>NC_035441.2:95608825-95936257 GCF_002127325.2 Helianthus annuus
CAACACAAACCCTAACTCCTCCTAACCCTAACTAGCAGTCTAGCGCATCAACCAAACACCACCTAAATCAGCAACTAACAATCACAGAAAATCATCCTAAAATTCTCCAACAAACAACAACATCTCACCTGTTCCGATAAGGGACCTTTTGAATTAAGCTCGTCACGAACGAGATCACCGGTGGCGATATGAGGAACACCGAGCAGTTTCGACAGTCGGCTAGCGTAGGTACCTTTTCCGACGCCAGGACAGCCGAGAAACACCCACTGGACGTTTCTTCCGTCGGTAGGGGTTTTAATGACGTCATTTTCGGGTGAGGAAGGGGGTGGTGATGTGGAATAGGATGATGAGAAGGTGCGGATTGTGTAGGAAGTCGTTGTTCTGGCTCTGAGAAGACGGGAGAGTACCGCCATTAATGGAGGTGAAGGTGGAGAAGAAAACACGCAGCAAGTGTGTGTGAATATAATCAGGGTTTGGTGTTTGTTAGACAAAACACGTGGTTTAATTACTTTAGTAAGAAAATCAGGGGGTGCACTTTACATGAGGATGAGCAAGTGTCGTTAAAAGTTAGGTAGGCTGACGGTCGTACAATGTATATCGCCTGTTAAGGATTTATTAGGATTTTTGTTTTTCTTTTTTTTTTTTTTTTTAACGGTAAATTAGGATCACTGACGGACCACTGGAGTATCATCGTGCCACCAGCAGAACCACCCGATCTTATTCATCTCCACTAGACAATAATGCATATACACCAATTCAGAAGGAAACCCAATAAATTTGGGAAAAAACCCCTTTGTGGTATTCGAACCCATGACCTAATGGTCATAAGCCTTTTCCCACCACCAAAATACCGCTAAGCTATAATACCATAGGTTTTTGTTTTTCTTTTAACAGCTAAATATTACATTCTTTCTTTAAAGATCTAGAAGGTTTTTTCTCTGTTACTAGACCAATTTCATAAAGGTTCTTATTAATACTTCCAAACCGAGTGGATTTCTGGAACCCAATTTTTAAATATTGGATTCGCCCTTGTATGTTATTTATGTGCCGAACTCTAGAACATTGTTTACGGACCGAGCTCGAGTGAAATTGAGTCTATGAGAGTACGACTTGGTTTATAGCTTGCTTTTTTTTAATGGCAATTGTTACTACTACTCTATTTTATAATAATTATTTTATGGTTACAGATAGAGGGGCCAAAACATGTGTGTTGTGTAACGGGTTAAAAGGGGTTAAAAATTTATGTACAAGTTGAAAGTTTGACCATTTCTAAGAACTTTTCTAAATAATTAATGTGATATGAATACTAAAATTCATAGTAAAAAATCATTTCTTTTAAAATAGAACTATTATAGGAGGTTGTGAGCGTATAAATACATGTTAGGCGACGTTTGACAATTTTAACCTGCTATCAATTAAGAAAAAAATAACCCCCCTTACCAACATACCGGTATGACATCAGCTTGTAAAGCATGATCAAGAAACATGATGCAATCACAACAGAAGGGCAGATGTTATGAACTGGCGTGCGGAAACGACGGTGGTTACTGCATCTAGTGATTCTCGGTCGTCTAAATCACCACCATCTCTACTCTCTCTTCCGCAACTAAAAGCATAATCTTTGGACTCGTTATATGTAAGCAGACTTAAGCTTCCTAGTACAAATTGAATAGACGCAAATTGATCCATAACCAAATTCTTTTTACTCAAATCAACAAGTAACCAACTTCTTGAAGAATTAAATAAATATGTTGATCAAGATTTAATAAACATGTTTTCAAGATTGAATTTTGGTTCAAATGATCAAATGAACTCAGAAGAGAAAAAAACTGACTTCTAACATGTTTTAACTGGTTTTTATAGATATGCTTCATACGCATTGTCCACTGGAAAGTCGGATGAAACCTTCAACATAAAATGTGGAATGGTCTGAAATCACGCCGCTTATGAATATCCTCTCGCAGCAACAATTATCGAATGATGAAGACTTATGGAGATGAAGGATAGTCAAAACGTCAGATTTGAAGTGAAGGCAGTTCGCTTCAAGCTGGAAAAATCTAAAGGCACTTCTTGGTAGAGGAACCACTGGGTTCCTCCTAAAGTAAACCTTTTCATTTGACGTGCTATAAACGACAGAATCCCAACTAAAAAGGCCCTTCTTCGCAGAGGAATGCATTTGGTTGATTATTCTTGCCCAACGTGTGACTTTGAAGCCGACGATTTGGATCATGTTTTAGCTAGATGCCCTTTCATTGCCACAATTTGCAGGGAAGTTTACAAATGGATTAAAATCGCCAACCCGAATACTTCCAATGGTGTCAAATCTATAATCCAACGTAGCAAAGAGTGGAGCTTGAACAAAACCATGAGACAACTGATCGTGTCGGTCTCCTACGCTACCATCTGGAATCTATGGATCTTACACAACGAAAAGATTTCTTATTGGAAAGACTATCTCAATTACCAAAGCCCTTGGAAAACATTAATATAAACATTGCAGTTCACCAAAAAATTATTACAGTTCTGATCCTAAAAGCCAATTTCCAAAATCTTGAAACTCAGAATTTTAGTCCAAATTAACATTTAACAATATGAATCTTGGCCTATAAAGTATAATAAAAAGTCAAAATTTATCCAATAGTAAATAAAAGTCAACTTTGATCAGAAGTCAAACCATAAGTAGCAGCTAAATATGACATTTGCAAGTTGCAACAAACATCAAGAGAATATTAATATCCCAGTTTCAAAATTATTATTTAGGAAGACTGGTTTACACTTCATATTACAAACACAAGACGTCGAAAAAGTTGAATTTCTATCTAGATTAAGTGATCAATCAATATAAACACCACAAAAGTACCAAAAGGTCAAAGTTTGATCCAAAATTATTGTTTTCATATCAGAAGACTGGTTTGTCAACTAATGATACAAGGCACACAAATAGTGAAATAAAGATCTAAATTCATGATAAAAAATACGCGTTCAATACAAAGCCAGTTTTAAGTAGAAAAATGCGAGAACAACATTAAGCACTTCCACGTAGTGCTGATCAGAGGTAGCCAGAGAGAATGATAGATTGTTGATATAACCACCTTATGTATTATTTAGAATAAGTGACCAACAGTATGTTGAAATCCTATTTTATCATACTACCAGTATAAGCTAACAACAACCACCACCAAAATGCTACATAGTCAATGGTGCCAAAGGCACTCACCAGGCGCAGCCCAATGCCTTGCATCCATCCAGGTGCACAAGTGCAAATACTTGGAAAATCTGCTTAAAAAAACTGTTCCAACCGGCCAAAACTCGGCTAAAATATGTCTAGATCAGCTAAAATGGTATCTTATTATTGTGAGCCATGCACACTTTTTACTCCTTTCAGGGTCACTCTTTGCGCCTTGAGTGCACCTTCGACTGCTTAACTAGCTTGCCAATTGTTCATCTAAAATAAATCATCAACAATATAACCATATACCTAAGCAGACAATAGTGGTGCTATAGCGGTTAGCGGACCTCAGGGTGTGTAGCGGTCCAAATAGCGGTGGCCTATAACAGTTCCGCTATTAACGGCCCTAAATACCGCTATTTGGAAACCTATATAGCGGTTATAGCAGTAACGCAGTAGAATGAGGCAACACAGTAACGCAGGTAGGTGTTTGATTGTGTTAATTCTTAACTATGTTATATTACTATGAATTTTGATATTACTATTAATATTTTTCAAAGATATATTTATATATATATAAAAATACATAAATTATGCATGGTATAAAACTTACCGCTATATCACCGCTATACCACCGCTATAACCTATATATCATATAGCGGACCTTGACCGCTATTCGATTTTGGACCGCTATAACTGCATAGCCATATACCCAATTCTTATAACACAAATCACCCAAAATGTCAAAACTCATGATCATGGCTAAAATCAACTATCTATGCTTACACCACCCAACTTGTAGCAACAAATCAACATTTTCATTTCATAAACAATAGTTGAATGTAATTTTACAAAATTCTACACAACAACCTGCAAAACACTTACATTCCTCATTGCCCTGCACCACCCTCTTCTTCCAACTTGTTCACATAGGCCTTCAAAGTCATAACCAAATTCCTGGCGGGCGCCTGCAACGTCCCGACAACGGACGTCGCGGGCCCCTTCAACGACCCTAATAGCTTGGCATAAACCTCGGCTCTTGTCGGTAAATTCTCCAAAACCTTAAACTCCTCAGGGGGATAATATTTCCCTTCAAAAACCGCCCCACTAAAATCATTCTCCTCCAACTTCTTCTCCTTCTGAAAGGTCCTGTACGGCTTAATAGCAGCTGGTATCTCCTCACTATGGACAAAAAGCCACGCATTCATCCCTTTCATACATGGTTTCAACGGCTCCCATGGAGTGCCTTCAATAGCCTTGATGACGAGTGTGTTTTTGGCGACAATGAGCTTGGTGGAGTCTGGGAACGTTGTACGGAGTTGTTGGAATTGTTGGACCGTGAAGCCTTTGTAGTTGATTCCGGCGATGAGGTGGCAGCCTTCGAGCTGTTGTTTGACGGTTTCGACGGTTTCTTCTTTCTTTGTGCGGCTGATTGCGGAGCGGATTGTGAGGGGTGTTCGGGTGGGTTTGCGGTGGTGGAGGGTGGTGGGGTGGAGGAGTAACGGGTTGTGGAAGTGGGATTTGAGGGAGATTGTGGTGGATGAGGGTGGTGGGAGGGTGGTGAAGAGGGTGGCTTCCATTGTTGTTTGGGGAAGAAATGGCGGTGTGGGTTTAGGATTGGGTATGGTATGCTGCTACTACCTTATCTCTTGCAGATCTGGTGTCAAACGACGACGTGTTAAGTTACTTCTTTTTTTTTTTTTTTTTTTTGACAAAAATTAAATGGAGTTAAATTTAGAGTTAATTACTGTTTTCGTCTTTGTGGTTTGTCAAAAATCATTATTTCAGTTCATTAGTTTAAAAATTGTGATTTCAGTCCCTGTGGTTTCACTTTTGTAACCATTTCAGTCCCTGTGATTTCACTTTCGTAACCATTTCAATCCATTTATTATGTTAGTAGATGGACTGATATGGTTACGAGGTGGACTGAAATGGTTACGAAAGTGAAACCACAGGGACTGAAATCGCAATTTTTAAACTAATGGACTGAAATAGTGATTTTTGACAAACCATAGGGACGAAAACAGTAATTAACTCTTAAATTTAAGAATGAATTGCAAGTTTTCTCTATCTTTATGGCAAGATTGAATTGGTGTTATTTGTCTTTAAAATTAACGAGTTTATACTTAATGTTTTAAAATCTTACACGTTATATTCTTTAGCTTTAACACAGTTAAATTAGACCTGGCAATTTTTACCCAAAAGCTAGAATATGGGCTGATTTGGACTTTAAAAGTAAAGCAATGGGCTGTTTTGGGTTAAGATTTTTAGTGGAATGGGTTAGAATGGACATATCAAAAATTAATTAAAAACATGAATGGGTCAGGATGGGCCAACTTAAAAAGAACCGTGGGTCAAGATGGGTAACCCTAAAATAACATAACAACTTAACAGGTCTTCCAAAGTCGTCTTCCAAAGTCCAAACGAAGTAACTCAAATTGGCAATCGCTGCATCCTGACTGACAACGACCCTAATCGACTAATCGGTCTTCCCTCTTCAGTTCCGTTTGAATTTGATCGATCTTCAGAGTTCAATCAAGTAGTGAACAGACAGTTTTCGCTGTCTCCATCTGTAAGTCTAATTTTTAACAAAATTGACAGCTTATTTGACCTTTTTATCAGAATTTGAGATTTTATGTTTATTGTTATCAACTAGGAATGATAATTTGCACGATGATTATTGTTATAACATGTGTTTTGGGGATAAATTGATAAGAAAATGACGTTACTACATTGGATTTAATTTGTGCATACCAATTGTTCGATGAAATGCCTCTGTGAGTATTTGAGGTGATTTTGGTACTTGTAGTTGTGATCCTCCGTTACTCTTACATGTTGATAAATAATACAACATTTGTAGTTGTAATACCCATGTCAAGTATCTATCTTTCGTGGGCTTTCGTGGGCGGTTTAATTTATTATTATTGATGGTTAATTGATTATGTCATAATACCCGTGTTTTGCTTTATTGCAGATTAAATTAAATATGTCGGGTAACGATGAACACGAAGATGAAGTTAGTTCATTTAGTTCGGGCAAACATTCTTCCGTGGTTTGGAGCTATTTTGATAAATTACCAGTTGGACCCGGGGGAATTCAGAAGGCCAGTTGTACGGGTTGTGGAAAAGTGTTTAGTGCCAATTCGGGAACATCTAATATGAAACGACATCTTCCCAAGTGTTTTGATCTTAATGAACCCGGTCCACCAAAAAAGCGTGCCCCGTTAGATCAAGCAATGTATAGGGAGAAATTAGCATACTCTATCATCAAGCACAACTACCCTTTCAGCTATGTTGAACATGAGGGAACAAGAGATTTGCACAAGTTTTTACACCGCGATGTGAAGCCCATAACAAGAAACACTGCGAAGGCAGATGTCCTCAAAATATATGATAGAGAGAAGACAATTCTTAAAGAAAAATTACAAAAAGTAAATGGTAGAGTATGTTTGACTACTGATTTATGGAGTTCTATCACGACAGATGGGTATATGGCTCTAACGGCTCACTACATTGATGAGAATTGGGTTCTAAGAAAAAAGGTCTTGAACTTTAAAGTTATACCACCTCCGCATAGTGGTAAAATTTTAGCAGAGTACATGATTAACTTTTTAGCAGATTGGGGCATTCAGAAAAAAGTTTTTACGATCACATTAGACAATGCTAAATATAATGATGTTTTGGTAAATTGTTTAAGCAGTCACTTGCGTTTGAATAATGTGTTAGTTTGTGATGGGGATTTTACTCATGTACGTTGTTTTGCACATGTGTTAAACCTTATTGTTCAAGAGGGCTTGAAGGTAATTGAAGGAGCTATTGAGAAGGTGCGAGAGTCGGTGAAGTTTGTTAGAGGAAGTAGTGCAAGAAAGTATAAGTTTGCAGAATGTATACACCAACTTTCATTACAATGCGGGAAATATGTGCGTCAAGACATTGTAACTAGATGGAATTCTACATATCTTATGCTCGATAGTGCGTTGGCTTATCGTAAAGCTTATGCTCGGTTAGCACTAGTTGATTCTAGTTATAAGAGTTTTCCAACAGAAAAAGAATGGGCAAGGGTGGAAACAATCACAGAATTACTGAAGCCTTTTTATAACATCACAACTTTGTTTTCTGGTAGCTCTTATCCTACTTCCAACCTATATTTTCATAACGTGTGGAGAATTCAGATGCGTATTGAAGACGCTATCAACAACGCTGATAATGTGATAAGTGGCATGGCAAAAGAAATGAAAAAGAAGTTTGATAAATATTGGGAAAATTATAGCATGGTGTTATCTTTTGCAGTTGTTCTAGATCCGCGATATAAGTTTAAGGTTGTTGAGTTTTGTTTTAAAAAACTTAATATGGAGGACAAAGTGCGCAAAGAGAAATTGGACATTATTTTCAATGGTATGCATAAGCTATATGATAAGGAGTATGGTATCTTTTCAACGACAAGTTCTTCAACTGTCAAGAGTTCAAATACTAGTGTCAGCACAAGAGACGACTTGGATGGACTGGAGTCATTTACAAGCGAATTTAAAAAGGTTGAGAACGAAAAATCACAATTAGACATGTATTTGGAGGAGCCTGAACTTAATAGGAGAGAAGAACTTGACGTCTTCCAATATTGGAAGGATAATCAAGGTAGATATCCTCAATTGTCTCTCATGGCTCGTGATATATTGAGCATCCCAATCACTACTGTTGCTTCAGAGTCATCTTTTAGTATCGGGGGACGGGTTCTAAGTAAGTACCGAACTTCACTGCTTTCATCAAGTGTCGAGGCTTTGTTATGTGCTCGTGATTGGTTATTCGATTTAGAAGGTATCAAATTCTTCTCTTTGTGACTTAACTTTATATAGGATCATAATCATAATTTATCGTTTACTTTTTTGGCATATCCAGAGGAAGATGAGGATGATACGGAGGATGGACTTGCAGAAGATATTGAAGCATTGTATCCAACGTATCAAAGTAGCCAAGTTTAGGTAATATTCACTTTATTTCTAAAACTCGAGCTCAATTCTAAATTTTTTACCTATTGCCAATTCTAAAGTTGTTGTAATTTATAGGGGTCGTGGGACTACGTAGCTTGATGGTGAGGTTGAATGGACCGACTTATGTTGTGATGATTTTGGAGATTTGTGTTTATGTTTTGGTTATATTGTATGTTCGTGGTTCCTTATGTTTTGTATGCGATGATTTTAGAGATATTAACGCTTGGTTAAGATTAACGAACATAGTGATTGTGTCGGAAACTTGAGCGAGAAAGATTTGGGATTGCCTTTGAATCTAAATCTTTGACATATGATTTTAGTGCTTTCTTGGCTGTTTTTTCGTATGATTTTATTGTTTTCATGGCTGTTTTTTCTTATGTTGTTGCACATCTTCACTTCCTTCGGGTGATGGTGAAATGCCAAACGGTATTCGGCCAATGAAAATTCAGAGACCTCGTACTCCTCTCATTGATGCAGTTGCTGCTCATGACAAAAAGAAGGTAATGTTATTTTTATATAAAAAATAAAGCTTATTTATGTTTTAGATAAATAATAGCCTAAAAGGTGTTTTTTTATTTTTTATTTTTGCTGGTGCAGTTGAAAAAGACACTGTTCCCTAAGGAAGAGGAAAAGGGCCAAGGTATAAAGTTATTTTGTTTGGATTTGTTTTTGCCTTTTATCTTTTTACATAATTTGACAGTTTTATTAAAAATTTAGATTATTATAAATACAGTATACAAAATTTCTGACAAAAAGTGTTTCGGGTCAATCCAGACCCGACTTTCATCTCATACAGAAGTTACCCGTTTTGACTAGGGGTGTGCACGGTTCGGTTTTATGGTAAAACCGAAACCATAACCCAAATTTTCGGTATTCTGTTATTGAAAACCAGATTATATCGGACTGATTCTGCAGTGCGGCTAAATAATAAACAGATCCGTAAAATGGAACGAATCTGATTTGCAGATCCGTAAAACAGATTCTGCAGTGCGGCTAAATATCGGACTGATTCTGCAGTGCGGCTAAATAATAAACAAATGAAACGAATCTGATTTGCAGATCCGTAAACATATTATATCGGCTAAAACAGATCCGATTCTGCAGTGCACGGACCTGTTCTGCACGTTTGTTTAATTTTTTTTAAAACAGATCCGTAAAACAGATTATGTCGACTGATTTGCAGATCCGTAAAACATATTATATCGGCTAAAACAGATCCGATTCTGCAGTGCACGGACCTGTTCTGCATGTTTTTTTAAATTTTTTAAATTTTTTTCGTTTTTTATAATTTTTTAAATTTTTTTCGTTTTTTTAATTTTTTTAAAATTTTTTTGATTTTTTTCGTTTTTTTAATTTTTTTATAATTTTTTTTCAGTTTTTATTATTATTGATTTATTCTCAACCCATCCTGACCCAAACCCATCCTGACCCGAACTCATCCTGACCCAAACCCATCCTGACCTTCTTCTTTCTTTTACCCATCTTAACCCAAACTCATTCTAACCCAAACCCATCCTGACCCAACAACCAATCCAATCCAACCCATCCATTTTGCCACCTCTAAGTTAAATTTTTCTATTAAATCTGGTTATATGAGTTGCACATGAGAGTATATTTGTCATTTTATCTTTAAGAACTAATTATATAAATAACTTAAATAGCTATCCATTATCTATATATTAATAAACCAAGCTAATGAATAGTGCTTGACAACTTATTAATGGACCAAACACTATTCATTGGCTGCCACGTGATAACATTTTTTTTTCCGGTACGGTTATGTTCGGCAACGGTACATGAAGGTAAAAACTAACACCTGCTTTGTACAGAAATTATCTATATATTAATAAACCAAGCTAATGAATAGTGCTTGACAACTTATCAATGGACCATTTTATTAAAAAAAAAAACTTTAACACCAAAGATTAAAAAAAAAAACTAATTTTCTTTATCTACTCCATCTTTCTCCTTCTGTACATTCACCACACCACCATCAGAACCTCCTTGCACCACTACTACCATCTCTTTCCAACATAACCACCATCGCCATCAAAACCTTCTTCCCCCACCATAACTTCCTTTCACCACTGCCACCTATTTCCACAATAACCACCACCATTGCAACTAGAGGTGTACAAATAAAACCGGTTTTAAAACCGAAACCGGGAAAAAACTGAAACCGGTTTTTTATAACCAGTTTTAGAACCGAACCGAACCATCGATTAGTATCTGGTTAGGGATATTTATGTTCGAAACCGGTTTTAAAACCGAAACTGGTTATAAAAACCGGTTTAAACCGGTTAAAAACCGACCCTAAGCGGTTGGACCGGTTATTGTTTTGAGTTAA
The DNA here is from genome assembly GCF_002127325.2 of Helianthus annuus. Taxonomy (NCBI): domain Eukaryota; kingdom Viridiplantae; phylum Streptophyta; class Magnoliopsida; order Asterales; family Asteraceae; genus Helianthus; species Helianthus annuus. The sequence continues at coordinate 95,619,326 of NC_035441.2, forward strand.
AAAAAACCGGTTAGTAACCGAAACCGATTATAAAAAAAAACGGTTTTTGTTCTTGATGAAAAAAACCGGTTCGTTTAATAACCGGAACCGGTTTTTGAAAAAGAAAACGATTTGTACACCTCCAATTGCAACTACCACATCATGTGCAAGTCACATGACCATATTTAATAGAAAATTTTAACTGAGTTAGGGCTAAAGGACATAATGTGCAAGATTTGGAAACATTAAGTACAAAACTCTTTAATTTTAAAGACAATGGACACGTCTTGAAATTGGATATAAACATAAAGGATAAAACTTGTAATTCACTCTAAATTTAAAGGGTGACGTGATAGAGAAAAATCTTTGAACAACTTCAGATTACCACATGATGGTCTTGACAAACAAGTTTGAACAAACATATTATGCGACCCTTTTAATTATAACTAATTCGGAGAAGCGGAGAACAAGAAAAGCACATAAAAAGTGGTTTCTAGATGGGTTTATTTACACCTTTTCAAACTAAATGAGTTTAGGGTGAAAGTAGCACCTAAAGGTATTGCTTTAACCTGGTTCAATCATATTCACTTTTATGTCAACTAGTTGATTTTCCGTTCGCGTGTTGCGGCGGGGATCCAATGACTGTATAACGCGTGCCGGCAACCGCAAGCAGATACCAAATATCAAAACATAGATAAAATGACGTAGTAACGATAGTCACTCTGTTTAAAAAAACGATTTTAAATAATCTAATATATAAGAGTAGGACCCACACGTCCTACACGTTGGAAATTCGGTTGTTTTCAGTTCAGTTATTACGGTACTAACATGTTAAAATATGGATGAGCTCGGTACCAGTAATGGCACCGAAAGTACCGATCCCGTAAATCATTGAAATTAGGTGCCGACACCGAAAATGCTCGGTACGATACGGTATGGTATTTGAAGGAAAAATCAGTAAATACAGGTATGGTGCCAGACCGGTGTCGAACCGAAAGTAACGATTCTGAAAACGCCAAAAGATGGGTACCAAATTGGTACCGAAATGATTTGGTATAGTGAATTTGGTACCGATACGATACCGGTTTGATTACAGGATTTGATACCATTTGCTCATCAATAATCTAAATATCCAAGTTAATTTACATGATACAATTCATTCATTACTAAAAAGATAAAAAAGAAAGCAAAAGAAGTTGTATATATAAAACCTCATTCAAACGAAATACAATTTACTTACCACATGTAAGAAAGCAATCTAAGCGGTGCAATTACTTGTGTTGCTACATGACATGAGCTCAAAGGTGATGTTAGGGATGAGTTCGGTACCAACCAGTACCAAAAATACCGGTACTGAAAATCCCCAAAAGTGGGTACCCGTACCGAATATACCCGGTACAGTATGGTTCAGTACCTGTACCGGTATTTGAGGGTAAAAACCGGTAAATACCAGTATCCTACCAGACCTGTATGAAACCGATACCGAAAATGTCAAAAGTCGGTTCAAAATCGGTAGCGAAAATGTACCCAGTTTGGTGAATTCGGTACCGATACCATTTACTCATCCTTTGGTGATGTTACCATTTACCATTTACTATTCATTATGTTTTAATTTTAATATATAGGTAACTCTACTTTAGAACAAGAGAAAAATGCTCGGATAGTCTCTGTGGTTGCCCATTTTTTACCTTTAGTCCCTAGCTTTCTAAAATTACACCCATAGTCCCCAAGTTTTTGAATTTCATACGAAGTGAGCACAATTCGCGTGAAACTTACAGCCAGTTCGTTTGAACCTTGTCATTTCGTTTGAAAAGGTTCGATTTCGTTTGAAAAGGTTCTATTTCGTTTGAAAAGGTTCCACTTCGTTTGAACCCATTTCGCATCAAGATAGATCGTTTGGAAATAGACCAAATCGTTTCAAAAAGTCCAGTTCGCACGGATTGAAACCCCACTTTCGTCAGTTCGCACCAAAGGTCCAATTCGCATTAAGTTCAATTCGCACTAAAGTTCAGTTCGCATCAAGCTCAATCCACATCAAGATCGTTTGAAACTTTGATCAGTCTGTTTGAACAATCAGTATTTGTGAATTTTCTACACCAAAACATGGAAGACGAGTTTTACAACGCGTTTGCTACCGCTCCAGCTGTTCCAGTTAAAGTTGCCGAAACTGTTGAAATTGAAAATGAAACAGGAACTTTTCAAAAACCTCCGAAGCTTATGTACATTGAGGATTTTAAAGGATGGCAGAATCGTTTTGAAAACTGGGTGCAAGGAAATAAGTTTGATGCATGGGTTTCGATAGAGAAAGAATATGTTAGACCGAAAGATACTCTTGGAAATGAAAAATCATTAAGTGAATTTTCAGCGAATGAAAAATTAAGATACACCAGTAAAAAGATGATGATTTGTCTTCTCCAACAAGCGATAAAAGAAGATATTTTCCTTTTTCTTCAACACGAGGGAACTGCTAGATCAATTTGGTTAGCGTTGATTCAAAAGTTTAAGGGAAGTGCTGATATGATAAAAAATAAACGTGCATTACTAAAGAAATCATTTGACTTGTTTACAACTTTTGAAGATGAGACGACTAGGAATACTATTGAGAGATATTGTCATCTTGTCCAGGAGATGAAAAGATTGGACATCCAGAAAGAAGATGATGAATGGGTTGATAAGCTAGCCGATGCGCTACCACTATATAAATGGGGAACATATCTGTTTCTTTCAAAACATATGCGAAAATCTAAAAGTATAAATTTGTGTAAGTTCATTCAGAAGCTTGAAGAACATGAATTAGATGTTCAGAAAACTGCTATCATGAAGAATCCGGGTCCTCAACAAGATGTTAGTTTATACTATAGAGGAAGCAGAGTTGAGACTACTCCAAGTCCGAAGATTCAGACTGCGTTCAGTGCTGATGGTACTTCCTGTCACACCCCGGCCGCGTATAACGTGCAACCGCGGCGGAAACGCCGGGGAGTGTTGTGGACAGAATTAATAGTTTCATAACCATGGCATACAAAGTTGTATTTTATTTATAAACAAGAGTGTTATATTGTCTTAAACAGGAAAACAAAGAGTTCAAAACATAAATAAACTAGTCTATCTTCATTTTTATTCTCTAAGGCACAGGTCCGCCCTAGTGTCATGATCATCACCCTATGGAACAGCTCCTGAAAACACATGTGAAAGTAGGTACGTCAGCATAAAAATGCCTGTGAGATACATAGGTTTTGTGAAAATGGGATTCATGACTTGAGTTTAAAGAAAACGTTTAATAACAGTCAGTCATGAACCTTGAAATTTGTTTTGCTTTGTAAACCATTTGAAAAACGATAATATCAGATGATATGTATAGATAAGTGTAAGGTTAAACGAGTAACCAAGTAAAATGAGTTGAATAAGATAAGTTGTTTGTAAAAATAATGTCTTGTGAAGAGTATGTTATTCGTGTAAAATGTAATGTGTCTAAACTGAAATGACTTAGATAACGCTACGGTATGTAATATTATACAAGCATTTATATATAGGAAGTACCAGCGGTGTATCCACCATGTTTGTATCATATTACATACGCCACGTTACTCCAACCATTTACCCAAACCAACCACCATGTAAATTCTTCATGTATAAATCAATTGTCAAGTGTTATTGTGTAAACCATATCGAAATGTCTATGTTCAATGTAAACCACCATGTATGTATATCAATGTCAAAATGTTTATGTTTAATGTAGATCATGTAATGTGTACCCAAAATATATCTTGTATGGTAAGTGAGATGTATCAACTAAACCATATGTAAAATGCACAAAACAAGGTGTTGAAGTAAAACATGGTTTAAATCAACGTTATGTTTTGTGGAACAATGCATGCTCTACTGATATAAATATTTATGCGGTATTGTGAAATATGCATACATCCAAGCCTTGAGACTGTGGCGATAAACCCTTAAATAAATTAAAGGTTTATCTTAGTTATGTATATCGAATTCGGTCATTCCTTCCAATCCAAACAAACCCAGGATTTCAGGAATGGGAGTTGTCAATTCCTATGGTACCACTACCTACTAACGAACGGCGTAGCTAATGTTAATGAATGTATTGTTCCATGTTAAACAAACCAAATGTTGTACCAAAATGAAGGCATGTGATGTAAACAATTGTACTAAGTATGCACACAATGGGCATAAATAGCATGAAATGCAATGTGAAACAATGTACTAAGTACGCACACAATGGGCATACATAGCATGAAATGTAATGTAAAGCAATGTACTAAGTACGCACACAATGGGCATACATAGCATGAAATGTAATGTAAAACAATGTACTAAGTATGCACACAATGGGCATACATAGCATGAAATGTAATGTAAAACAATGTACTAAGTATGCACACAATGGGCATACATAGCATGAAATGCAATGTGAAACAATGTACTAAGTACGCACACAATGGGCATACATAGCATGAAATGTAATGTAAAGCAATGTACTAAGTACGCACACAATGGGCATACATAACATGAAATGTAATGTAAAACAATGTACTAAGTATGCACACAATGGGCATACATAGCATGAAATGTAATGTAAAACAATGTACTAAGTATGCACACAATGGGCATACATAGCATGAAATGTAATGAAATCATGTACTATAATGTACTAACGAATCATAGTAGGTATATGATGTGAAAACATGGAAAGCATGAAAGTAACAAGTAGGCACATGTGTTTCACCCCAAAACAGTTTGGAAAACAGTAAAAGAGGGGTTCAACGTACTCACCTGAGGTTGCTTTGAATTCCTTGTGTAATAATCACACAATGCTAGTGATCACGGAATATCAAACGACACCTAATAGGTAGCTATATTAATATACCGGACCAAAATCTGAAGGATCGGATAGTATGCGGGTTCGTAAACCAAACGAGTATGGAGACTCGTGTAATATGGTTTAACAAAGCCTACATACTAAAATGAAACCTAACCTAAGTGCTTGCGACCCATTACGACCCGTTTAGGTAGCTTATGCTACCTTAACGCGTCGTTCGCGTAGAACGCGTTTGGAACGCCTAACATCGTGACCACAAGGTATAACCTCGGAAGGTTATAGCTATGGTCACCTAATGTGTTTGGTCGGATCCTAATGATCGACCAAATGGGTCGGGTTCGAAAGTATAAGTGATTGTTTAGATCACTTACCTTACGACCCTATATATGCACTAAACTAAAAGTGACGAGCTAAGCATGTTAGGACATGCTTAACTAAGTTTAGAAAATAGGTTTGGCATTAAAACAAACGGCTTTGATGCTCACGAGTAGTTTGGTTACAAAATACGCAAGAATGCGCATTTTGGCCGAAACTACGACTCGTCACTGAGCCTAGATAACGTGGTAATCAGTAGGTATAGTCGCCATGGACTATAACCATCGTGATCACGCTCACGTTATGAAGTTCCAAGAACTTCGTGTTGACCATAGGCTGGTCACACAGAGAGTCAAACAAAACTGTGACTTTCGGACTCGAAAAGCGAATAAAAGAACGAAAGAACACTTACGAAGGGTCCCCGAATGCTAATCTAGATCAAAATGGCTCAGGTATGAAACAAAGGTTCCAACTTAGAGCTTTTGATCAGATTTTTGTGGGTTTTAACCAAAAGGGGGGGGGGGTATTTATAGGAAAAGTAAAGCCATTAGGATCGTTTCTTGAATATCGTGCCACGATCTTAAGCGGGCACTTGTCAAGATGTTGTGGTGGCTTAATGTGACCCTAACTCTACATATTGTGAAAGGGCATTGCCCTTTGGGATGTTTGAAAGGCCAATCTTAGCAAGAAAACAAAGTTTCTGCTGCTGAAAAGGCCATGCGGCCCGCATCAGGATCAGACAAAACTAAGGCGGGCCGCCTGGCTATGTCTGATCTGCACCAACTTTCAGAATTGGCAGTTTTGGTCCCTGTTGCATGTTTAAGCCATTTCCGACACTTCTAAGGCCCGTAAAGCCAACTTTAAGGCCCTAAAATGATGCCTAAACATCGTGGACATGAAACGTGCTCAAAAATGTGTCGGATGTTGGTTCGTTTGGCCGTACGATCGCGATGTTCGGTTAATTACGACGGAATGCGCATAAGCGCGAAAAATGATCCAAATGACGCGACGAATGGATTTTTCTCATGCCAAACACTAAGGCATAATATTATAATGCTTACATAAATTTTTGGATGTCCGGATGTATTCAGAACGTAAGTTATGCGCGAAAGTGCAAACTTGTGCACTTTTTGACACTTTTAGCCCCTGAATGATCCAAAAGTTTGTTTTAGCATACCAAACCCCTCAAAGCCTATTTCTAAGCTATGTAAAGGATATTTATGGTATGTTTAACTTATGGACATGTTCCGGAATGTTCATTACAGTTCGAATTGGCATACTTTTGCAGTTTGTCAAGTTTAGTCCCTGTAAGCGAATTAACTTGTTTTTGCCATACCAAGGCCTTCAAAACTTATTTCTAAGTTATGTAAAGGTTATTTAAGGTATGTTGAGTATATGTTGATGTTCCGGAGTATTTGTCGCATTAAACTGAGTACGTTTACGCACCAGTTTGCGTATAATTCTCCAGAAAGCGATGTAGAGTTTGAAATTGAACAAAAGTCAAAACATGAAAAATGTAACACACAACCAAACAAACATTGGGATCAAATAACATTGTTTTATTGATAATTGAACTGTTCACAATGATTACAAGCACAAATGTTACAGTCTCCCCTACTTGTGGAAATTTCGTCCCGAAATTTATTTAGAGGAAACTCGTGGAAAAAGATGCGGATACTTTGCCTTCATTTGATCTTCGCGTTCCCAAGTAAACTCGGGTCCACGTTTAGATTCCCACCGAACCTTGACCAAAGGAATGCGTTTGCGTTTAAGCCACTTGACTTCACGTTCCATGATTTCTACCGGTTTCTCAACAAATTTCAATGTTTTATCAACACGAATTTCGTCAAGCGGTATGTGGAGGTTCTCATCCGCTAAACACCTCTTGAGATTGGACACGTGAAAGGTTGGATGAACATTTCCAAGTTCAGGAGGTAACTCAAGTCTGTAGGCTACCTTACCGATTCTTTCGACGATCTTGAATGGTCCAACGTATCTAGGTGCAAGTTTTCATTTCTTTCCAAATCTGATCACACCTTTCCAAGGTGAGACCTTAAGTAATACATGATCACCGACTTGAAAATCCAAGGGCTTGTGTTTTAGGTCCGCATAACTCTTTTGATGGCTTCTAGCTGTCTGGAGGTTATCACGAACTTTCTTAACCTTATCTGTTGTCTCTAAAATGAGGGCAGGTCCAGTAAGCTGAGCCTCGCCGATCTCATTCCAGCAGACTGGTGAATGACATTTTCGACCATAGAGAGCCTCGAAAGGAGCCATGTTGATGCTGGAGTGATAACTGTTGTTGTAGGAGAATTCAATCAATGGAAGATGTGAATCCCAACTACCAGCAAAATCGATCACACAAGCTCTAAGCATATCCTCCAGTGTCTGGATTGTTCTTTCAGATTGACCATCCGTTTGCGGATGATAAGCTGTGCTTAGATTAAGTTGGGACCCCATAGCAGATTGCATGGTTCTCCAAAAATGAGAAGTGAAACGAGCATCTCTGTCAGAAATGATGTTCAAAGGAACACCATGTCGAGCTACAATTTCATCCACGTAGATTTGAGCAAGTTTGTCAGCCGAAAAATCCTCACGGATTGGCAAGAAATGCGCTGACTTGGTAAGACGATCAACAACTACCCAGATGGCATCGTGACCTTTCTTTGTGCGCGGGAGTTTAGTAATGAGATCCATAGTAATGTTTTCCCATTTCCAAACTGGGATCTCTGGTTGCTCCAATAAACCGGAAGGACGCTGATGTTCAGCCTTAACCTTAAGACAAGTAAGGCATTTTGATACATATAAGGCAATGTCTTTCTTCATACCAGGCCACCAATACTGAATACGAAGATCCTTATACATCTTATCTGAGCCAGGATGAATAGAATAACGACACTTATGGGCTTCATCCATAAGCAGGGTACGAAGATTATCTTGGCTCGGGACCCACAAACGGTCCATGAAGTAATACGATCCATTGTCCTTCAGTTCAAGAGCAGGAGTTATGTGATAAGGAAATTCCTTATCCATCAAACCTTGTGAAACATAAGATTGTTGAGCTTGAGAAATACGTGCTTGGATATCGGATTGAGCTTGAATGACAGATTGGACACGAACACAATGAAGCTTAGTACGTTCCTTGCGACTTAAAGCATCGGCTATGACATTCACCTTACCAGGATGGTAGCGAATTTCGCAGTCATAGTCATTTAGAAGTTCAACCCAACGTCGCTGCCTCCAAAAATGTTGAGTTCTTTCTGATTGAAGATGTGTTGAAGACTTTTGTGGTCAGTGAAAACCACACATTTTGTACCGTACAAGTAGTGTCTCCAGATTTTGAGAGCGAAGACAACTGCACCCAACTCAAGATCATGAGTGGTGTAGTTCTTCTCATGTATCTTCAACTGTCTTGATGCGTATGCTATGACTTTGTTTCTTTGCATCAGGACGCAGCCAAGACCTAGTTTAGATGCGTCGCAATAAACGACGAAATCATCATTGCCCTCGGGCAAAGTTAGGACAGGCGCGTCGCAAAGCCTTTGTTTCAAGGTCAGAAACGCTTCCTCTTGTTTGACTCCCCAATCAAATGGCTTGTTCTTCTGAGTTAGAGTAGTTAGAGGAACTGCAATCTTTGAGAAGTTTTCTATGAAGTGACGATAATAACCCGCTAGACCAAGAAAAGAACGAACTTCAGTAGGAGTAGTAGGCGTATCCCAATCCTTGATCGCACTGATCTTGGAGGGATCCACATGAATACCTTGTTCCTTGACAATGTGTCCTAAGAATTGAACTTCTTTAAGCCATAATTCACACTTGGAGAATTTGGCGAAAAGTTGCTCTTTCTTTAGGAGTTCCAATGTAAGATGAAGATGTTGTTCATGATCAGCTCGCATCTTAGAATATATCAAAATGTCATCAATGAAAACGATGATGAACTTATCCAAATAGGGTTTGCAGACCCTATTCATCAAGTCCATGAAAACAACAGGAGCATTAGTCAAACCGAATGGCATGACTGTGAACTCATAATGCCCATAACGAGTACGGAACGTTGTCTTGGGAATGTCTTCTGCATGCACACGAAGCTGATGATATCCAGATCGTAGATCAATCTTTGAAAAATAAGAAGCGCCTTGCAATTGATCAAAGAGATCATCAATGCGGGGTAGGGGATATCGATTCTTGATGGTGAGCTTGTTAAGCTCACGATAATCGATACACATACTAAAAGATCCATCCTTCTTCTTTACAAAGAGAACGGGAGCACCCCAAGGTGAAAAGCTAGGACGGATAAAACCTTTGTCAGAGAGCTCCTGAAGCTGCTTAGATAATTCTTGCATCTCAGACGGTGCAAGACGGTATGGAGCTCTGGCAATGGGATTTGCACCAGGTACGAGATCAATACGGAACTCGACTTGGCGTGCTGGAGGTAGACCAGGTAACTCTTCAGGAAAAACTTCAGAATAATCCCGAACGACAGGAATATCTGAAATAGACTTACCCTTTCCTTTATCTGCTGTAACATGTGCTAAGAAAGCCACATAGTTCTTCCGTAGATACTTCCGTGCTTTAAAACAAGACATGAGTTTGAGACCACCGGCAGGCTTCTCACCATGAACCTGTAGGATCTCGCCTGTCGACAGCGGCACACGAACAATCTTCTCAGAACAAACTATCTCTGCGCGATGCTTAGATAACCAATCCATACCTACTATAACGTCGAAGCTTCCAAGTTGCATAGGCGTGAGGTCAATAGGAAAAATATGGTCGTTAAGGTTCAACTGGCAGTTGCGGAGAACAGAATCAAGAACAATGGGTTCACCATTAGCAACCTCTACTGTGAAAGGTTTACCAAGTTTCGTTCTAGACACGCGAAGCATTGGCTCAAAAGACAATGACACAAAACTCTTGTCGGCACCCGAATCAAAAAGAACATATGCAGGCCGATTATTAATAAAGAACGTACCGTTCACCACTTCATTGTCTGCTTGAGCCTCTTGAGCATTCATGTTGAAGACTCGCCCTCGAGCCTGAGCCTGATTCTGGTTTGCATTCTGGTTCTGGTTGGCTAGTCTTGGACACCGGTTTCTGTAGTGGGTCAGATCCCCATAGTTATAACAAGCACCTGGTGGGTATCGTGGTCGTGCAGCTTGACCCTATTGCTGAGCAACTTGTTGAGCAAGGTTCTGAACTGCGTGATTTTGAGCAAACCGACAAACATAGGCAAGATGACCTGACTTCCCACAGTTAGTATAGAAATGGCACTGATGTTGCGGCTGATGGTGACTGTTGCATCTATTGCACAAAGGTGCACTTCCTGAATAGGGCTTCTTTGCTGGAGGCTGTGCGGGTTGGTTGGGAGCTGCCTGGTTAGCCTGAGCAGTGACTGCAAAATTTTGGGAAGCCTTACGCTTCCTTGACCCCCTTGAGGAACCAGAATCCTTTCCCTTCTTGTTTTGACCTTTCTTGCTATCTTCCTTGTCAGCCGACTGTTTCTTGCCCTTGTCACCCTTCCTGTGTAATTTATTCTTTCGAATCTGCGACTCAGTCAATGTCGCCGATAACTCGATCGCCTGACGGAGTGTGGTAGGGTTGCTACCAGTGATAATGTCTTGTACCGAGTCAGGAAGGCCGTCGATGTACCTTTCGATGGCCTTGTCGAGTGGGGCGACCATAGTCGGGCAAAGTAGACTCAGCTCCTCAAACCTATCAGTATATGCCCTGTGCTCGCCACTATCTTGCTTCAAATCATCAAACTCTTTCTCCAATGCTCGTTGCTCATGACGAGGACAAAACTCCCTCATCATAAGAGCTCTCAGTTCAGCCCATGTCTATGCTAGAGCAACGTCTGCACCACGGTCTCTCATTACCCCATTCCACCATGTAAGAGCCCTCTTCTGAAACACGCTCGAAGAAAACTCGACCTTGCGATTATCCGGACACTGCACGTGGCGAAAAGTATTCTCGATGCTCTCGAACCATTGAAGAAGCCCAGTTGCTCCCTCAGAACCGCTAAACTTGAGTGGTTTAGCCGAGTTAAAGTTCTTGAAATTGCATGTACCATTGTTGTTGTTGTTGGCTTGGTTCCATTGAGCGAATAGATTTGGGAATTGAGCAGCCATCTGCTGCGCAATAATTTCTGCCAGCTCGGCAGTTGCTATCTGGTGTTCGCGTCGAGGAGGCATTCTAAAAGAGGAAAACATGAAAGGAAACGAGTGAGATGATTGGATGAAGAGAATGAGATGAAACAAAATCAACAAAAGCAAATATGGTGGTTACGCATCGCAAAGCAAACAAGCGACACGAAATGTCTAGTCAAAGTAAGTGGGTCAAAAATAATGTATCGCGAAGACATGTTCGCCTATAAGTGAACACTCACCCCAAGAGTTCCCAGGTAAGAGTGACTGGTCCGATTATGTGGATTTGTACGAACACTCTAGCCTTAGACAGAAAACTCAAGGTACAGGCATTCACTCTTCCAGTTCGCACGTGTTCACACTATTAAAACCCGAAAACCTTGACGAGACTTTTGAAAATCCAAAGGGGTTCAAAACCTTATAACAGAGGGTTCAAAACCTAGTAATCAATCATCCTAGAACAGATGATTAATTTTCAAAGCAGATTCGGAATCGAAATTCCCGTTGTGGTTATCACCCAAGGATAGGTGATGTACATGTTTTAAAATCTAAACACAAGCTAACTTGTGTTAGGGTCCTAGAAAGTTATAGTTTAGGTTAAACCATTACTAATAACCTAATTCCCTATAACCATTGCTCTGATACCAACTCTTCTGTCACACCCCGGCCGCGTATAACATGCAACCGTGGCGGAAACGCCGGGGAGTGTTGTGGACAGAATTAATTGTTTCATAACCATGGCATACAAAGTTGTATTTTATTTATAAACAAGAGTGTTATATTGTCTTAAACAGAAAAACAAAGAGTTCAAAACATAAATAAACTAGTCTATCTTCATTTTTATTCTCTAAGGCACAGGTCCGCCCTAGTGTCATGATCATCACCCTATGGAACAACTCCTGAAAACACATGTGAAAGTAGGTACGTCAGCATAAAAATGCCTGTGAGATACATAGGTTTTGTGAAAATGGGATTCATGACTTGAGTTTAAAGAAAACGTTTAATAACAGTCAGTCATGAACCTTGAAATTTGTTTTGCTTTGTAAACCATTTGAAAAACGATAATATCAGATGATATGTATAGATAAGTGTAAGGTTAAACGAGTAACCAAGTAAAATGAGTTGAATAAGATAAGTTGTTTGTAAAAATAATGTCTTGTGAAGAGTATGTTATTCGTGTAAAATGTAATGTGTCTAAACTGAAATGACTTAGATAACGCTACGATATGTAATATTATACAAGCATTTATATATAGGAAGTACCAGCGGTGTAGCCACCATGTTTGTATCATATTACATACGCCACGTTACTCCAACCATTTACCCAAACCAACCACCATGTAAATTGTTCATGTATAAATCAATTGTCAAGTGTTATTGTGTAAACCATATCGAAATGTCTATGTTCAATGTAAACCACCAAGTATGTATATCAATGTCAAAATGTTTATGTTAAATGTAGATCATGTAATGTGTACCCAAAATATACCTTGTATGGTAAGTGAGATGTATCAACTAAACCATATGTAAAATGCACAAAACAAGGTGTTGAAGTAAAACATGGTTTAAATCAACGTTATGTTTTGTGGAATAATGCATGCTCTACTGATATAAATATTTATGCGGTATTGTGAAATATGCATACATCCAAGCCTTGAGACTGTGGCGATAAACCCTTAAACAAATTAAAGGTTTATCTTAGTTATGTATATCGAATTCGGTCATTCCTTCCAATCCAAACAAACCCAGGATTTCAGGAATGGGAGTTGTCAATTCCTATGGTACCACTACCTACTAACGAATGGCGTAGCTAATGTTAATGAATGTATTGTTCCATGTTAAACAAACCAAACGTTGTACCAAAATGAAGGCATGTGATGTAAACAATTGTACTAAGTATGCACACAATGGGCATAAATAGCATGAAATACAATGTGAAACAATGTACTAAATACGCACACAATGGGTATACATAGCATGAAATGTAATGTAAAGCAATGTACTAAGTACGCACACAATGGGCACACATAGCATGAAATGTAATGTAAAACAATGTACTAAGTATGCACACAATGGGCATACATAGCATGAAATGTAATGTGAAACAATGTACTAAGTACGCACACAATAGGCATACATAGCATGAAATGTAATGTAAAGCAATGTACTAAGTACGCACACAATGGGCATACATAGCATGAAATGTAATGTAAAACAATGTACTAAGTATGCACACAATGGGCATACATAGCATGAAATGTAATGTAATGTAAAACAATGTACTAAGTATGCACACAATGGGCATACATAGCATGAAATGTAATGAAATCATGTACTATAATGTACTAACGAATCATAGCAGGTATATGATGTGAAAACATGGAAAGCATGAAAGTAACAAGTAGGCACATGTGTTTCACCCCAAAACAGTTTGGAAAACAGTAAAAGAGGGGTTTAATGTACTCACCTGAGGTTGCTTTGAATTCCTTGTGTAATAATCACACAATGCTAGTGATCACGGAATATCAAACGGCACCTAATAGGTAGCTATATTAATATACCGGACCAATATCGGAAGGATCGGATAGTATGCGGGTTCGTAAACCAAACGAGTATGGAGACTCCTGTAATATGGTTTAACAAAGCCTACATACTAAAATGAAACCTAACCTAAGTGCTTGCGACCCATTACGACCCGTTTAGGTAGCTTATGCTACCTTAACGCGTCGTTCGCGTAGAACGCGTTTGGAACGCCTCACATCGTGACCACAAGGTATAACCTCAGAAGGTTATAGCTATGGTCATCTAATGTGTTTGGTCGGATCCTAATGATCGACCAAATGGGTCGGGTTCGAAAGTATAAGCGATTGTTTAGATCACTTACCTTACGACCCTATATATGCACTAAACTAAAAGTGACGAGCTAAGCATGTTAGGACATGCTTAACTAAGTTTAGAAAATAGGTTTGGCATTAAAACAAACGGCTTTGATGCTCACGAGTAGTTTGGTTACAAAATACGCAAGAATGCGCATTTTGGCCGAAACTACGACTCGTCACTGAGCCTAGATAACGTGGTAATCAGTAGGTATAGTCGCCATGGACTATAACCATCGTGATCACGCTCACGTTATGAAGTTCCAAGAACTTCGTGTTGACCATAGGCTGGTCACACAGAGAGTCAAACAAAACTGTGACTTTCGGACTCGAAAAGCGAATAAAAGAACGAAAGAACACTTACGAAGGGTCCCCGAATGCTAATCTAGATCAAAATGGCTCAGGTATGAAACAAAGGTTCCAACTTAGAGCTTTTGATCAGATTTTTGTGGGTTTTAACCAAAAGGGGGGGGTATTTATAGGAAAAGTAAAGCCGTTAGGATCGTTTCTTGAATATCGTGCCACGATCTTAAGCGTACACTTGTCAAGATGTTGTGGTGGCTTAATTTGACCCTAACTCTACTGATTGTGAAAGGGCATTGCCCTTTGGGATGTTTGAAAGGCCAATCTTAGCAAGAAAACAAAGTTTCTGCTGCTGAAAAGGCCATGCGGCCCGCATCAGGATCAGACAAAACTCAGGCGGGCCGCCTGGCTATGTCTGATCTGCACCAACTTTCAGAATTGGCAGTTTTGGTCCCTTTTGCATGTTTAAGCCATTTCCGACACTTCTAAGGCCCGTAAAGCCAACTTTAAGGCCCTAAAATGATGCCTAAACATTGTGGACATGAAACGTGCTCAAAAATGTTTCGGATGTTGGTTCGTTTGGCCGTACGATCGCGATGTTCGGTTAATTACGACGGAATGCGCATAAGCGCGAAAAATGATCCAAATGACGCGACGAATGGATTTTTCTCATGCCAAACACTAAGGCATAATATTATAATGCTTACATAAATTTTTGGATGTCCGGATGTATTCAGAATGTAAGTTATGCGCGAAAGTGCAAACTTGTGCACTTTTTGACACTTTTAGCCCCTGAATGATCCAAAAGTTTGTTTTAGCATACCAAACCCCTCAAAGCCTATTTCTAAGCTATGTAAAGGATATTTATGGTATGTTTAACTTATGGACATGTTCCGGAATGTTCGGTACAGTTCGAATTGGCATACTTTCGCAGTTTGTCAAGTTTAGTCCCTGTAAGCGAATTAACTTGTTTTTGCCATACCAAGGCCTTCAAAACTTATTTCTAAGTTATGTAAAGGTTATTTAAGGTATGTTGAGTATGTGTTGATGTTCCGGAGTATTTGTCGCATTAAACTGAGTACGTTTACGCACCAGTTTGCGTATAATTCTCCAGAAAGCGATGTAGAGTTTGAAATTGAACAAAAGTCAAAACATGAAAAATGTAACACACAACCAAACAAACATTGGGATCAAATAACATTGTTTTATTGATAATTGAACTGTTCACAATGATTACAAGCACAAATGTTACACTTCCGGAACAAATGTTAGCACTACAACTCAGAGTGGTGGATATTCTTCATCTTATTCAAGTTTTGACCCAAATTTCTCAACACCAATTTCTCAACGACAGAGTTCAACACATTTGCAATGCAATGTTACATTAAACATTCAAAATGGTCAAAATTTCTCTCCAGATATTGCTAAGCAACACATGGCATCTCTTGTTACTGTATTAGAGTCGTATGAAAGCTTAGTTGCTGGAAGAATCGGAAATCCGATGCTCACCCAAGAAGATTATGACCAGATTGATTCTAAGGAACTTGAGTTGATGGATATCAAGTGGTGTTTAGCTAGTGTATTGAGAAGAGCAGAGAAATTCAAACAAATCACTGGTAGAGATGATCTTCGTGATGTTGCTACATCTCAGCTAGGTTTTTACAAATCAAAGGTTACTTGTTTTCGTTGCCGAGAAAAGGGGCATTTTAAACGAGAGTGCACAAACAGAGAAGCAACCGGAAGACAAGATCCATTTGGAAACAACGATTATCATCGAAAAGCAATTTATCATCAGATTGCTCAACAACCATATCAACAGCAATCCTCAAGCTCAAATACTATTAAAATTGAAGATGGAAAGAAGAGAGCTTGTTATGGTATAATAGACCAAGATAATGAAAGGCTTCCAGAAGGATTCAGTTGGGATAAGTATGATCCTAACAGAACTTCAGAAAAACAGCATTTGTAGCTCGAATCTTTGAAGACTCAACCTCAGGAGAAGAATCAGTCAAATCTAAGAAGAATCGTCCAAAAAGAATACCGATTTTTAAGTCTTCAGGAAGTGATGAAGATACTGATGATGAGGAAGAGTATATTAGTAATGCTAGAAAAAATTTGGATTCTTACAGTTTTAATTTGTTTTTTGCAGATAAAATCAAGATTTTGAAAGCAAAAAAGGCTGCTTGATTGAAGAGAGAATTGGAAGCAAGAAGGATTGTTGAAGAAGAAATTGAAGCAAGAAGGATTGCTGGAGAAAAGGCAAAAGCTGAAGAAGAACCGACACAGAATGTCGAGATTGAAAAAAATGAAGTAAAGGTAGAAGTTGAAAAATAACCGATGGTGAATGAAAAGGTGGTGGAGAAAATAGTCGAAGTTGAAAAAATTGTTGAAGTGGAAAAAATAGTTGAAAAAGTTGTCGAAGTTGAAAAGATTGTAGAGGTTGAAAAATCTTGTCTGAAATGTTTGGAATCATGCAAACATTGTGAAGAGAAAGATAAGAAGTATATGGAGCTAGACAAGATGAAAGAAAAATTGTTGTTTGATGTTAAGTACGTGAAAGAATCTTATGATGTGCTGAACAGAACAGTTAACCAATTGGAAAAGACAAACTTAGAAGTAGAAGATGCTTTGACAATGTCGAATTCAACGGTGATGTCTAAACAGAAAGCCATCACTTATTATATTGAAGAGTGTGCAAAGCTGAAGCAGGAATTAGAGACTGAAAAGATTGAGAAAGAATCAGAAGATTGTTGCAGAGTTATTCAAGTTCTGATTACTTGATTGATAGAATTTATCCAACTGTTGCAGGTTTTGAAGCTTTTCAAGAAAAGAAGACGGAAGATACGTATACTGGTAAGAAACAAAGTGCAAATTATAAAAGGTGTCCGCCTCCGATCTGGGAAGGTTATTCTCTTAGAAAGTCTATTACGGATGAAGTCAAAAAGGCAGTCAATATAAAGTTAAAGTCTAAAACAACTGATGAGTTACCAGACAACATTGATATTACATTCACATCGTCTGACACTGATCATGAGTCTGGGTTATTAAAGAAAGTGGTCGATCAGGTGTTGGATACAGATGAAGAGTCAAAGTCAGAGTCTAAGTCCGAAAGTTCGAGTCCGTTAGACAAAAGCTCGAGTTCACCGGTCAAACGGGTTTACAATAAAGAGTTTCTGATGTCGAAAAATAATTTGAATGACGAAACATTCAAAGTAGCATATACTTTGAATGATTCTGACAAATTATTTTCTGATGAAGAATTTCCAATAAGAAGTGTTAAAACTGAAATGATCAACAAGGTTTTCAAATTAACAGAAATTAATATTTCTAAAATAAAAGATGTAAATCTTACTGAAAAACCTAAAAAATACACTTCAAGAGTTCAACAAAGATTGAACAAGAAAAAAGGTTACAGTTCTGGTTCTGGTTTTCAAAAGAAATCAAACCATAACAGTAATTTCAAAAAGAAAGGTTTAGGTTTTATTCTCCCAGAAAATCATAAAAATGAGAAAAATTATAAACGAAAAACTAAATTTGTTTCAGGAGGAAGTTCGGAAGAAGAGAATGAGAAACCATTCTGGAGACAATCAAACAAAGAGTTTCTCGCTGAAAGGAAAAAGAATATGATGATGAAATCTGAACAAAGAGTTGAAAGAAGAACCTGTTTCAAATGTCAAGAAGTTGGACACGTCGCTTGGAATTGCCCAAAGCCAACCAACACAAAGTAGGGAGTTTCTTCTAACTCAAAGATGAAAGAAAAATGTGTTGATTAAACAGAACAACCAGCAAAAAAATTTAAAGAGTTCAAAAATTCGACTTTCGAAGTTGATGAAAATTCGAAACATTTTTACAAAAGAAGAGCAAAGTTAAACAAACAAAAATGGGTTGTTAAATCAGAGGTTAGTTCTGGCGATGAATCTGACTCATCAAAATCAGAGGAGCCACAAGTTGATCTAAAAGGAGAAAATTCAGTTCCGCCAATGGTTGATGTCAACTTTCCACCATTGCGGACTGCAAATTTTAAAAAAAAGTTGAAAAGGTTGAAATTTCGAATCAATTCTATGCTGAAAAGAAAGAATTTGATGTCGAAAAAGCTTTCAATGGCAAAGTGAAACATATTTTGGCAGGATGGTCGAGGGAAAAGAAAAAGGGGTTAAAGAATTTTATGAATCAAAGAGGTGGAGTTACCCACAAAGTGAAAAGAACTCGGATGCACCCAAGGCTGGTCAGGCTTGGGTGACAGCGTTCTCTGCTTAAAATCCTGACTTGCCAGATGTTGGTGCACTACGTCTATCGACTTCGTCTTGTATCGAGTCTTGTACTAGATTGTTACATCAGGGCACGTTGTACGAGAAAATAGGGTTTAGAAGTGTTTGAAGCTGATTTCGCTTGAAAGGGGTTGATTCCGCTTGAAATGACAAGTGTCTGGTTCAAGCGAAATCACATTAGTTAATTCCGCTTGAAATGTAACCTGTCACGTTCAAGCGGAATCCCATGTCTATAAATAGTACTTTAAGCGGAATCATTTGTAACTTCTGAGAATTCCGGTACCGAAGTGCTGCCGACGTGCCGTCTGATTGTAAACAGTTTCTAATCAATATACTAGGCAAATTAAAGTGAATTAAGCTGTTTTTCACACCTGTTTCTTTGTTTCCGCCTCTGAAACAGATTAGAACTCTTCTGATTGACTCGTTTGGGTCACAAACCGATCCTACAAGTGGTATCAGAGCTCAGGAGGAGGAGTTCTTACCGATTCAGCTTAAAATTTCTGTTTTCTACACCTTTTTTTGGGTAAAGGGGTTACCCCGGTGATTCTATATATTCACAAAACAAAAGAACAAGTAGTGTAGTGCATCTACACTAGTTAAATCATAGGACATGCCCCATGACTGTGAACAAAACAAAACCCAGAAAATAAAACAACCATGATAATAACCCAACTAGACTACAATCTAGAATCAAAAAAACCAAAAACCAAACACTAGTCACTCGCCATCGCCATTTATGTCAGCATCCGAGATCCCCCAATCAACTAGAAGCCGTCGCACTCTTTCAGTCCGCTTCATCTTCATTCCCGTCGCACTGTTTTCTACACCTTCTTTTCAAAATTAACTACTTTTCATGGTTAAAATCGGCTAATTTTCTCACATATTGTGTAAAACATTGTTTTAACAAACCCTTGAGAGTTTCAGAACAAAATTCGGATTAAAAGTGGTAAAAATGGACTAAAAAGTTAATCCGCTTGAACGAACACTTTCTGATTTCGCTTCAAAGTCATTATTCCGCTTGAGATTTTCAAGCGAAATCAGTGATTTCGCTTGAAATAGTCTGATTCCATTTCAAAGTTGCTATTCCGCTTGAAAGTTCAAGTGAAATCAGTGATTCCGCTCCAAATTGTACTGATTCCGTTTCAAATTGGTGATTTCTCTTCAAGAGGGTATTCGCTTGAAAAGGAATTTTGTTTGAAAGTTTGATTCCGCTTGAATAGGGTATTCCGCTTGAGTTGTATTTTAGTTTGAAAGTGTTTGTTTGTGAAATTTGTTACCGAATCATGGAAGAAGATTTCTGTAACGCGTTTGCTACATCTTCAACTACTCCGGCTGCCATTGCTCAAAACATGAACTAGGAAAACGAAACTGGAACTTTACAAAAACCCCCGAAGCTTATGGGAATTGAAGAGTATCATGGCTGGAAAAATCGTTTTGAGAACTGGGTTCAGGCAAACCATTTGAGAGCTTGGGAAAGCATTGAAACAAAGTATGTTAGACCTCAGACTGCTTTGAGAGTTTATAAAATCATCTCAGAATTTACAGATCAAGAGAGAGATAGTTATAAAGGAGAGAAAATGATGATTAGTCTTTTACAACAAGCTGTCAAAGAAGACATTTTCATTTTGCTTCAGCATGATGGTAGTGCATTTTCGATTTGGGAGGCACTTGAGAAGAAGTTTGAAGGAAGCACAGAAATGCTCAAGAGTAAAGCATCATTGCTGAAAAAGGAGTTTGAGTTGTTTATAAGTATGCCAGGGGAGACTACAAAGACTTTAATTGAGAGATACTGTCATCTTGTGCGTACCATGTCTCAGTTGAAAATTACTAAAACTCCAGCAGAATGGGTTGAAAAACTAGCTGACGCATTACCACAGAAAGAATGGGGTACTTATCTCATGATTTTGAAGTTGTCGATTGGACAGTTTATTGAAAAGCTTGAGGCACAGGATCTTGAACAGCAAAAGATTGCCAGAATGAACAACTCGAGCAATCAACAAGATATCAAACTGTACTATAAAGGAAATGATCAAACTGTTGAAGCAAGTCCAAAGATCCAAACTGCGTTTAGTGCAGGAAATTCATCTGGATCAGTCAGTCAAAGTTCAGTCAACACTAGTGGTTTTTCAAATGTTAATCCTCAAAGTATTCAAAGTGCAAATGTTGGTAATGGGCATATGATTCAGTGCAATGTGGCATTGCATCTTCAAAATGGACAGAATTTTTCTGAGGAAGTTGTTAAAAATCATATGGCATTACTAGTTACTGCTTTGGAATCTTATGAAGGATTGATTGCTAGAAAAATTGGTAATCCTATGCTAACCAAGGAAGATTATGATCAGATCGATGCAGAGGAATTGGAACTCATGGATATAAAGTGGTGTTTAGCTAGTGTCTTGAGAAGAGCTGAAAAGTTCAAAATGATTACAGGAAGAAATGATTTTTTGGATGCTCGTCTTTCAGCTTTAGGTTTTGATAAATCTAAAGTTACTTGTTTTAAATGCAGGGAGAAGGGTCATTTCAAAAGAGAGTGCAAAAATCAGGAGACTAGTGGAGCAAAGAATCCTTTTGGAAAAGATGATTACCATAGAAAGGCTATATATCAACAAATCACTAATCAACCGCATCAACAAAAGGATTCACAAACTGCACATTGAAAAATGATCGAAGATGCAAATAAGAAAGCTTATTATGGCATTATTGATCAAGATGATGAGAAAGTGGTTGAAGGTTTTAGCTGGGACAAGTACATTCCAGCTGATACCAATCTTAAAGCTTTTATTGCTCAAATTGTTCAAAAACCAGATTTGATGAAAGAATGGATAGCAGTGTTATCTGATGAAGAGAAAAGAGAAGATGAAGAATCTGTTTCTTCAGAAAACAGTCAACAGAAAGCAGTGATGATGATGAAGAAATTGAACAGATAAATGTTGGAAAAACTCATTTATCTTCTGACAGTTTTGAATTTTATTTTGCAGATAAACCGAAGAAACTCAAAGAGAGAAAAGTTGCAAAAGAAATGAAAGAAATCAAGATTGTTGAGAAGATAGTTGAAGTAGAGAAGATTGCAAAGATTGTTGAAGTCACAAAACCGTGTCTTACACGTTTGGAATCCTGCAAACAATGTGAAGAAAAAGATGA
Organism: Helianthus annuus; assembly: GCF_002127325.2. Taxonomy (NCBI): domain Eukaryota; kingdom Viridiplantae; phylum Streptophyta; class Magnoliopsida; order Asterales; family Asteraceae; genus Helianthus; species Helianthus annuus. The sequence goes on from NC_035441.2 coordinate 95,641,185, forward strand.
GAGGTTTAGTGAATCAGAAAAGTTAAAGGAAAAGTTGTTGTTTGATGTTAAGAATGTGAAAGAGTCGTACAATGTTTGAACAGAACTGTGAATAGTTTGCAGAAGACAAACTCTGAGAGAGAAGATGCTTCGAAAATGATGAATGCAACAATGATGTCGAAGCAGAAATAGATAATTTTTTATATTGAAGAATGTGCGAAATGGAAGCAAGAGTTGGAAATCGAGAAAGCTGAAAATGAAAGAATCAGACGATTACTGAGAAGTTATTCGAGTTCTGTTTACTTAATTGACCGAATTTATCCAACTGTTGCAGGTTTTGAAGCGTTTGAAGACAAACAGCCGAAGAATGAGGATACTGGTAAGAAACAGAATATTAATTACAATAAGTGTCCGCCTCCGATTTGGGAAGGGTATTCGCCTAGAAAACCGAATAAGGAACAAGTAAAAAAGGCAGTCAACATAAAGTTAGAGTCCGAGATAACTGATGAATTACCAGACAATATTGACATCACATTTACAGCGTCCGACACAGATCATGAGTCCGAATTAATAAAAAGAATGGTTGATCAAGTGTTGGATAAGGATGAAGAGTCAGAGTCAAAGTCCGAGTCCGAAAGTTCGTGTTTGTCAGTCGGGAGTTCGAGTTCGTCCAAAAAGAATTCAAAATCGTCGAGAAAACGGGTTTATAGTAAAGAATTTTTGTTGTCAAAATCTAATTTGAATGACGAAACATTTGAAGTCGCATATACTTTGAATGATTCTGACAAATTATATTTTGATAAAGAGTTTCCAATAAGAGGTGTTAAAACCAAAATGATAAAAAAGGTTTTCAAACTAACAGAAATTAGTATTTCTGAAATAAAAGATGAAATTCTTTCTGCAAAACCTAAATCTTACACCTCAAGAGTAAAACAAAGGATAAACAAGAAAATAGGTTACAATTATGGTTTAGAGTTTCGAAAGAAACCCAACCATAATGGTAATTTCAAAAAGAAAGGATTGGGTTTTATTCCTCCAGAAAACTATAAAAATGAGAAAATTTCTAAAAAATACAAAATTTGTTTCAGGACCATCTGCTGAGGAAGAAAAGAAGAGCTCATTTTGGAGACAGTCAAATCAAGAATTTCTTGCTAAAAAGAAGAAAAATGAAGTTCATCAGAGAAAAGAGACAAGAACTTGTTTTAGATGCAATGAAATTGGTCACATTGCATGGAATTGTCCATTGGCAACAAAGATAAAGCAGGGAGTCTCAGAAAAACTGAAAGATATTGTTATTGATAACACCGAACCACCAACTGAAAGGTTTAAAGTGTTTAAAAACTCAACATATGAAGTTGGTGAGTGTTCGAAAAGGTTTTATAGGAGAAGTGTGAAACTTGACAACCAAAAGTGGGTTGTTAAGAAATTTGAGGCAAAATCTGGCAATGAATCTGATTCCACAAAATCAGAGGAGCCACATGTTGTTAAAAAGAGTGAAAACTCAGTTCCTCCAATGGATGATGAGAATTTTCCATCATTGAGGACTGAAAATTTTAAACAAAAGATTGGGAAAGTTGATATCTCGAATCAATTTTATTCTGAAAAGAATGAATTTGATGTTGAGAAAACTTTTAATGGAAATGTGAAGAAAATTTTTGGAAAGATAATCGATGGGAAGGTTAAAGGGGTAAAAGACTTTTATGCTACAAAGAAAGCAACATACACCCCAACTAAAGAGGAGTTGGTATCACCCAAGGCTGGTATGGCTTCGGTGGACATTTTCTTTCATTAAAAAACCTGACTTGCCAGAGCTTCCAGGTTGGTAAGAGTGGAGCAGGAATCGGCATCTTTCTTTGTATCAGGTTTTGATTATGCATACATACAAGTGGTAAAGAGGTTTGTTCTTACAAAGTGATTAATCAAGGTCATTAATTTGAACTTGATGTAATCTCATTATTAGTGGATGAAAAACAAAATGATGAACCCCGAAACTACAAGTGGTTTTAACAAAACTAATTTTCCGGAAAAACCATTTTGATTAAAACAAACTTAAGTGTTTTGAAATCTTAATGGGAAAATAGTTTGTTGTAAGGGGGAGTTCTGATTGTTTATGCCAAGTGGATGGCGAATTGAAGTGATTCACACAGTTGTCATTTTACTTGTACAGTTTGTTTTCAAATTTTCTTTAAATGTGTTTGCATTTTAGGGGGAGTAAATTTTCAGAAAATCCAAAAACATTAGAAAATTTGAAAAGTCAAAAAAAATGATAAAATGAAAAATGAGTTTTGTTGTGAACAAGAGGAAATGATAGTATATCAGTGGACTGTCACAGCATGCTAAAGAAATGGAAAGTAAAAAATGTGATAAACAATCTCACTGCGGATGTGCCAGTAGGTTTTTACACATTCAGTAGACTGTATTCGAGATATAAACCTAAATTTCAAACTTGCTTATTTCATGGGGAACATTTCTTGGATATATGGGTAACCCCGGAAATCTTGTTTGAAAGGTCCCTCTTTCTGAGATACTAGGTCTTTATACTCAGTGATATCTGGGGTATTATCCCGGGACTTCTGATTTTGCGGAAGCAATGGCCTAGTCCCCGTATAATAGTTTCTGCAAATGCTTGAAATATAGCGCCGCCCTTAGCATAAAAAATGATGAAACATTGAAAAATGCTAATCATGTGCTGTTGAAGAAAAGATCCTCTAAAGGGGACACACCTTAAGTCGAACCGTCATCTCTCTGCTGAACGGAAGTTCTGACCTGAGCTCTCACGGTTTCGCATTTAACCCTTTTACAGATATCATCTAGGTATACTCACCTGTAAGACTGAATATTGGGATCTGGATACAGGAGTATAAGTGGGATACATGAATAAGTTTAAGTGCTTAAAACATTAATTTCGTATCTCGAAACAGTTGAACTTTGTGTGAAAATTTAAGTGGACCAGAATACTGGCAATCTAAGTGAATTGTTTAGAATTTAAAATGTTTAAAGCTTTTAACGGTGTTGGGGATTTGTCTTATAACTGATATGATCCTCTTACACAAAACTCACAAAAATATTGTTTGTAAATTTTTGTTTACTGCATTTCGTTTTATTCAAAAACTCCAAAAAGATTTTGAGTGTGTTTTAGCATAAATTTTTGGAAAATTCAAAAAGATTTTCGACAACTGGTGTTGAAGAGCTGATTTTCAAAATTCCAAGTGCTAAACATGATGATCTCTTCATGAGATGGAGTTGGTTTATTTTGAGTAAAAGTTTAGGATTATATTCAACTGGTTCATCAGATTCTTTAATTGTATAATTTTTCTGATTGATTTTGAGGGAGAGTCTTGGTAGATAAATTTTGTTAAATTGTTAAATTTGTGAAATTTATTGTGTGGTAGAGGATGTGCAGAATAGTCTGGTTTCTGAAGCTGAGTGTTGGAGAGCCAGGTTCCGATACCCGAGGACTCTGAATCTGAGAATAGAGCCAGAGTATGATCCTGATCCTGTGAAAGCCAGGCTACAGGGGGAGTCTGAAGACATTCAAGTAGAAGTTTTTGTTCGAAGGGAGTGTGTTGATGCTGATAAAAGAATAGAGGATTTGAAAGAAGGCCAAAGACTGATAAAGACTGAAGATTGTGAAGACTCGACACCGAAGACTTCGTCAATATCCGAGGGGGAGTTTGTTGGTGCACTACGTCTATCGACTTCGTCTTGTATCGAGTCTTGTACTAGATTGTTACATCAGGGCACGTTGTACGAGAAAATAGGGTTTAGAAGTGTTTGAAGCTGATTTCGCTTGAAAGGGGTTGATTCCGCTTGAAATGACAAGTGTCTGGTTCAAGCGAAATCACATTAGTTAATTCCGCTTGAAATGTAACCTGTCACGTTCAAGCGGAATCCCATGTCTATAAATAGTACTTTAAGCGGAATCATTTGTAACTTCTAAGAATTCCGGTACCGAAGTGCTACCAACGTGCCGTCTGATTGTAAACAGTTTCTAATCAATATACTAGGCAAATTAAAGTGAATTAAGCTGTTTTTCACATCTGTTTCTTTGTTTCCGCCTCTGAAACAGATTAGAACTCTTCTGATTGACTCGTTTGGGTCACGAACCGATCCTACACCGGAGCTCCCAAGTTGGTAATCGTGGAGCATGAATCGACATCTTTCTCAAATTCAAAATTGTCATATTTCAATTTACAAATGGCATTGTTGATAAGAGAACCTACAAGTGGTTAATCATGGTCATTAAGTTGAACTTGATTTAACTTTCATACAGTGGTAATTGGAAAACAATGTGATGAATTAAACCCTGATCTTACAAGTGGTTTCAACAAAACTAATTTTCCGGAAAAACCATTTTGATTAAAACAAACTTAAGTGTTTTGAAATCATAATGGGAAAATAGTTTGTTGTCAGGGGGAGTTCTGATTGTTTATGCCAAGTGAATGGCGAATTGAAGCAATTGACATCAACTTGTCACTTTATTTGTACAGTTTATTGCGTTTATTTTCAAATTTTCCCAGAAAATCAAAAATTGAAACATATTTTTGATTTTAGGGGGAGTAAAAAATTAGAAATTTTGAAAATTTGAAAAATTCAAAAACATGATAAAATCTAAAAATCCAAAAACATCGAAAAATAAAAAAAATGAGTATTGTTGTGAAAAAGAGGAAATGATAGTACATCAGTGGACTATCACAACACGCTAAAGATTTGGAAAGTCAAATGTGATAAACGGTCTCACTGATGATGTGTCAGTAGGTTTTTACTCATTAAGGAGATTGTTTTCGAGATATAAACCTAAATACCAAATACTTACTTATTTCGTGGGGAACATCTCTCGGATATATGGGTAACCCCCGAAATCTTGTTTGAAAGACTTTCTATTTCTGTCATACTAGGTCTTTGTGCGTGATGATATCTGGGGTATTATACCAGGACTTCTGATTTTGCGGGAGCAATAGCCTAGTCCTCGTATAATATTCTGCACTACTTTATTCATAAAGCCAACCCTCAACATAAAAAATGATGAAACATTGAAAAATGCTAGTCATGTGCTGTTGAAGAAAAGATCCCCAAACGGGACACACCTAAAGACGAGCCATCATCTCTTTGTCTGAACGGAAGTTCTAACCTGAGCTCTCATGGTCTCGCATCACCCGTTTACAGATATCATTAGTGTACATTCACCTGTAAGACTGAATATAGGAATCTGGATACAGGAGTATATTCTGAGGTGGGACACACGAATAAGTTTAAGTGCTTAAAATACTAATCTCGTATCTCGAAACAGTTGAACTTTGTGTGAAAATTTAAGTGGATCAGTATACTGACAATCTAAGTGAATCGTTTAAAACTTAAAATGTTTTAAGCTTAACGGTGTTGGTGATTTGTCTCAAAAACTGATATGATCCTCTTACACAAACTCACAAAAATATTGTCTGTACATATTTCTTTACTGCTTTTCACTAAAAACAAAAACCAAAAAGAATGTGTTTTAGCATAAAATTTTGAAAAACCAAAAAGATTTTATTTCATCTTATTTTTGAAAACTGATGTTGAAAAGCTGATTTTCAAAATTCCGAGTGCTAAACATGATGAACAACAGGTTTGGGAGAGTTTGTTGAAATGAAAGATGATTTTGAAAAGATTAAATGGTTCATTAACTTGAAATCAAATTTGAATGTTTCACATATAAGTGATAAGCAGAGATTCTAAATTTGTTAAATCTTAAATATTGTGAATCTTATTGTTAGGTAGAAAATTGTGCAAGTTACAGAAAGCCAGGAGACGTTCTTGAGACTGTGAGCGTTACAAAACAAGGTCCCTGTGTCTAAGCCTGAGCAGAGTTTGAGCTAGGTCATGATCCCAGAACGAGAGCTAAGTCAGATTGCGATCCCGGAACAAATTAAGGGGGAGTCTGCTAGCAAAGGGGAGTTTGAAGACGTAAGAGCCAGTTTCTGATCCTGAAAGTTTGTTAAAGATAGAAGCTGATGGAAGAAGATAGAGATTGAAGGCTTACAGTGTCAGATACTTTGGAGAGAGCTGTCACACCCTGGCTTTTGCGGAAGCGTGGTTTATTTGGTGTGACTTCTTAATACCATAGCAACAATCATAACAATGCTATATGATAAAAACACGAGATGTTCATCCATTAATATAGTTTAGAAAATATCATAACATACTTGTCTTGAAACATCAACCCCAAAATAAGTTACACACCATGACTTGTTTAAAACGAGTTCACAAGGACTCAACAAAAGACTTTTAAATAAAACGAGGTTTGGAGACATGTGACCCGTCCAGGAAGGGGTTACACCTCCCAAACCCTACAACCCTGGATGACATCTTTATTTAGTACGCAGCTTAACATGCATCACTTGCCAGATCCGATCAATTCCCTGAAATACATGTAGTTTGAAAAATCAACAAAAGTTGAGCGAGTTCATGTGTATGTGAGTATGTATAAACCTTTAAAGTATGCATTGTATGTATGAAAGTCCCTGGTATGTAGCAATAAGGAAAAAGAGATCACCAATGGGTTGCAAAGCCACTGGTATGTGTGAAATGGTGCAGGAAGTACTCAAACCTAGCAAATTTGTACCAGGCTTCCAGCTGGAACACATAGTCACCTCTATGGGCCGCCCGGCCTCATGGGTGTGGGCTCGCTACACCCAAATAGATCTATCACTCATGTCCCTCGGTCCTACGACGAGGATTAATGGCCTTAAGTGTTGTACCCACCACTCACATGATCTAAGTAGTAAACCCTCCTTAAGCTAACCATACCATGTATAAAAATGTCTGTAAAAGTTGTAACATGTATTCCACCCCCGAAGTATAAAACTGAAAACAGTTAAGAGAAAAGGGGGGCATGAACTCACAGTGGTGCGTCTCCTGCACATAACTCAGGCTCTGTCAGCAATACGATGACCTACAACGTACTAATGCCTATTAGACGAACGGGCCGTGCCTTAGCTTAGTATGAGGGTTTTTGAGTTATGTTTTCTTGTGTCTCTTAGTATTATTCCAAGTATAATATTATTTGCTACAATAATAGTTATTTTAACTTTAAATTATATTTGGTTTTGGAATAATTATTTAACAGATATTTTTATATTAATACTTCTCAAGTATTTTAATTCCGTATTTCCTTCCCAATGATGGGGGTATTTTGTGATTAAAGTCTTGACATTATATATTCCTAAGTCCCACTTTAGAAAAATATATAATAACTTATTTATCGAAAATAACATATCCCAAAATATATATTTTTCTCAAACATAATATATTTTTATTTCTTTTACTCCCAATATAATACTTATAAAGGTATTTTCCGGAATTGTAAATGTAACGGTGCTTTGATAAGTTATATTATTTCACCCTAAAATAATATAACTAGTTCACAAATCAAACAAATATTCACATAAGCGTTTTAGTAAAAAATATACATTCTAAACATATATTTATCCATTTTTATTTACGAAAACCAACCTCCGACACTTTGTATTTTTGTAACAAAATGATGGCGAGTTTTATTTTGAAAAACAAAGTTTAAAACATAATTGTAACCACTTGTTGGAAAATAATTTCTAAGTCTTGGGATTTTTAGAAAATTTTGCCATAGTTTCCCCTAAAAACGGAGGTGTCCATGCTATTAAGCATATCATTTTCTTTTCAAAATCAATCAACAATCAATCCTTAAACAACTTTACATCACCAAGAGCGAAAAACTATATGCGTTTCATATTAATCATGAACTTGATATATCACAAAAAAGCGTAGTAACTTGGTAAAGCGTTTAGTGGCCTTAGTTACCTTCCAAAGTGTATTCACTTCTTTAAAAATCATTTTCTTAAAAGAGTTAGGTGTTTACAACTTGTAAACAATTTTTACAACATTAATCTTTTGAACTCTTCTTATAAATAAAGTGTTCTTACACTTATTTTACCACTAAAAATGGTGTAAGTGCAAGTAAAGGTCATAATCTTTTTAAAATCGACTCTTGAACTTGGTTTGTTTAGAAAAGTCCTTTGTAAACCTCGGATCTACATGATCATCAACTTACTTTGTTTACTTATATTTCAAGAAAATCATTTTCTTTCAAGTTCATGTTTAAACTTAGAAGATGATTATTCTATGTAACACATAACCACCTCCTAATCTTGTTAAATCATGGTTTTAATCATTATTTAACAAGTCTCATATGATGATTAACATCACATTACCAAGAATCAACAAGAAATCAACAATATAATCACAACAACATCCTATTAACAATATTTCATTATGTTTCATCTTTATGTAAGCTTTATGTTCATGTTTCTTGTTTAAACCTTTTAGTGTTCTTGTAAATTTCAACATACTATATATTTTAACTACTCAAAATAGAAGTAACAAGAGTAAATCAAGAACTTACTACTAGCTCAAAGGCTAGGGAAGATCTCTAGTGAAAAAGATGAAGAAAAATGGTGGATGAAAGCAATGTATGAAGTTCCTTCAAGCTTCCACCTTCACAAGGCACCCACTAATACTTGAATAAGCTTGAAAATGGATGAATATGTGTTGGTGCATGCGTCTGTCGACTTCGTCTTGTATTGAGTCTTGCATTTGTATAGATAGTTCAGGGTACGTTATTCGAGGAAATTGTCAAAAATAGGTTAGAGGGTAAATTCACACGAAATTACAGGATGTAATTTCGTACGAAATTAGCTGGTATTTTCGCATGAAATGGTAATTTTGTGTGAATGTAATTTCGCTTGAACATGTTCATGCGAAATCACCTTGCCTATATATAGGGGTCCTGTAATTTGGTTTGAGAAGGGTCTGAACTGGTGTTTTCGGAGCCGAAGTGCTGCCGAAGTGTCGTTTCTCTGTAAAACTTTGTCAAATCAATCAGAAAGACATTTAAATTGAATATCTAGCTGAATCAAACTCGATATGTCTGTTTCCGCCTTGCATATTGAATAGAACGCCTCTGAACGACTTGTTTTGGTCGGTAAAACGATCCTACAAGTGGTATCAGAGCTCAGGAGTAGGAGTTCTAACAAATTCAGCTTGCTTTCATCAGATTTTATATCTTCTACACCTTCTTTTCAAAATTGAACAAGTTTTAACGGTTAAAATGGTTTGAATTTCACACATTACATGCGAAACAGTGTTTTAACAAAGCCTTGAGAGAATTGGACCTAAAATCGAGCTAAAACCTGATCAATTTGACAAAAGTTTGACCGACATGATGACATCAGCATAATTTCGCACGGAATAGCTTCTTGATTTCGCACAAAATTATGTTGTGTGGTTAATTTCGTTTGAAATTGTTGCTAATTTCGCACGAAATTAGATTTCGTTTGAAAGATTTCATACGAAATTACTATTTCGTTCCAAAGAGATTATTTTCGTTTGAAATCAAGTTAATTTCACACGAAATTATATTTCGCTTGGTAATTTCGCACAAAATTACCATTTCGTGTGAAACTTCTGATTTCGTTTGTGTTGCTATTTCGTTTGAAATTTCTGATTTCGTTTGAGTTGGTATTCCGTTTGAAGTTTGCAGGTTATTTCGCTTGAAAAGGTAATTTCGCTTGAGGAATTTCGTTTAAAAGTATCTGATTTTGAAAAATCTAGTTACCGAATTATGGAAGAGGAATTTTATAACGCGTTCGCTACAACCCCGACTACTCCAGCTGCTATTGCTCAAAGCATGAATATGGAAAATAAGACTGGAACTTTACAAAAACCTCCGAAACTTATGGGAATTGAGGAGTATTATGGTTGGAAAGACCGATTCGAAAACTGGGTTTAAGCTAACCATTTGAGATCTTGGGAATGCATTGAGAAAAAGTATGTTAAGCCGCGTACGGATTTGCAAGTTATCAAAACTATTTCTGAACTGAATGACAAAGAGAGAGATATGTACAAAGCAGAAAAAATGATGATTACTTTACTTCAGCAGGCTATAAAAGAAGATATCTTTATACTACTTCAACATGATGGTACTTCACGATCGATCTGGGATGCACTTAAGGCTAAGTTTGAAGGTAGTGAGAAGATGATCAGGAGTAAGAAAGCATTGCTAAAGAAAGAATTCGATTTGTTTTCAAGTTTGTCGGGTGAATCGTCAAAGAAGCTGATTGAAAGATATTGTCACTTAGTGCGATCTATGTCTTTGTTAGGAATTGAGAAAAGTCAATATGAATGGGTTGATAAGTTAGCTGATGCTTTGCCTCAGAAAGAGTGGGGTACTTATTTGATGATCTTGAAAAATATTGGGGAATATGACAATTTGACTATTTCGCAGTTCATTGAGAAGAGTGAGGGTCAAGATCTTGAGCAACAAAAGATTTCTAGAATGAATAATCCGAGTGGTCAATAAGACGTCAAAATGTATTACAAAGGCAGTGTTCAAGAAGTTGAAGTGAGTCCGAAAGTCCAAACTGCTTTTAGTGCTGAAAACTCATCTGGATCAGTCAATCAAAGTCAAAATAGCAGCAGTGGATTTTCTTCATACCCGAATGTTAATCTGAAGAGTTCAACCTCAAGTCATCAGTTTCAAAGCTCAAACTGCAGTAATGGTCAAGTGCTACATTGCAACATCGCGTTGCATCTTCAGAATGGTCAAAATTTTTCTGAAGAGATTGCCAAAAGTCACATGTCATTACTTGCTACCGTATTGGAATCATATGAAGGATTGGTTGCTGGAAGAATCGGAAATCCTGTGCTGACAAAAGAGGATTACGATCAGATCGATGCAGAGGAGATGGAGCTCATGGACATTAAATGGTGTCTAGCTAGTGTGTTGAGAAGAGCTGAAAAGTTCAAAATGATTACGGGAAGAAATGATTTCTTGGATGCAAATGTCTCTACTTTTGGTTTTGATAGATCTAAAGTTACTTGTTTTCGATGCAGGGAGAAAGGACATTTTAAAAGAGAATGAAAAAATCAAGAAGCAAGTGGAGCAAAGAATCCGTTTGGTGGCAATGATTACTATCGGAAAGCCATATATCAACAAGTTGCTCATCAACCGTATCAACAAAAAGAACCACAAACTGCACATGCTAAAATGATTGAAGATGCAAATAAGAAAGCTTATTTTGGTATAATCGATCAAGATGATGAGAAAGTGGATGCAGGTTTTAGTTGGGATAAATACATTCCACCTGATTCAAAAGTTGTAGCTTTGATTGCACAAATAGTTCAAAGGCCTGATTTGATGACGGGATGGATGAAAATGTTTGCCAGTAATGAGTCGAGCCAAGAGGAAGAGTCTGTTTCTTCTGATGATAATTCAGAAAAAACAACATTTTTTGATCAGTCATCAACTGATGACAGTAGTGATGATGAGGAAGAAATGCATATTATATTGCAAAAACTCATTTATCTCCTGAAAGTTTTCAATTTTATTTTGCAGATAGAATTGAGAAGCAAGCAGCAAAGAATCAGAAATAAGTTAAAGTTGCTGAGAAGATGGTTGAAGTTGAAAAAGTGATTGAAGTTGAGAAGGTTATTGAAATAGAAAAGATTGTTGAGGTCATCAAACCGTGTCTCAAATGCTTGAAATCTTGCAAGCAGTGTGAAGAAAGAGATGAAAAGTTGAGCGAGCTTGACAAAATGAAAGAAAAGTTACTGTTTGATCTCAATTACGTGAAAGAATCATATGATGTATTGAACAAAACGGTAACTGGTCTACAAAAGACGAATTCTGAAAGAGAAGATGCATTGACTATGATGAATGCCGTGATGATGTCAAAGCAGAAAGCCATAAATTTTTACATTGAAAAGAGTGCAAAGTGGAAGCAAGAGTTGGAAGCAGAAATGATTGAAAATGAAAGGATCAGAAGATTGTTACAAAGTTATTCTAGTTCTGATTATTTGATTGATCGAATTTATCCAACTGTTGCAGGTCTTGAAGTATTTCAAGATGAGAAGCTGAAAAAGAAGGATACTGGTAAGAAATAAAGTGTCAGTTATAACAAGTGTCCGCCTCCTATCTGGGAAGGGTATTCTCCCAGAAAACCAAATGAGGAACATGTCAAAAAGGCAGTCAATATAAAATTGAAGTCTGAAACAACTGTTGAATTACCAGAAAACATTGACGTCACGTTCACATCATCTGACACTGATCATGAGTCTGAGTTAATAAAAAAGGTGGTCGATCAGGTGTTGGATAAAGATGAGGAGTCAGAGTCAAAGTCTGAGTCTGGATGTTCGAGTTCGTTTGTCAAAAGTTCGAGTTCATCGGTCAACAGTTCAAAGTTGTCGGTCAAACGGGTTTACAATACAGAATTCATGTTATCAAAATCTAATTTGAATAATGATCTATTCAAGGTTGCTTATACTTTGGAGATTCAGACAAATTATATTCTGATGAGGAATTTCCAATAAGAGCTGTTAAACCAGAAATGATAAAAAAGGTTTTCAAACTAACAGAAATTAATATTTCTGAAATAAAAGATTTAAATCTTTCTGAAAAACCAAGACCTTACACCTCAAGAGTTCAACAAAAAATAAACAAAATATTAAACAAGAAAAATAATTACAATTCTGGTTATGGGTATCGAAAGAAACCAAATCATAACGGTAATTTTAAAAAGAAAGGATTGGGTTTTGATATGGAAAATCATAAAAATATGAAAAATTTTAATCCAAAAACAAAATTTGTTTCAGGAACAAGTTCAGAGGAAGAAGGAAAAAGTTCATTCTGGAAGCAATCGAACAAAGAATTCCTTGCAAAAAGGCAAGAGGAAATGAAGAATGGAACTAGTCAGAGAAGAGAAACAAGAACCTGTTATCGATGTCAAGAAGTGGGTCACATTGCCTGGAATTATCCAATGGCAACCAACACGAAACAGGAAGTTGTTTCTAAACTGAAAGAAAAAAGTTGTTGATAAAACTGAACCACCAACTGAAAAATTCAAAGTTTTCAAAAACTCAACATATGAAGTTGGTGAATGTTCAAACAGGTTTTACAAGAGAAGGGTGAATCTTGACAACCAAAAGTGGGTTGTTAAGAAATTTGATGTGAAATCTGGTGATGAATCTGATTCCACAAAATCAGAGGGGCCACAAGTTGTTTCAAAAGAAGAGAAATCAGTTCCTCCAATGGATGATGTGAACTTTCCACCATTGAGGGCTGAAAATTTAAAATCAAAGGTTGGAAAAGTTGAAATTTCGAATCAATTCTATTCTGAGAAGAAAGAATTTGATGTCGAGAAAGCTTTTAATGGGAATGTTAAAAAGATTTTTAGAAAAATGGTCGAGGGTAAAGTGAAAGGGGTAAAAGATTTTTATGAAACAAAGAAGGCAACTTACACCCCGAGTGAAGCTGAGGAAGTCGCATCCAAGTTCAGTCAGGCTTGGATGTCTATTTTTCATAAGTAAAAATCCTGACTTGCCGGAACTCTCAGGTCGGTAATTGGGGAGTAGGAATCGGCATGTTTCTTGAGAAATTCACAGGTTGGTAACTGTGTTATTTCGATCTTCAAAGTGGTTAATCAGGGACATTAAATTGTACTTGATTTTCTACAAGTGGTATTTGTTGGTAGAATCTAAATTTGTTAAATTTTTTCAAGAGGTTGAAGAAAACAATGTGATGATCATAACCCCAATCTACAAGTGGTAAAATCAACAAAACTAATTTCCCGGAAAAACCATTTTGATTAAAACAAACTTAAGTGTTTTGAAATCATAATGGGAAAATAGTTTGTTGAAAGGGGGAGTTTTGATTGTTTAAGCCGAGTGAATGGCGATTTGAAGTAATTCACAACAGTTGTCGTTTTTCTTGTACAGTTTGTTTTCAAATTTTCCCAGAAAATCAAAATTGAAATATATTTTGATTTTAGGGGGAGTAAATTTTTTTAGAAATTTCAAAAATTTGAAAAATCCAAAAACATGATAAAAACAGAAAAAGCCAAAAACATCGAAAAATGAAAAAAAGAGTTTTGTTGTGAAAAAGAGGAAATGATAGTACATCAGTGGACTTTCACAACACGCTAAAGAATTGTAAAGTCAAATGTGATAAACAATCTCACTGCGGATATGCCAGTAGGTTTTTATACATTTAGTAGATTGTTTTCGAGATATAAACCTAAATATCAAAACTTACTTATATCATGGGGAACATCTCTCGGATATATGGGTAACCCCTGAAATCTTGTTTGAAAGATTTTCTATTTCTGACATACTAGGTCTTTGTGCGTTGTGATATCTGGGGTATTATACCAGGACTTCTGATTTTGCGGGAGCAATAGCCTAGTGCTCGTATAATACTTTGCAAAAGCTTTAATCTTAAAGCCAGCCCTCAGTACAAAAAATGATGAAACATTGAAAAATGCTAATCATGTGCTGTTGAAGAAAAGATCCCCAAACGGGACACACCTAAAGACGAGTCGTCATCTCTTTGTACGAACGGAAGTTCTAGCCTGAGCTCTCACGGTATCGCATTTACCCGTTTACAGATATCATTAGTGTACATTCACCTGTAAGACTGAATATAGAAGTCTGGATACGGGAGTATATTCTGAGGTGGGACACGCGAATAAGTTTAAGTCATTAAAACATTAATCTCGTATCTCGAAACAGTTGAACTTTGTGTGAAAATTTAAGTGGATCAGTATACTGACAATCTAAGTGAATTGTTTAGAACTTAAAATGTTTAAAGCTTAACTGTGCTAGTGATGTGCCTCACAAACTGATATGATCCTCTTACACAAACTCACAAAAATATTGTCTGTAAATATTTTTTTTATTATTGCTTTCTGTTAAAACAAAAATCACAAAAAGATTTTCGACAACTGATGTTGAAGAGCTGATTTTCAGAATTCCAAGTGCTAATCATGATGAACATTTCATGAGGGAGAGTCGGATTAAAATGAGAAAAGTTTTTGATTGTTTGGCCTACAAGTGGTCATCAGAAGCTTTAAAATGTTAAATCATTCTATGTCTATATGAGGTTCATCAGAGATTAAAATTGTAAAATTATTATTTTATATTGGTTGATACTTATGATATAAATTTGCCAAATGTTAAATTTGTGAAATTTATTGTGAGGTAGAGAATATGCAGGAATAAAGTTTGATACGAGCCAGGTTCCGATACCTGAGGACTCTGTGATTTCAAAAAACCAGGCTGCGATCCTAGCATATCGAAAGGGGGAGTCTGAAGACACCTAAGGGAAGAGGATCCGTTGGTGCTGAAGAAAAGAGAAGAGAGAAGATTGAAGAAGTTTTACACTGTCAAATACTTCAGGAAGAGTGAAAAACTGATAAAGACTGAAGACGTTGAAAACTCGACACTGAAGACTCGTCAACATCCGAGGGGGAGTCTGTTGGTGCATGCGTCTGTCGACTTCGTCTTGTATCGAGTCTTGCATTTGTATAGATAGATCAGGGCACGCTATTCGAGGAAATTGTCAAAATTAGGTTAGAGGGTAAATTCGCACGAAATTACAGGATGTAATTTCGTACGAAATTAGCTGGTATTTTCGCATGAAATGGTAATTTCGTGTGAATGTAATTTCTCTTGAACATGTTCATGCGAAATCACCTTGCCTATATATAAGGGTCCTGTAATTTCGTTTGAGAAGGGTCTGAACTGGTGTTTCCGGAGCCGAAGTGCTGCCGAAGTGTCGTTTCTGTGTAAAACTTTGTCAAATCAATCAGAAAGATATTTAAATTGAATATCTAGCTGAATCAAACTCGATATGTCTGTTTCCGCCTTTCATATTGAATAGAATGCCTCTGAACGACTCGTTTTGGTCGGTAAAACGATCCTATAATATGGTTGTGTTAAGGTGGTGGTGGTGGCGGTTATAGTGAGCCGAGAGGAGAGGGAGAGAGTGAGTGAGAGATGGTGTGATCTTTGTGAAGATATGGAATGATATGAATGATCTCTTATAATCTTCAAGCCATACTTATAATTATATCCTCCAATATCTTGGCCATTCAAGCAAGCAAAATCCAATTAAAATATAAGATAAAATCTTGGGGGCATGGGGGTGGGTCCTTTGGACCATAAATATACATGGGGGGGGGGTTAGTTGTAAAATTTGAATGATAGTAGGTAAAAGATAGTTCAAATCCAAGTATATGATTTAATATGCTAGTTAGTGGATATTTTAGTGGGTGTTAAGGTGTTCGGGGATCATAACTAGCCAAGAAATAATTAAACAATGTGTTTGGCAAAATTTTGGTGTCCCGGGTAATGTCCGGTTGTTCGGTTAGATACCGTTCCGTTAATGTGCTAAGTTATTTCGTACAATGTCTTTTAGGTATCTTTTTGTAACACTTTTAATTCCCGGCACTTAGGGAAGCATACAGGGCCATTCTGCCATATTTTTGGCACATTACTAGCATGTTAAATGCTGAATTTCTGATAAATAATGCAGAATTCTGCATTATTAGTGGGTTTTAGGCACTTCCCGGCACTTTAACTATCACCTAGTGACGTAGTTTTATGGTCCTCACTTCCCTACACACCATACTGGTGTAGTACCCTATCTCTGGCCCATACTGGGTCTCAAAACACTGTCTGTCTATTTACTGGCACTGTCAGTATATTTCTGAGTTATCCGTTAACTGTGCTAACTGTGCTTTGTGCATCAAGTTTGTCACTAAAGTTTGTATGTAATGAATGGAGTGACAGTATGAAATGTGATGCATATGTATGTATGATACAGAAATCAGAAAGCAGTTTACGTCATCAGTAGTAATCAAGCGTAGTCATTAAACACGTAATTAAAATTAATTAATTGTATGGATACCTGGTTTAGTGAGAGTTCTCACATTCTCCCCCCGTTAAGAAAATTTCGTCCCGAAATTTTAGTTCTGATACTAGATGCAGGGGTCTTGGGGAATAAATGTGGGTATTTTACCTTTATGCGATCCTCACATTCCCACGTGAATTTTGGGCCATGTCGTGCATTCCATCGAACCTTGACGAGCTTGACACTACTCCGGCGTGTTTTGTTAACCTTCCAATCAGTCACCTCAACGGGTTCTTCAGTAAAGTGGAGTGTGTCGTCAATATGAACTTCGTCGGCAGGAATGACCACTGTCTCTTGAGTTGGACTCTTTTTCAAATTGGATACATGAAATGTATCGTGAACTCCATTTAGTTCAACAGGTAAATCCAACTTGTATGCCACCAAACCAACTCTTTTCAGAATTTTAAATGGACCAATGTATCTGGGATTCAATTTCCCACGCTTCCCAAAGCGTGCCACACCCTTCCAGGGTGAAACCTTTAACAATACCATATCTCCCACCTCAAATTCCCAGAGGTTTCCTTCTTCGGTCCGCATAACTCTTTTGACGATCGCGATCCGCTTTAATGCACTCTCGGATCTGTTTAATCTTATCAGTCGTTTCCTGGACCAATTCCGGACCAACAAGCTGCCTATCACCCGCGTCTGCCCAGCATAAGGGTGATGAACACTTACGCCTATAGAGAGCTTCAAACGGTGCGACTCGGATGCTTGCATGGTAATTGTTATTGTACGAGAATTCAACCAATGGTAGGTGAGTGTCCCAACTTCCACCTAAATCCATTACGCAAGCTCGCAGCATGTCTTCCAATGTTTGAATCGTTCGCTCGCTCTGTCCGTCTGTTTGCGGGTGAAATGTCGTACTCAGATTCAACTGAGAACCAAAGGCTTCTTGAAAGGATTGCCAAATCCTTGATACGAATCTTCCATCTCTATCAGAGATAATTGAGAGAGGCACTCCATGTCGTGCAACAATCTCTCTCATGTATATCTCAGCAAGTTTGCTTGTGCTGTCTTTCTCTTTGATTGGCAAAAAGTGTGCAGACTTCGTTAAACGGTCTACAATTACCCAAATTGTATCATGGCCCTTGGGCGTCCTTGGCAATTTCGTTATAAAGTCTATCGAAATCTGTTCCCATATCCATTGGGGTATTTCAGGTTGTTACAAGAGACCTGAAGGTCTCTGGTATTCAACCTTTACCTTAACGCAAGTTAAACATTTGCCAACATACACCGCAACATCGCCCTTCATTCTCGGCCACCAATAGAAATCCTTTAGATCTTGGTACATCTTATCCGCTCCTGGATGGATCGAGTACCGTGACTTGTGAGCCTCATCGAAAATAACGTTTCTCAAACCACCAAACAAGGGGACCCAAATTCGTTTCATGAAGCACAACGTTCCTTCCTCGTTTGGTACCAACTGCTTCTCCATCCCACGGAGATATTCATTCTCAATATTCCGTTCTTTGAGAGCTTTTCTCTGCGCGGCACGAATACGCAATGAGAGGTCCGTTTGAATAATCATTTCCAAAGCCCTAACCCTTATGGGCTTGATCCTTTCCTTCCGGCTCAGGGCATCGGCGACCACATTCTCCTTCCCTGGGTGATACTTGATTTCACAGTCATAATCATTTAATAGTTCAACCCAGCGTCTTTGCCTCATATTAAGCTCTTTGTGATAAAAAATGTGCTGCAGACTCTTGTGATCAGTATAGATTGTGCATCGCGTGCCATATAAGTAATGTCACCAGATTTTCAAAGCAAACACTACTGCACCCAATTCCAAATCGTGCGTGGTGTAGTTTTTCTCGTGGACTTTCAACTGGAGAGAAGCATATGCTATAACCTTCTGTCGCTGCATCAGTACGCAGCCTAAACACTGGCGCGAGGCGTCACAATATACCACGAAGTCGTTCGTGCCTTCGGGTAGAGATAAAATTGGCGCGTCGCAAAGTTTGTCTTTCAACAACTGAAATGCTTCTTCTTGCTTGTCTCCCCAATCAAACTTCTTGTCTTTTTGGGTAAGGGAGGTCAAGGGTTGAGCGATTTTCGAGAAATCCTCAATAAACCTGCGGTAATAACCAGCCAAACCTAGAAACTGTCGAATCTCGGTCGGCGTCTTTGGAGTCTCCCAGTTCTTGATCGCCTCGATCTTTGTGGGATCCACATGAATTCCATTTCCATTAACTACATGACCAAGAAACTGGACTTCGCGTAACCAGAACTCGCACTTCGCGTACAACTTCTCCCTTTTAAGTAGCTCAAGAATAGCTCTTAAGTGTTGCTCATGTTCTTCTTTCGTCTTCGAGTAGATCAAAATGTCATCAATGAACACAATTACGAACTTATCGAGGTACGGCTTACAAACTCTGTTCATCAAATCCATGAATACAGCTGGCGCGTTTGTCAGACCGAACGGCATAACCAGGAACTCGTAATGTCCGTATCGAGTCCTAAAAGCAGTCTTGGGAATACTTTCTTCTTGTATCCTTAACTGGTGGTAACCTGATCGTAGATCGATCTTTGAGTAAAAACTTGAACCTTGAAGTTGATCGAACAGGTCATCTATCCTTGGCAAAGGATATCTATTCTTGATCGTCAACTTGTTCAGCTCCCGGTAGTCGATACACATGCGAAAACTACCATCTTTCTTCTTAACAAACAAAACTGGAGCTACCCAAGTCGAGAATCTTGGTCTGATAAATCCCTTATCTAGCAGCTCCTGGAGTTCTGTCGACAACTCCTGCATTTCTGAAGGCGCAAGTCGATAGGGTGCCTTAGCTACAGGCGCGGCGCCTGGAACTAAGTCAATATGAAACTCGACTTGCCTTTGCGGCGGCAATCCTGGCAAGTCTTCTGGAAAGACTTCAGGATATTCCTTCACGACTGGAATATCTTCTAGTTTCGGCTCAGCGGCTTCTTTATCCACGATGTGTGCCAGGAAGGCAACACATCCCTTCTTCAAACATTTTTGAGCTTTCAAACAGCTAATGATCCTCAGGGGCGTATCAAGCTTCTCTCCGTGTACCACAATCGTTTCTCCATCCGCCATTGGGATGCGAATGGTCTTCTCGTGACATACAATTTCGGCCTGGTTGCTGGACAACCAATCCATCCCTATTACCACGTCGAAGCTTCCCAACTCGACTGGCAGTAGATCCAGTGTAAACTCATGTTCTCCCAGCTCTATTACACATCCTCTGATGACTTCGCTTGTTTCAACTAGCTTTCCATTAGCCAGTTCAATTGAGTACGGAATGTCTAACTTACTAGCAGTTAACCCAAGTATTTTCTTAAATTCTAGCGATACAAAACTATAGTCGGCACCAGTATCAAATAGCACAGATGCAAAGCGTTTAATAGGGAACGTACCAGTAACTACATTGGGATCCTGGCGTGCTTCCCTTGCACCTATGTTGAAGACTCTGCCTTGCGCTTGATTGAGTTTTGGGCATTCCCGCTTAAAGTGCCCCACGTCCCCGCAGTTAAAACATCCCGGTCCTCGACCGTTACCATTCCCATTACCGCCTCGATTATTGATCGCTCCCCGGTTACCAGCTTGATACCCAGCATTTCCACGATTTCCGTTCCCGCCATTTCCTCCCTGTTGGCGGTTTCCATTACCATTCCATATCCTCGCTGACCACCACGACCAGCACCAGTACCAGCCCAGCACGTATTCTTCGAATGGCCCTCCTTCCCGCAAGACTCACATCTCCTCATTCTGCACTGGCCGGAATGATGGTACTGGCATGTATCACATTTGGGCAGAGCACCCATGTACCCTCTTCCTTTGACTCCATCACCAGTTTTAGCTTCCTCGGGTGGGTTTACGTTCTTTTTCTTACTCGCGCTGCTGGTACTCTTTTTAAAATTGGAGAACTTCCTTTTGTTCTCTCCTGAGGATTCAACATGAGTTTCTTTTTTCTTCGGATCAGAAATTGAGAACTTGTTCAATCTGATGGCTTCCTTAGTAAGTGACACGCTCAGGTCGATGGCTTCAGTAATGTTTGCAGGCTTTGAAGAGGTTACCATGCTCATAATCTGAGGTGCGAACCCCCAGATGGAACGCTCCATGCGTTTGAATTCAGGCGTAACCATGTATGGTACCACATGAGACAGATCATGAAATCTTTGAACATACTCGGCGATCTTTGGGCCGTCCATCTTAAGATTCCAAAATTCAGTTTCCAGTTTCTGAATCGCGGCCCTGGAGCAATACTTTTTACGCATGAGCTCCTTGAGCTCGGTCCAAGTCATAGGTATGCCGCGGCCTCTCCCAGAGTTTGGACCTGGAGATTCCACCATGAAAGTGCTCCATCAGTGAACAGTCCGGAAATGTAGGTAACTTGCTGCTCTGGCACGCATTTGCTCATCCGTAGTAGTGAGTCGGTCTTTTCCGTCCATCGAACATACGCCACTGCACCCCCGATGCCATCAAAGTTAAGCGGTTTACAGTCTAGAAATTGCTTATAAGTATAGTCTGTACATGTAATGTTGTTTACAGGAAGTATTAGCAATTGCACATGAAATAACCAAAGGTAAGGTAATGTGTCTCTAGTGACTTAAACATTACCATTTGGTAGGTTGTTCCTTGAGGTACCCCCGCTAGTCTCGGCACGTGAGGCCTCGTAATCAGCTATTGCTTGCGAAATTCTTGCTTGCAATTCGGCCTCAGTAGTGGGCAAACGGTTTTCCCTTCTTGGAGGCATCTTATATAAGAAGGTTGTATTGGTCAAGTTGTAATAAGTATAATGAGTACGTAATTCGCGTATATAATAACATTCATCAACACAATAACCCATAACATCCCGTGTCATAACATAAAACAAATAATCCAACAACACATGTAATGAGAAGGCTGCGATTGAGCTATCATATAACAAGACCACAAGTTTTACAAATGTTTTGTACATCAAAAGAGACTAAGGGTCACATCGCCCTTGTCTGAACTGTCTAACAATATACAACAATCAAAAGTCAAATATCAAGAGTCATAATGTGGTCTTTAAAATGTTATGCTGACACTGTGCAGTCAGGCTCAATAGCTGGATTCTCACCAAAAACATGACACCTGCAACAAACCAAAAATCCTCACGCAGATGGGGGAGGAGGAGGAAGAGGAGAAGGAGGGAAGAAAAGCAAACGGCGAAAATGCACCCAATCCTCCTCGAGAGCACGAACAACCCGCAGCAGGTAAGAAATCTGCTGCTCCGTACAGAGGAAGCGAATATCAGAATCGGGGTGTAGTGGAAGAGGAGCTGGTGGTGTAGCAAATGGAGACTGACAATGACAAGGGGGAGGACGCGGAATCCTCTCCAACTCCTGGACTCGTCGGCTCAACGCATCCTGCTGTAACTGCAAGGATATAAGTATGTCATCCGTGGTATACCCAACATGAAAGGGCGGTATGGGTCTGACAAAGGCATGACACTGGGCGAAGACCACATAAATGCAGTAGGTGCAAAAGGTGGTATAAACGGAAAGGCTGCTGTCATAGGTGGTACGTGATCGTGGTGCTGAGTAGAGGGTCCTTCCCCTGGACGGGGAGGAGGTATGTCCTGAAGAAAAGTGATGGGTAAGTCTGTGCGGTGGATGTCCGATACGTGAGGGTGAAACTGTGGGACGTCGGCGGGTGCAAAAACAAGTGCATCAGGGGGAGTGACTGGTAGAACAAACGGAGGATAGTCATCATCATCCTCAATCCACCCATTACGGGTGTCAGTATATCCAGGATCGATGTGTGTGGCAAAGGGTGCTCGGTCAACCAATACTGGAATGGGGTCAGGCAGAGGTGCCACGACTAGAACCTCAACAACTAGCGGTGCAATGACTGGAACATCAACAATGGGTGGTGCAACGACAGGGGGCATCAACAACGGGTGGTGCAACGACTGGAGCATCAATATGAATAGGGTCGTGCACTGGTAAAGGGTCGGCTAAGGCAGGCTCATGATCAGCGGGCATGTTAGGAAGCTGATCATCAGGGAGAACAGGAGCCTCAGCAGGCTGCTCCTCGGGGATAAAGTCGACCTCCTGGTCTGGATCGTGAAGGTGTGGGAAATTAGGGTCAAACTCGTCTCAAACTCGACATCCTGATCATCGTCGTGTGCAAAGCCGGGGATGAACCCGAAACCTAGCGGCAGAATGGGCACCTCAGACATGGCAGAATCGGAGTCGGTGTTTGTAGGGTATCGCTGTAACTCCAGCGCATAGAGAGTAGAGGAAGACACTGACTCAAAAGAGTCTGAACCAGATGAATCAGAAAGAACCTCCATATCAGGAAGCTCAACGACAGGGACAATAGGGTCATCAACTGGAATATCAGCAGGTGGTATGTCGTCATCCGACACATAGTCGAGAGGCAAATCCTCCAAGGGAAATGCAGCGAGGGGGATAGTGCAGGGATCTGAACGAGGGGTAGATCCCCATCAAGAATACCATCAGCGTGCTGAACATCGTCTCTGAAATCCGGCAAAGCAGAAGGCTGGAAATCGTCATCATCACTGCTTTCAGTATCAGATGTATAAATCTCGGGATCTGTGGGCATCGGATCATCTGGACCTACTGCTATGGGGTCTAGTGTGCCAGAAACTCCACTCGAAGAAGACATGATGTCTGTAACACAGCCACACATATGCACATATATCAACATGTAATCAAATAAGCATGTAAGTCATAACAATGTAAGCAAGTAATCATCCTAGTCTTCCCCAGACTATCCCACCAGTCTCTTAGACCGAACTCCCCAGTCTCTCAGACTAACTCCTTGGCCTCTAAGACCAAACCTTCCCAGCCTCTAAGACTAATTCCCTGGTCTCTAAGACCAACTCCCTGGTCTCTAAGACCAAACCTCCCAGTCTCTAAGACTAAATTTTTCCCCAGCCTCTAAGACTGAACCTCCCCAGCCTCTAAGGCTGAACCTCCCCAATCTCTAAGATTGAACCCCTCAGTCTCTAAGACTGAACCTCCCCAGCCTCTAAGGCTGAACTCCCTCAATCTCTAAGACTGAACCTCCCCAGCCTCTAAGGCTGAACCTCCCCAATCTCTAGGATTGAACCCCTCAGTCTCTAAGACTGAACCTCCCCAGCCTCTAAGGCTGAACTCCCTCAGTCTCTAAGACTGATCCTCCCCAGCCTCTAAGGCTGAACCTCC
Organism: Helianthus annuus; assembly: GCF_002127325.2. NCBI lineage: Eukaryota > Viridiplantae > Streptophyta > Magnoliopsida > Asterales > Asteraceae > Helianthus > Helianthus annuus. The sequence goes on from NC_035441.2 coordinate 95,665,081, forward strand.
CTCAGTCTCTAAGACTGAAATATAAATTTTGAAATGAGTATTTGTGCCTTTTTTTGTAAAAAAAATGTTTGTTCCCTGGATCTGGACGTTTTGTGTATGCAATGTAAAATTGTTTTCGTGAGAGCCCTGATGATCATAGTCTAGACTCGAGAAGGAATCTTAGTTCGCTATGATCGAGGCTCTGATACCAAGCTGTCACACCCTGGCTTTTGCGGAAGCGTGGTTTATTTGGTGTGACTTCTTAATACCATAGCAACAATCATAACAATGCTATATGATAAAAACATGAGATGTTCATCCATTAATATAGTTTAGAAAATATCATAACATACTTGTCTTGAAACATCAACCCCAAAATAAGTTACACACCATGACTTGTTTAAAATGAGTTCACAAGGACTCAACAAAAGACTTTTAAATAAAACAAGGTTTGGAGACATGTGACCCGTCCAGGAAGGGGTTACACCTCGCAAACCCTACAACCCTGGATGACATCTTTATTTAGTACGAGCTTAACATGCATCACTTGCCAAATCCGATCAATTCCCTGAAATACATGTAGTTTGAAAAATCAACAAAGTTGAGCGAGTTCATGTGTATGTGACTATGTATAAACCTTTAAAGTATGCCTTGTATGTATGAAAGTCCCTGGTATGTAGCAATAAGGAAAAAGAGATCACCAATGGGTTGCAAAGCCACTGGTATGTGTGAAATGGTGCAGGAAGTACTCAAACCTAGCAAATTTGTACCGGGCTTCCGGCTGGAAGACATAGTCACCTCTATGGGCCGCCCCGGCCTCATGGGTGTGGGCTCGCTACACCCAAATAGATCTACCACTCATGTCCCTCGGTCATACGACGAGGATTAATGGCCTTAAGTGTTGTACCCACCACTCACATGATCTAAGTAGTAAACCCTCCTTAAGCTAACCATACCATGTATAAAAATGTCTGTAAAAGTTGTAACATGTATTCCACCCCCGAAATATAAAACTGAAAACAGTTAAGAGAAAAGGGGGACATGAACTCACAATGGTGCGTCTCCTGCTCGTAACTCAGGCTCTGTCAGCAATACGACGACCTACAACGTACTAATGCCTATTAGACGAACGGGTCGCGCCTTAGCTTAGTATGAGGGTTTTTGAGTTACGTTTTCTTGTGTCTCTTAGTATTATTCAAGGTATAATATTATTTGCTAAAATAATAGTTATTTTAACTTTAAATAATATTTGGTTTTGGAATAATTATTTAACCAATATTTTTATATTAATACTTCTCAAGTATTTTAATTCCGTATTTCCTTCCCAATGATGGGGGTATTTTGTGATTAAAGTCTTGACATTATATATTCCTAAGTCCCACTTTAGAAAAATTTATAATAACTTATTTATCGAAAATAACATATCCCAAAATATATATTTTTCCCAAAAATAATATATTTTTATTTCTTTTACTCCCAATATAATACTTATAAAGGTATTTTCCGGAATTGTAAATGTAACGGTGTTTTGATAAGTTATTTTATTTCACCCTAAAATAATATAACTAGTTCACAAATCAAATAAATATTCACATAAGCGTTTTAGTAAAAAATATACATTCTAAACATATATTTATCCATTTTTATTTACGAAAACCAACCTCCGACACTTTGTATTTTTGTAACAAAATGATGGCGAGTATTATTTTGAAAAACAAAGTTTAAAACATAATTGTAACCACTTGTTGGAAAATAATTTCTAAGTCTTGGGATTTTTAGAAAATTTTGCCATAGTTTCCCTAAAAACGGAGGTGTCCATGCTATTAAGCATATCATTTTCTTTTCAAAATCAATCAACAATCAATCCTTAAACAATTTTACATCACCATGAGCAAAAACTATATGCGTTTCATATTAATCATGAACTTGATATATCACAAAAACGCGTAGTAACTTGGTAAAGCGTTTGGTGGCCTTAGTTACCTTCCAAAGTGTATTCACTTCTTTAAAAATCATTTTCTTAAAAGAGTTAAGTGTTTACAACTTGTAAACAATTTTTACAACATTAATATTTTGAACTCTTCTTGTAAATAAAGTGTTCTTACACTTATTTTACCACTAAAAATGGTGTAAGTGCAAGTAAAGGCCATAATCTTTTTAAAATCGACTCTTGAACTTGGTTTGTTTAGAAAAGTCCTTTGTAAACCTCGGATCTACATGATCATCAACTTACTTTGTTTACTTATATTTCAAGAAAATCATTTTCTTTCAAGTTCATGTTTAAACTTAGAAGATGATTATTCTATGTAACACATAACCACCCCCTAATCTTGTTAAATCATGGTTTTAATCATTATTTAACAAATCTCATATGATGATTAACATCACATTACCAAGAATCAACAAGAAATCAACAACATAATCACAACAACATCCTATTAACAATATTTCATTATGTTTCATCTTTATGTAAGCTTTATGTTCATGTTTCTTGTTTAAACCTTTTAGTGTTCTTGTAAATTTCAACATACTATATCTTTTAACTACTCAAAATAGAAGTAACAAGAGTAAATCAAGAACTTACTACTAGCTCAAAGGCTAGGGAAGATCTCTAGTGAAAAAGATGAAGAAAAATGGTGGATGAAAGCAATGTATGAAGTTTGTAGGATCGTGTACGGACCCGAACGAGTCGTTCAGAGGAGTTTTGATCAGTTTCAGAGGCGGAAACTAAGAAACTAATTTAGAAATAGCTAGTAATTCACTTTAAACAACTTTTATATTGATCTAACAGCTTGTATAATCAAAAGGAAAACCGGCAGCACCTCGGTATCCGAAATCAGAAAGATACAAATGATTCCGCTCAAAAGGGTATTTATAGGAAGGAGATTCCGCTTGAACTAATTCAAGCGAAATAACAAAGTTGCTGATTCCGCTTGAAATGACCATTGGTCAGTTTCAAGCGAAATCACTCCCTTTCAAGCGAAATCACATTTAAACAATCTTAAACCTATTTTTCTCGTACAACGTGCCCTGATCTATCCTATCTAGTACAAGACTCGATACAAGACGAAGTCGAAAAATGCATGCACTAACAGACTCCCCCTCAGATGTTGACGAGTCTTACGGTGTCGAGTCTTTGCAACTTCAGTCTTGAACAGTCTCTGGGCTTCACTCTTTCAATCAGCATCAACAGACTCCCCCTAGCAATGAGCTGGTATTCCTTAAGTTCATCAGCATCATCAGCTTCAGGATCGAAATCTGGCTCTCATTCTTCATTCAGAAACTTCAGGAATCAGAACCTGTCTTTCAAAGCTTTGTTCCAAGATTGTAACCTGGCTCTCATTCAGCTCAGGATATCTGCACAATCTCTACCTCAGAGTATATTTTATGACAATTTAATATCAAAATATATGCACTAACTTAAACTCTCCCTCAAATCAACAGAAAGATTTATCAATTATAATCCTGATGAACCACTTATAGATTTGATTAAACCACATTTAACTAAGATCAGACTCCCCCTCACAAAATGGTCATCATGTCTAGCACTTAGTATCTTGAAAATCAGCTCTCAAATACCAGTTGTCGAAAATCTTTTTGAATTTTTCAAAATTTATGCTAAAGCACACTAAAAATCTTTTTGGCTTTTGTAAGAAATGATGCAGTAAAGAAATATTTACAGACATATTTTTGTGAGTTTGTGTAAGAGGATCATATCAGTTTTTGAGACACATCACTAACACCGTTAAGCATTATTTCATTTTCAGTTCTAAACAATTCACCTAGATTGTCAGTATATTGGTCCACTTAAATTTTCACACAAAGTTCAATTGATCCGAGATACGAGTTCTAAACAATTCACCTAGAATGTCTTAAGAACTTAAACTAATTCGCGTGTCCCACTACTTGAATATACTCCCGTATCCAGATCCCAATATTCAGTCTTACAGGTGAGTATACCTAGATGATATCTGTAAGGGGTTAGATGCGAAACCGTGAGAGCTCAGGTCAGAACTTCCGTTCAGCAGAGAGATGACGGTTCGAATTTAGGTGTGTCCCCTTTAGAGGATCTTTTCTTCAACAGCAATGATTATCAATTTTATTGTTTCATCATTTTGCTGAGGGCGAGCTTATGTTTCAAAGCATTTGCAGAAAGTATTATCCGGGGACTAGGTCAGAATTTCCATTCAGAAGAAGTCCCGGGATAATACCCCAGATATCACTGAGCATAAAGACCTAGTATCTCAGAAAGAGGGACCTTTCAAACAAGATTTCGGGGGTTACCCATATATCCAAGAAGTTGTTCTCCGCGAATTAAGCAAGTTTGAAATTTAGGTTTATATCTCGTCACAATCTACTAAATGTGAAAAAACCTACTGACATATCCGTAGTGAGATTGTTTATCACATTTTTAACTTTCCATTTCTTTAGCATATTGTGACAGTCCACTGATGTACTATCATTTACTCTTTTTGACAACAAAACTCATTTTCATTTTATCATGTTTTTGGCTTTTTCAAATTTCAAATGTTTTTGGATTTTCTGAAATTTTTACTCCCCCTAAAATGCAAATACATTTTAAAGAAATTTGAAAAATAAAATGAGCTCTTGACCCACTTAGAAGAAAGAAATGTTAAAAACAAATAAAATGACAACCGATATCGAAATACTTCAATTCGCTATCCACTAGGCATAAACAATCAGAACTCCCCCTTTCAACAAACTATTTTCTCATTATGATTTCAAAACACTTAAGTTTGTTTTAATCAAAATGATTTTTCCGGAAAATTAGTTTAGTTGAATTTATCACTTGTAGGGACTGGTTCATCATCTTGTTCAAACTAATGGCCTTGACGAATCACTTGTAAAATCCAACCTTTTACCACTTGTAAAAATATTCAAAACATTTAACCACATGTAGGAATAAAACATCTACACAAACCATTTTACCAATCAAGATGTCGATTCCTGCTTCACACTTACCAACCTGGAAGCTCCGGCAATTCCTGCATAACCTTTAAATATAAAAATTTTAAGATTCATTTCACAAAATCAATTTAAGAAAGATGTCGATTCCTGATCCGCAATTACAAACTTGGGATCTCCGGTAAGTCAGGTTTTTCAGTGAAAGAACATGTCCACCCAAGCCTGACCAGCCTTGGGTGAAATCAACTCATCTGCAGTTGGGGTGTAAGTTGCTTTCTTTGTAGCATAAAAGTCCTTTACCCCTTTAACCTCTCCATCGATCGTCTTTCCAAAAATTTTCTTTACATTTCCATTAAAAGCCTTTTCAACATCAAATTCATCCTTTTCAGAATAAAATTGATTTGAAATCTCAATTTTTCCAACTTCTGATTTAAAATTTTCAGTTCTTAATGGTGGAAAGTTCTCATCAGCCATTTGAAGAACTGAGTTTTCACTCTTTTTAACAACACGTGGCTCTTCTGATTTTGTGGAATCAGATTCCTCGCCAGATTTCACATCAGATTTCTTAACAACCCATTTTTGGTTGTCAAGTTTCACACTTCTCCTGTAAAACTTTTTCGAACATTCACCAACTTCATATGTTGAATTTTTGAACACTCTAAATTTCTCAGTTGGTGGTTCAGTTTTATCAACATCAGCTTCTTTCAGTTTTCCAGAAACTCCCTGTTTTGTATTAGTTGCTTTAGGACAGTTCCATGCAATGTGACCAACTTCGTTGCATCTAAAACAGGTTCTGGTTTCTTTTCTTTGAACTTCATTCTTCTTCTTCGCAGCAAGAAATTCTTGATTCGATTGTCTCCAGACTGAGCTCTTCTTTTCTTCCTCAGCAGATGGACCTGAAACAAATTTTGTATTTTTAGAAATTTTCTCATTATTATAGTTTTCTGGTGGAATACAACCAAGGCCTTTCTTTTTGAAATTACGGTTACGGTTTGGTTTCTTTTGAAAACCAAAACCAGAACTGTAACCTTTTTTCTTGTTTAACCATTGTTGAATTCTTGAAGTGTATTTTTTAGGTTGTCCAGTAAGATTTAAATCTTTTATTTCAGAAATATTAATTTCTGTCATTTTGAAAACCTTTTTAATCATTTCAAAACGAACACTTCTTATTGGAAACTCTTTATCAAAAAATAATTTGTCAGAATCATTCAAAGTATATGCAACTTCAAATGTTTCGTCATTCAAATTAGATTTTGACAACAAAAATTCTTTACTATACACCCGTTTTCCCGACAATTTTGAACTCTTTTCAGACGAACTCGAACTCCCAACTGAGAAACACGAACTTTCGGACTCGGACTTTGACTCTGACTCCTTATCCTTATCCAACACCTGATCGACCACTCTTTTTATTAATTCGGACTCATGATCTGTGTCGGACGCTGTGAACGTGATGTCAATATTATCTGGCAACACATCGGTTAACTCGGACTCTAACTTTATATTGACTGCCTTGTTAACTTGTTCCTCATTCGGTTTAGGCGAGTACCCTTCCCAAATTGGAGGCGGACACTTGTTATAACAGACACTCTGTTTCTTACCCGTATCCTTTTTCGTCTTTGGCTTCTTTTCTTCATCTTTAAACGCCTCAAAACCTACAACAGTAGGATAAATTCTATCAACTAAGTAATCAGAACTTGTATAACTTCTAAGTAATCGTCTGATTCTTTCGTTTTCAACTTTTTCACCATCCAACTCTTGCTTCCATTTTGCACATTCTTCGGTGTAAAAGTTTATCTCTTTCTGCTTTGACATCATTGTAGCATTCATCATCTTCAAAGCATTTTCTCTTTCAGAGTTAGTTTTCTGCAAACTATTCACCATTCTGTTTAATACATCATATGATTCTTTCAAATTCTTCACATCAAACAACAACTTTTCTTTTAACTTCTCTGATTCACTAAACCTCTCGTCTTTTACTTCACATTGTTTGCAAGATACTGAACATGTAAGACATGGTTTTGTGACTTCAACAATCTTTTCGACCTCCACAACCTTCTCTACTTCCACTACCTTTTCAACTTCAACTATCTTCTCAACAATCTTGACTTCTTTCATTACTTTTGCAGCTTTTCTCTTTTTGAGTTTCTCCAGTTTATCTGCAAAATAAAATTCAAAACTGTCAGATGATAGATGAGTTTTTCCAACATTTATCTGTTCAAGCTCTTCATCATCATCACTGCTTTCTGTTGAACTATCTTCTGAAGAAACAGATTTTTCATCTTCATCAGATAGCACAGCCATCCATTCCTTATTCAACTCTGGCTTTTGAACAATCTGAGCAATAAAAACTTTAACATTTGGATCAGCTCGAATGTATTTGTCCCAGCTAAAACCATCGGCCACTTTTTCATCTTCTTGATCGATAATGCCATAATAAGCCTTCTTATTTGCATCTTCGATCATTTTTCCATGTGCAGTTTGTGAATCCTTCTGTTGATGCGGTTGATTAGTAATTTGCTGATATATAGCCTTCTGATAGTAATCATCTTTTCCAAAAGGATTCTTTGCTCCACTAGTCTCCTGATTTTTGCACTCTCTTTTGAAGTGACCTCTTTCCCTGCATTTAAAACAAGTAACTTTAGATTTATCAAAACCTAAAGCTGAAAGATGAGCATCCAAGAAGTCATTTCTTCCTGTAGTCATTTTGAATTTTTCAGCTCTTCTCAGAACACTAGCTAAAGCCCATTTTATATCCATAAGTTCCAATTCTTCTGCATCGATCTGGTCGTAATCTTCCGTTGTGAGCATCGGATTACCAATTTTCCCAGCAATCAATCCTTCATAAGATTCCAACGCAGTGACCAGCAATGCCATATGACTTTTCACAACTTCTTCCGAAAAATTTTGTCCATTTTGAAGATGTAATGCCACATTGCACTGAATCATATGCCCATTACCAACATTCGCACTTTGAACACTCGGATGATTAACATTTGAAAATCCACTAGTGTTGACTGAATTTAGACTGCCTGTTCCAGATGAGTTTCCTGCACTAAAAGCAGTTTGGATCTTTGGACTTGCTTCAACTGTTTGAACATTTCCTTTATAGTATAGTTTGATGTCTTGTTGATTGCTTGAACTGTTCATTCTGGCAATCTTCTGCTATTCCAGATCCTGAGCCTCAAGCTTCTCAATAAATTGTCCGATTGACAATCTGCTAAACTGTCCAGAATTCTTCAGAATCATGAGATATGTACCCCATTCCTTTTGTGGTAACGCGTCAGCAAGCTTTTCAACCCATTCTGCTGGAGTTTTAGTAATCTTCAACTGAGACATGGTGCGCACAAGATGGCAATATCTCTCAATGAGAGTCTTTGTAGTCTCACCAGGCATACTAGTAAACAACTCAAACTCCTTTTTCAACAACGTTGCTTTACTTTGAAGCATCTCTGTACTTCTTTCAAATTTCTTCTCAAGTACTTTCCAAATTGAAAATGCATTTCCATCATGCTGAAGCAAAACAAATATATCCTCTTTGATAGCTTGCTGCAACAGACTTATCATCATTTTCTCCTTTATAACTCTCTCTCTCTGTATCAGAAAACTCCGAAATAATTTTATCAACTTTCATAGCAGTCTGTGGTCTGATGTATTTTGTTTCAATGCTTTCCCAAGCTCTAAGATGGTTTGCCTGAACCCAATTCTCAAAACGATTCTTCCATACATAGTACACTTCCATTCCCATAAGTTTCTAGGGTTTTTGCATTGTTCCAGTTTCATTTTCCATGTTCATATTCTTAGCAATGTCAGCTGGAGTAGTCGGGGTTGTAGCAAATGCATTGTAGAATTCAGAATCCATGTTTCGGCAACAAGTTTTTCAAAAACAGACTTTTCAAGCGAAATAAGATTTCTTTTCAAGCGAAATCAACACCCTGCAGTTTCAAGCGAAATCTCCAAACAATCTGTTTCAAGCAAAATATTAACCTATCTGTTCAAGCGGAATATCAAGCTAAAATTTGGAGCGGAATCAGCAATAATTTTGAAGCGGAACCACTATTTCGAGCGGAATCACAGACTTGGAGCGAAATCACAACACCTTTGAAGCGGAATAAGGTAAATTCAAGCGGAACCAGTCAATTTCGAGCGGAATAACAGGTTTCGCTTGAAAATTTTCAAGCGGAATAACTACTATCGAGCGAAATCACTAAATGTCCGTTCAAGCGGAATCAATTCGAAGATTCATTTTACCACTTTTTAGGCTGAGTTTTAATCTGAAACTTTCAAGGGTTTGATAACTTGCACTTTTACACAAACTATGAAAAATTGAACTGATTTTAACCGTGAAATTTTGTCCAAATGAAGAAAGAAGGTGTAGAAAATAGAAAACACAAAGAAATCCAGCTGAATTCGGCAGAACTCCTCCTCCTAAGCTCTGATACCACTTGTAGGATCGTGTACGGACCCGAACGAGTCGTCCAGAGGAGTTTTGATCAGTTTCAGAGGCGGAAACTAAGAAACTGATTTAGAAACAGCTAGCAATTCACTTTAAACAACTTTTATATTGATCTAACAGCTTATACAATCAAAAGGAAAACCGACAGTACCTCGGTATCCGAAATCAGAAAGATACAAATGATTCCGCTCAAAAGGGTATTTATAGGAAGGAGATTCCGCTTGAACTAATTCAAGCGAAATAACAAAGTTGCTGATTCCGCTTGAAATGACCATTGGTCAGTTTCAAGCGAAATCACTCCCTTTCAAGCGAAATCACATTTAAATAATCTTAAACCTATTTTCTCATACAACGTGCCCTGATCTATCCTATCTAGTACAAGACTCGATACAAGACGAAGTCGACAGATGCATGCACTAACAAAGTTCCTTCAAGTTCTTCAAGCTTCCACCTTCACAAGGCACCTTCTAATACTTGAATAAGCTTGAAAATGGATGAATATGGTTGTGTTAAGGTGGTGGTGGCGGCGGTTATAGTGAGCCGAGAGGAGAGGGAGAGAGTGAGTGAGAGATGGTGTGATCTTTGTGAAGATATGGAATGATATGAATGATCTCTTATAATCTTCAAGCCATACTTATAATTATATCCTCCAATATCTTGGCCATTCAAGCAAGCAAAATCCAATTAAAATATGAGATAAAATTTTGGGGGCATGGGGGTGGGTCCTTTGGACCGTAAATATACATGGGGGGGGGGTTAGTTGTAAAATTTGAATGATAGTAAGTAAAAGATAGTTCAAATCCAAGTATATGATTTCATATGCTAGTTAGTGGATATTTTAGTGGGTGTTAAGGTGTTTGGGGATCAAAACTAGCCAAGAAATAATTAAAGAATGTGTTTGGCAAAATTTTGGTGTCCCGGGTAATGTCCGGTTGTTCGGTTAGATACCATTCCGTTAATGTGCTAAGTTATTTCGTACAATGTCTTTCAGGTATCTTTTTGTAACACTTTTAATTCCCGGTTAGGAAAGCATACAGGACCATTCTGCCATATTTTTGGCACATTACTAGCATGTTAAATGCTGAATTTCTGATAAATAATGCAGAATTCTGCATTATTAGTGGGTTTTAGGCACTTCCCGGCACTTTAACTATCACTTAGTGACGCAGTTTTATGGTCCTCACTTCCCTACACACCACACTGGTGTAGTACCCTGTCTCTGGCCCATACTGGGTCTCAAAACACTGTCTGTCTATTTACTGGCACTGTCAGTATATTTCTGAGCTATCCGTTAACTGTGCTAACTGTGCTTTGTGCATCAAGTTTGTCACTAAAGTTTGTATGTAATGAATGGAGTGACAGTATGAAATGTGATGCATATGTATGTATGATACATAAATCAGAAAGCAGTTTACGTCATCAGTAGTAATCAAGCACAATCATTAAACATATAATTAAAATTAATTAATTGTACAGATACCTGGTTTAGTGAGAGTTGTCACAAGAGCGAGAAGACTGATCAAGACTGAAGACTTGTCATACTGAAGACTCGACACTGAAGACTTCGTAACATCCAAGGGGGAGTCTGTTGGTGCATATGTCTGTTGACTTCGTCTTGTATCGAGTCTTGTATCTAGATAGGATAAACCATAGCTTAGCAATCAAGAAATTAGGTATTTGGTGTTAACAGTCCAGTTCGCACGAACTGGCCAGGCCAGTTCGTACGAACTGACCAGATCATATGAAGCCTGTTTCATGCGAACTGGACACACTATATATAGCTGAGCTTGGGTTGTCATTTGTAACATTGGTGATTCCGGAGCAGAGGTGTTGCCGAAGTGTCAATTGGTCTGTAACGCTTTCAAATCAATATATAAGACAGTTAGAGTGAATCTAAGTGTGAATCAAGCTGTAATCAAGTCCGAATCACTGAATTCCGCCTTTGGTTTGGATTAGAACTCTTCTGATCGACTCGTTTAGGTCGAATCTCGATCCTACAAATGGTTCAAGCTCACTTTCCGCCATTTCCCGGGCAGTCTCGGAGTTCTCCAACTTATCTTCAATCTTAGTAAGACGGCGGGAAGTTTCAGCCTGTTTAGTCCGTTCAAGCTCCAAATCCTTTTTGGGAGACTCAACCTCCGCCTTAGTTTGTTCCTGCTTAGATAATAAAGAAACAAGTTCTTATCTCCTTATCTCTAAGAGCGAGGGGCAGGAATGTACCTCTCTTTGTTCACTTCTTTCCCTATGAGAGCGCGCCTCATCGCGAGCTGCTTCAGCCTCAGCTTTTTCTTGCTTCAATTTATCAATCTCCACATCTTGTTTTTTCAACTTCTCAACTTCAGCTTTAAGATTGTTGATAACTGCGGAGACCCATCTTCTCAGCATTATCTTTCTCGCAAATCTCTCTCCAATTTTTGCACTCCTTGGAAAGAAGGGCAGCCTCAGCCTCTGCTTTTCTCTTCCATCTCGCAACCGACCCTTCTTCAGTCTTTCGGTCATGATCAAACTTGGCCCGGTCAGCCTCCAATGTAGCTTTCAACTGGGTTACTCGGGCCTCATCTTCAGAAAATTTTTTCTTGGACTCCTCATAGGCAGCCCATTCTTTGTGCATAGTACGCCACTCGCGCACTATGCGATGGTTAGTAGACGTGTAAGTAGCAGCTTCTTCAAGATAAGCATGATAGGTCTGCTCATGAGGATGCCCTTCTTGGAACTTAATCTCCCCAGGAGGAAAGGTTCCCCGCAACCAATCACGGCACACACGCCAATCAGAAAAAGTATTCCCTTTCTTCAACTTCCACACCGGCGCATGAACCTCATCCGCCTGTTTCTCCAAATAACATCTATAATAATAATCCCCCGGAGTTTCATATGGGCGGATAGGAGAATTTTCATCAGCTTGAATAAAAGAACCCTGGTTTCCACCAGAATTCCTCTCAATGTTCTCAGGCGCATAATCAAAATCAGTAGAAGGAGAAGTTGCTACAGGAATTTCTTGAGCAGATTTTCCTTTCTCTGGGCCCCGCGCCACAACTTCAGGAGACTTTGGATGCCCAGCATCAACACCCGCAGCCCCCGGGCTAACAACCTTCTCCGTTTCCACCACAACTTCAACAGGTTCTTCAACCTCAGGGTTCCCTGCCTCAGCAGCCCTCTCCGCCTCATCTTCGCCAGTAGCTTTAGTACCTTCTAGCTGCTCATTGATAGGGGCGCGAGGAGGTGATGGCGGAAGATCCTCGTTAACTGCGGATGATGGCTCCGCATGAGAACTTGGTTTTTCTACAAAATAAAGAACCGATTACAAACATGCAATGCGCATAGAAAGCAAACAAAGGAAAAGGCTTACCAGGAACAGGTTTCACAATAAAGGCGTCAAAATTGCCCCTTCTAGTGATCTTCTTTCTTTGAACCTTCTTGGCAGGCTGCCCTTCAGCCTCAGCATCAGTTTGTTTTCTTTTTCCCGCCTTTTTCTTCAACAAAGGCTCGGAACTTGACTCTAAGTCAATTGGATCCTCAGGATTCGAAGGAGGAATGTCAGCAGTATCCCTAGGTTCCGCCTTTGGCTTCTTCATAACTGCAGGCGCAAGACCCTCCAACGAGTCAGACACCACCACATAATCACACCAGGAGTCAGAGGAATGGCGCGTACCTTTCTTCTCTCCTTTAACATTTTTGGCTTTTTGAGCCTTCTCCGCATCATTCTTTCTTGGCGCAGCAGTGGCAGCTGGCGCACGTTTTTTCTTTTCAAGGCCTATGCCCAAGTTAGATAACTCACCTACTGGGAAAAGCAAACATTGCAAAGGTTATCCAACGCGCAAGAGAAGCAAAATATAGTATTGCAATGACAGTAAAATTACCAGCGCCGGGTATGGGTTGCGCAGACAAATCTTCATCCCGCGGAAGAACAAAATTCTTGACAATTTGAAGATACCAAAGCTCCTCATCAACCTTTTTTGGAACGGTGCCCATCTTCCCACCTTCTCTCTCGAATGCAACAACATAAAGAGAGACAACTGCAGGAAACAAGGGCATGTACAATAAAAAAAAGAGGGGGGGGGGGGAGAGTAGCAAACAGTGCAAGGAAACCCCAAAACTCGCCTTTACCGTTTTCCATGTACACCGGCTTATCCTCTCGATTCATCCGCCAGCAAAGGCTCATACAAGCACCAACCAGAGCTTTCTCTGGCAGAGCAATTGACAGAACATCCTTTAGATCCTGGTACCAATTCTCCGAGAAAGGAGTTTGTATGGTTTCGGTTGGAACGTCCTCTTTACCCCTGAAAACCATCTTTATCGGAATCACTCCGGCTTTAATGAAGAAGAATTTTGGCTTCAAATCGTGAAAATATTTCGGAGGTTGCAACAAGATCTTTTTCGCAGAAGCCCTTTGGACAAACGAGTAGAACCCATGGGAACAGTGCATCTGGTGAAACACCCGGAAATGGGTAACCGTCGGCTCAATATGCATTGTACGGCAGACAAATTCAAAATGACGAACCCTAACCATCCCAATAGGGTGCATTTGGGAAATATGAAACTTGTAGTACGGAAGAATTTCAAGGAAAAATTTTGTTACAGGCAACCGAAAGTTGCCTGCAGCAAAGAAATCCCAAAACAAGGTAATATACCCGGCGGGAGCATCCGCTGCCGTCTGGCCCTCGTCAGGATACCGAGCGTCCCAACTGTCAGGAAACTTGAAGTTTCGAACCAAACCATCGAAGGCTTCCCGAGGCCACCTCAATGGTGGAAGACCGAAAGCCATTTCTTCAGAAGAATCTTTGTGATGTTCTCCGATTGACAAAGATGGGGAAATTACAAGTTTTTTCAAGGAAGTGACAGGGAAGACGAAGAAGAAAGGGTTTTTTCAAATGGCAATGATGGAAAAAATAGGCAATCAAAGAATTTATATACTCGCCGCCATAAATAACCTAGATAACTGCAATAACACCTTTTTCGGAACAGACACGGTTATCTAAGCATCAGGGGCGAGTGGGAAGAACAATGACGCGAGTTCACGCGCGCGTGGAAGCCACGATCAACAATGTACAACTGACAAGCGACAACCTGTCACACATCAACAGTCACCACTGCACCCTTCCACCTGCCAAAAGTCAAGATTTTCAAAAATCAAAATCAAGAGCAAAAGTATCTTCCCCAATAAGAATCTTCATTTTTCGCGCCTAAAAACTCTACAGCAAAAATCACCCACCTCTTATAGTCCAGTGCTCCACTTATTTGCATAAGAGCAACACTAGACTGGGGGGGGGGGACTTGAAGGGGTAAGGTCCCAAAAACTTTACACAGGTGCTTGGGACCATACCACAACTTTATCAATAAGCTCTCTTTAGAATGAACCTTGCGCGGCCGCGCAATGGTTCTAAAAGAGAACTTTAAAAGAAGAAACGGTATTTAACATCCGCGCGCCAAAAGGAACTAATAAATCCTTGCGCAAGCTCTCATACAACAGATAGGATAAAATCCTAACAATAACTTCCGTATAAATAGCATCCAGACTTGGATAAAAGTAACTTCTCTGTTACCACAAAATTAGCATGAAGAAGAGCCACATAGGATTATAGTTTTATCCTTCTAGAAGGCTTCATCGTGCACCACCATTCGGTTATAACCGAATGGCCACGTGGCATCATCCCAGGCTCCCTCAAAGTCACGATGATGGCACCGAATTAAAGGAAGATCTACACTTGCCCACTTTCCACGTGGCATCACCCCAGCCGTTGATTGTAACCACGGTCCGTATGCACACACTCGTTAGTGATTAACGGAAGGAGAAATAACCGCTTACAGAAAAGTACTTTCCGTTCCATCAACAAACTTTCCCGCCCAAACTTTGGCTATAACTAAAGAATAATTCAGGTATCATTTAGCAAGTTACACACACTTCACTTTACTTTCCTTTCACTTCTTCTTCTTCATAAAACCTGTACTTATTCTCACGCAGGAGGGTGGTCACGGAGAGAACCTCCATTCTCCCCATGACGAGTCTAACGGCTGTTTGTTTTGCAGTTGTTGTTCGAGGAAGAAGATCATTCACCCCCGAATCGAACGAGAAGACCTAACCCTTTTATGTAGATTCAAACCCCCTAGTTCAATTGATTCCGGTCAATTAAACCAGTGTTTCTTCAACATCAAACAAGGCGTAAAATCCATCTTTTTTCGGTACTAATATTGGAAAAAGCATGTTTCTTTGTTTACTTTTAAATTTCAGGATCAAAAGAGCTTAAACGCACAAAAGGAACAAATTAATAGTAGAAACCAACATAAATACAAAGAAGAAGGATTGACACGACTCGCCGAACCCCTATCCACATCCAAACCAACAAAAATAACAAAACAGAAGCTTTGGCACGGGGCCGTGCCCACCAGGCATGTGCCCAGTCAAGATTCCCTGCAGAAAAAGACAACAGCAAAAGACAAACCAACACAGGGTCGTGCCAACTCAACACGGGGCCGTGCCAACTCAACACGGGTCATGGTCAACTCTAAGATTCGTAGAATCTGAGATAGTACAACAAGTACAATCACCACGGGTCGTGCTGTTGATACATGGGGTCGTGTTAGTACAAGACTTAACACGTACTGTTAATGAAGAAGAGAGAAAATGAAGGCCACGGGGCCGTTCCAGGTGGGCATGGGGCCGTGTGACGAGTCTGCTTTCAGCTATAAATATGGGTGTTTGGTTTCATTCCAACTCATCCCTCGGTAAACCACTTCTCTCATAATTGCCACCACTCCACCATCACTACAACACCAACACCCACCACCATCATCCATCTTTCATCTTTTAGAGTGTGTAGTAGTCTCGGGATCCAAGATCGACCGTAAGAGTTCTTGTCAAACAAAGGCTATGCTTGGCTAAATCTCTTACATCACTTGGTGAAGACAAATCTTTTATGTATTACTTTTGATTTCCAATCTTTGGCTACTTTTTATTTGGGTATGTATTAATGACTTTAGTAACTAGTTTTCTATATTGAAGGTGAATTTTACTTAATCATTTCTTCATGTTTTGTTGATTCACTCATTCATGTCTTTACGGTCTATATAAAGCGTGTTAACTGCCTGGAAGGGGGTTAGAAGGGTGTTTGGGTAAAACTCTTGTCTCGTTCAGTGTATAGATCCTGTGAGGACCTGATTCAAGCTTAGTAGGACTTCCCTTGAGGCGGATAACATCAAATCGGGGGAAGTAAGAACCGCTTGTAATCCCTTATCTATAAACTACTATTAAAACATTAAACCCACCTTGCGGGACTGTATCTTTGCTGACTCAAACCAATAGGTTGAGGGTAACGCTGCCTAGAAGAGGACCTACCACTTTTCGCATTACTTACTTACTTAATTGTCTTTCAATAATCCGACCATGCGGGACTGTATCCCTGCTGACTCAGACCAATAGGTTGAGGGTGACGCTGCCTGGAAGGGGGCCTACTACTATTACTAAAAGATAATCTCTTAGAAAGCCCAAAGTGCGGAAATCATCAAAGGATACAAAAAAGAGGTGTTGGAACCAAGTGATTCCTTCTTGTCTATTTGTTTTCTTTATATTCTTATATTTTTATTTTCTAGTTTATCTTTTTAAAACTTTCAAAACTTTTCATAAAAATTTGGTTAGATTAGACGTTAACGATAAGGCGATACTAAAAGCTCTTGCGTCCTTGGACGACCTCGATATCTTTCCATCACTATACTACGTCCGCAATGGGTGCACTTGCCCTAACGTGTGTAGAGTGATAATATTATATCATGTTTTATAAATTTAAAGCTTGATTCGTGAGTAAAAAGTGCTTAAAATATATCTAAAATTTACACTCACACCCTCACACGTCAAGTTTTTTTGCGTCGTTGCCGGGGACGCAAGGATTTTGAAAAAGCTTAAAATTAGCGGCCTAATCAAATTCTGTACATTTTCAAAACTGCGCGCCCGTTTTCAAAACTTTTTTTATTTTTACAGTAGGTTTGAAACGGGTCGTGCCACTTGGCCACGCCCCCGTGCTACAAATTTCTAAAAAACTTTTTCAAAACGCCCAGATATAGACTTGCCCACGGGTCCGTGCCAGTTCAGCACAGGGCCATGGTCAACATTCTGTTAAATTTTAGTTTCCTGTTTTCTGATCCCGAGGCTCGTTAATCTTCTGGGTATCTTCCAATAAAATGGATTACTACTCAGGAGACTACAACTACTATATTGAGGATAATTATGAGGAACCTTATTGTACCATTTGCGGTGAATCTCATTCTGTACAACATTTTTACCTTTTCTAACCATTAACCTCACACACCACATATGAAGAACCCAGGTTTGAGCTCCCAAAGTCAAGCTTTGACAGGGATACCAATCCGTTTGAAATTTATGACTCGCCACCAACAATTAATCTCGAAGCCGAAATCCTTATACAAAGTATCAAAAATTTATAACTCTTAATTAAGAGACCTCATGAAAAGGAGGAGACCATTTGTACTAAAGAGGTAATAATCGAAGAGGTAAAAATAGAAGAGTCACAAAACAAAAAAACTCACGCATGAACCAAACCAAGAAGAAGGTAAGTCTAAAACTAATGATTTTAAAATAGAACAAAACCTTCAAGAAATTCACGTTTTACAACCTTCTTTTGAAAATCATAGTTTGGTTCCATCTAATGCTAAGTTTTTAAAAGAGTTAAACACTAATCCTAACATCAAAGAAACGGCAAGTGTTAATTTAACTAAAGATCAAACTTCACTAATAAAAGATGAACAAATTGAGTTAAACATAAATCCGGTAACATGTTTTTTTCAAAACATCTATATTAGTAATATTTCAATAGATAAAGATCTCTGTGTTAATATAATGCCTAGCTATGTATTTGAAAGATCAGGTATTGGTGATTTCCTTCCGATCAAAATTCCTATCCTCTTGGCTAATCGAAAAGTTAAACACGCGACGAGAGTGGTTCAGGACGTTCTCATTCAAGCGCAACAAACAGTTGTACCAACCAACTTTATCATCCTAGATGATGCTCCACTTGTCACAGCCCTCGAGCCCACCCTGGGAGCGGGAGCCGCGAGCCAGTCAGATGGTATCGGTGTTTATTAAATATGCAGCGGAAAAAAAATTTCATCAGGATCGTAGTTAGGAAATGATTTCAGAGTTGGTAAAACACCGAGCTTTTAATATTAAACAAATGGGCTAAAACCCATATTCCATTCAATTGTTTTTATAGGGATAAACCCAAATAAATAAAACATGAATTTCTTCTTTAATTCAGGTATTTATAGCCACTTTATTTAAGCCTTCAGTGCTCCATAGCTGGCTTCTACTATTTTTACAGCAAATTACCTGAAACACGTTTTGAAAACATTTTATCAGTAATAAATACTGGCGAGTTCATTCCATTTTTACAAAACATATAGTTATACTACAGCATCAAGGTTTTTATATTTATTTATATTTACCCAACTCAATCAGTATTTGTCACATGGTGGCAGTTCCGATGTGACAGTGGTCATATCACTCATTGGCTCACTTTTGTCCAATAGTGAATTTATCAAATAATTATATTTTACTATTATTCAAAGTATCTGCCACTAGGCAATTCCTGTGATGGTGGTCAAATCACTGTCGTCATTCTTTCAACTAGTGACAGGGCTTGTATCACTGTTGATCATTCTCTCAACTAGTGACTCTGGTCATATCACTGTTGATCATTCTTTCAACTAGTGACTCTGGTCAAATTTCTGGTCATATCACTGTTGACCATTCTCAACTAGTGACTCTGGACTTAGTAGTGTCCCATGACATTACTTTGTCAAATATATTTTCTATGGCACAAAACCAATTAGCCTAGAAAATGAAATATATCATTTTCTGTTGAACTAATAGCTATAACTTTATCAAATATAATATATTAATTAAATAATTGTAATATTATTATTTAATATATTAACGTGACTAAGATTAAAAATATAATCTTAGTATAGTAGAATACATTATATTTGACTATTTTATTATGGTATACATTTATAGACTAAACATTATTTATAATGTGAATAGTAATTTAGGTTTATTACACGTATTTTCTTTAATATATATTTTAATAATAAAGTTCTATTTTATATACACATCATTTAGATTTATCTCAATCATATATTAAATTTATTAATGATTTAATGTAAAAATAATATTAGTTATAGTCTATGTCCATTGGGGCACAATTTCCCCCCGTGCTTGTGGTCATGCTACTATTGGCTAACTTTTGGACAATAGTAACGAGTGTCAGGTAATGTATACAAAACCCTATATACTTGCAGCTATTACAGAATATAAAAACTTAATCACTGCAAGTATAACTAATAAACATTTAGAGTTTTGTAATGTATTTTTAAATATAACTGTATCACAAAAAGGTGATAAAAAAGCGAATGACTTACAAACTGTGAGAAAAGAGAATGGACTCACTTTGTAACTTTAGGATTCAACTAGAAAGCCTCCTGGTATAATCTTGGGTATAACTCCTGAGCTATTTAATAAAATATATAATGCACTCGCGTTAAGTATAGTAACCCAATTCGACCTTATCCCTACGTCACGAGACAGAACCCCAACGACTTAGTCCAGCAGAGCCTTGACATGCGTTACGTGGCCCTAGATCAATCGGACAGGGTATAAGTGATCAGGGATTAAAACACTTAAAATGGGACAGGGTCCTATTACTATTATAAGTGAAATAATAAAAAGATAAAATTAGAATTGAGAATGAGAATGAGAGAGATCACGAGAGATGAAGAAAGAAAAGAAGGCAATTCATTGTTTGAACCGAAGCATGTCTATTTATACTGCAGTTGAGTACACCCGAAGAAAAGACACCTTGACATTCACATTAATGTTAGAGTACATTTTAATATTATTATATTTTGTTCTCATCATTTCGGACACGTATTCAAACACAAATTCCATTTCAATTCAATTGAATTTCTAAGTTAAATATTATTATTATATTATTATTATAATTAATTCAGCTGCTTCACTTATTTGATGTTATAATATCTAAAATGTTACGTTTTATAAAATAATGAATATGTCATTAGAAGGAGAAAATTTGTATCTACATTTTGAACTAAGTTTCATTAAAAACAGAGTAGGTTCAAATATATTGTATTTTTATAATTTAATTATTAAACGGTCTCTAGGCCCGTCTAGGTACTTCATATTTCTAACAGTCAACTTACCCGTAATCTACCTGTCTAACAATATAAGTTTTTATATACTTTTATTTTAATAGAAAGGTCACCCATATACAGGCCAATTAATTAGTATAACATTCCAACCAACTATATATAAAATAGTTTTTAAAACTATATGGGTCGAATAATTATAATAAAACTAGTTACTAATGGTTAATAAATTTAAACAACCTATAATTCTTATATGATAAAAAATGAAATGTTACATCCTCACCACCTTGTTTTAAATCTCGTCCTCGAGATTTGGGCTACGATGCCTCCTTTAAGGTTATGTCATGTCTTAGTCAATAAGAATAATATTAAGGTAAATGACACAGAATCAAGACATGTTCAAATGAATACGTGTTTTACAATAAACAGGGCTAAATGGTTCAATTGAATTATTTCTAGGAATCGATGTCAAACGAACGAGGTGAAATGATATAATTTCCAATGTGACTAGGTTCAAGAAAAAGAGATATATGATTAAATTGACTGCTTATAAGTTGTAAATGACTTTTAGAAACAATAGAATTCACTGTCAAAAGAAAACTTATTTTGATTGTCAACTGAGGAAGATTTAGAATCAACAAGCTCAAAATGAAATAGAAGCACGAAAATAATTTGTCAATTATCGAATTATGATATGAGAAAAATCAATGTGTTGACATTTATTGAATTGCAAAGATATACCGAAATACAATAGAGTTTAGTGTATCATTGTCTTAATACATAATTGCATTAAAACTATTTTCAATGATGAGTCAAACGAAAGACATACGTGGTTTTGAATGATTCGTATGATTATGATTAGCCCAAGCTACTAGTTTATATCGACGCCGCAAGGTGTCGTAATGATTGAAATAATTCAATAATTACGATGACCGAACAAATTCACCGTGTTTGTAATCAACTGAAAGTTTTAATAAAGTAAATTTGGATATTCATTTCGAATAGGATTTTCAATTGATGATGAAAAGACCAAATGAATATTATAGAATTTTTGATCAATGATGAAAGAATCTTTAGAGGTACACCGGAATATAATACGAATTTGGGTACTCTTATCTTAACACATAATTGTATTAAGATTGTTTAAGAAAATGAACCAACATAAATTAAATAAATAAATCCGTACATCAGGTGTGAAAATGAGATTAGCGCAAGCTTCAAATTAAAGAAAACGCCACCACAAGTTGTCGTAACCAATTAAATGATTCAATGAAAGTGAAGACCAAACAAGTCTATTATGGTTCTGAATAGATGAAGTATTTGAAAGGATGCATTTTTATACTAGGGTCAAATAATAACTTAATTTCGATATTACATATCAGTGATTACGTCTGGAATCAATTCTGCTTCTTGCGTAGTAAGTATGAATGCTCGCGCACTCCTCTTAGCTCCGTCTGTACACTCCCCATTTTGCACAAAGCATTAGTCATGTCCATGTGCAATATATTCAAACATGTATTCCTCAAGTCCAGCATGTTCAAATGTATGTCTCACATGTTCAAGTACCTCTTACCACTCCTGCTCCTGCACCTGTAGAAGCCAATCAACAAAGCTTTTTCCCACAAGGCTTTGTTGACTGGAGTAGTCTAAAAGAGGATCTAACTGATGAAAATTTTGCTCTAATAGCAAAGAATAATAATGAACAACAGAACTTTTTTCTTTATGGCACTTAAATGTATCTTAGATGAAGTTGATCAAGAAAAGGACATGACTGTAGGTGAACTGTTGAGAACCCAGGGCAAACCATTGTTTGTGAAGAAGGCCATAAAGAAAGGATTGAAGAAGATCATCCTGAAAGTTCCATTGAATGCATCAATGATGATTTTGTGTAAACTGCTGCCTCTAAGGTATCACCTCACACTCTTAAAGAATTATGTTCTAACAAATGCATCATTGCATTTGCAAACATCAAAGAGGTAAATGAAAACCTTAGGGGGAAGGTCCAAGTTAGTGAAATTGTTCTTGAAGAAATAAAAAGAGATTTAAAACCGCACTAACTGAAAAGGACCAAGAAATCAGCAGTCTCAAACATAAAGCAACCATAACCATGGACCAACTCCAAACAAAGATAGAAAAATATCAAAATTGTAAAAAAGAGCTTGAATCTACCCAAATCACCTGTGAAAAATGGGTAGAATCATGTACTTGCTATGAGATGCTTTTTGAAAACCAAATCAAGAGCAATGTGAAGTTTGGAATTAGGTTCAGAAAACATACTAATGAACAATCTTCCATGAACAATACTCATACTCATATTGAATCTCAAATGGTTGAAGTAAAACCAACCAATTCAAGTGGGGGAAGAAATCAGGATCACAGAACCAAGTGGTAAAAAGAACATTCTTGATAAACCACAAAGTTCAATTCAGACTGAAAAAGAAAAATATGAATCCAAACCAACATGATCTGATGAATGTGATGGGAATGAAAACTTCAAACCCATGGATTTCACATCACCTGTTGGTGCAAAAGCACCAAATGTGAAAATTATTCCTATCACTAACTCTAAAACAGATGATCAAACATCTATAGTTAAAAGGAAGAGAAGTGTGATAAGAAAGAGAAGGCTGCAAATTTGTTTTGTGAATTTTGTGAAAGAACAAATCACATGACTAAAATTGCTTTAGATTAAAAGCATATGATATCAATAGAGGAAATTATATTTGTGAATCAAACCCTAAATGTTCAATTTGTGAAAAAAATCAACCACCTGACTCAACAGTGCTCATTCCAAAAACTTTATAACATTAATAAAAATAGGTCAAAATGGAAAATGTCTGTTAAAGAGGAAGTTGGCCTTATCATAAGGGAACCACATCCAGCTCCTAAAATATTTGAGTCTACCCAATTCTATTACCAGAACCTTAAACCAAACACTTGTTTATAGAGATGTTCAGCTAACAGATGCACCAACTTCAATCACATTTCCAAGAGGCTATGGCAACCACCTAGTAACAGAATGCCTTACAGGTATGATGACTCTATGCACATACCCCAAAGGCCAAGAGTTAACAAGTATCCACATGGACATGCTCAACTCATTGGAAATCTTCAAACAATTCTTGGCCCAAGAGTAAAAGCACTTGCAGAGGGTCAATAACAACTATTTGAGATGGTTCAAAAACTACTCATCACAAAAGACCATTGCCAAAGGGATGACACAGTGTTGGTGCAGTTGTCTGTCGACTTCATCTTCGTTCGAGTCTTAGGTTAGAACTGATAGATCAGTGCATGTAAAACGAGAAATTGGATTTTATAGGTAATTCTTCTTGAAATGACACATGGTCATTTCAAGCGAAATCAAGTGTTTTATTTCAAGCGAAATCAAGTGATTCAACTTGAGTGGTGATTCCGCTTGAGATGTAATTCCGCTTGAGCATGTTCAAGTGGAATCACTTGCCTATAAATACCACACAAGCGAAATCAGTTGTAACCTTCTTGTTTCCGACGGCGAAGCTCCGTCGAAGTGTCTCCAAGTCTGTAAACGAGTTCTAATCAATACAAGAGACAGTTAATAGTGATTCTAGTGTTATACAAGCTAAACAAACACTGAATCAATGAATTCCGCCTCTGATTCAGTCTAAGACCTCTTCTGATCGACTCATTAAGGTCGTTTCACGATCCTACATGTGGTATCAGAGCTCAGGAGGAAGAGTTCTTACTGTTTAGCTTGTTTTCGCTGGAAAATTCTGATTTCTACACCTTCTTTTCAAAATTAACAACTTTTCATGGTTAAAATCGGCTCATTTTCTCACATATTGTGTAAAACTGTGTTTTAACAAACCCTTGAGAGTTTCAGAACAAAATTCAGATTAAAACTGATAAAAATGGACTAGAAACCTTTTTCCGTTTGAACGAAACATTTGATTCCGCTTGAAAATTGTGGTAATTTCAAGCGAAATAAGGTATTCCGCTTGAAAGTTCTGTTGATTCCGCTTGAATCGGTATTTCGCTTGAGAAATTGTGTTGATCCCGCTTGAGATTTTCAAGCGAAATCAGTGATTTCGCTTGAAATTAGGTGATTCCGCTTCAAGTTGGTATTCCGCTTGAATGTTCAAGCAAAATCAGTGATTCCGCTCCAAATTATTCTGATTCCGTTTCAAATCAGTGATTCCGCTCCAAATCAGTTATTCCGCTTCAGGGTATTATTTCGCTTGAAGCGTGTTTGTGTTTTGAAAATTAATTTCGTTTGAAAGTGATCATTTGTGTGAAATTTGTCGGGTTTGTTTTGGAAATATGGCAGAAATGTTTGATGAGAAAGAAAATGATTATCTTGAAAGTTTAAATTGTTGGTATATGAGAACTTTGGATAGTAGTTATAGAAATGTAAGTGTGGATATTTGGGTTAAAAGTTTTGAACATTTCATGGGTCAAAAGGATGAAACGTTGGATGAGTTGGAAAGACGGTTTGAAATTTTAATAGACAATTTGAGGAAAAAAGATATTAGAATATCAAATGATGAACATATATCGAAATTGGCAGATGCATTACCTGCTAAATGGGATAAATTCTTGGTTGAACTAAAAAAGAAGGATTTTTTTCCAGAACTTTATCCAAAACAGTTCTTCAATGAGGTTAATGCAGAGTTTCGTAAGGAATATAGGAAAAAGAAGGAATTGATGAATGAAATGGAAAAGAATTTACAAAAAATGGAATTGGGTGTAATTGCTGAAATAGATAAAAGAATTCGTGTGTGTCTTGCAACAAAGAATATTTTGAAATATGATATTAAAAGGAAATATTATATCGATGAAAGTATGAATCCTTTTAATTTCGTTAAACTCTTTTGTGCAGGAACATACCAGATGGAAACAAAGGAAATCTCAAAGAAAGAAGAATCTAGTTCTGAATCTGTGTGCATTAAATGTGACAAATCTGAAGCTGACAATATCAAACTCTTGAAGAATGTGGAGAGTTTGACATTGGAAATTCAAGCTTTGAAAGATGAGAAGAAAGCTGATGAAAAACTGATTCTTGAAATAAGAGGAATTTGTGAAAAATTGAAGATTGAAAATGTCAAACTGTTGAGTGATTTGAACAGTTTGACATTAGAAAACTAGGTTTTGAAAGAGAAAGAAAAAGAGTTTGAAAGCAAAATGAAATCTTCAGAAAATGAAGATTTCTGGATAAAGCTTGAAAACAAAAATTTGAAAGTCAATGAAGCAAAATTTCAAGAACAGATAAAGATCTTAGAAAATGAAAAATCTGTTCTTGAAAATGATAAAATAGAAAATGAAAAGACAATCAAGTCTCATCTTGAAAGAATATCTCAGCTTGAAAATGAAGCTGAGAATTCAATAGCTAAAATTGATGAGCTTGAAAAGAAATTGAAAGGTTTTGTGACTTCATCAGAGTTTTTGAATCATCCCTGTCCAAAACCGACCAATTCTGTTCCAATAAGTGACAATGTCACAAATTTTGACAAAGTCAAAATTGAGGATTGCGATGAGAAATCTGATGATGAAAATGAAAAAATTGAGAAAAAGAAATTATTTTTGAAATTAAAAAAAAGTTTCAGAAAACTAATTTGCATTCTACAGAAAAAGGTGAATGTTCAAAGCATAAACATTTGGAAAAGAATGCAGAACAAAAACAACAAATGGAAAATAAGAAAATTATTCAAAAAGAAAATAAAAGCTCATCAGATCAATCATCCAATCGCAATCAAAAATCACAAAAATTGAAAAATGAAAATTCAAAAATAGTTGGTAATGAGTGGTGCAGGTTTGACCACAGTGCTTCAAAGCCAAATCCAGCTTTCAGGAAGAATGATGATTACCACAGAGCCAAACAATGCTATGATCTAAGTATTTGGTGTGAAAGTGGTGAACGGTACGATAACAGAGTGTGTTACACTTGTGGTGTGAAAGGACACATTGCTGTTAACTGCCAGAGTTGGAGTTATGAGACGAGAAGATGCTTTGAATGCCAAATCAAAGGTCATATTACAAGAGATTGCCCAATGAGGTCTAAGAGAAGATCAAGGGCTGAATCTATGAAAGTGGCAAAAAAAAAAAACAGTCAGTGTCAAGCCCAAATAACAGAAAGTTCAAGAACCAAAAGTTCAAGAAAAGAAAATTAAGCTTTCACAAGGGCAGAAAGACAGACTGAGGAAGAAGAGGAACAAGGCGAGAGAGTATCTGGAAAGGATTTTGTCCTCGGATACAACTGGTAAAACAGATAAAAGTTCTGATAAATCGTCTTGCTCTACAAAGAATGATGAGTCTAGCAAAACAGATTCATCAGATATAGATACAAATCTGAGGACAGAAGAGAAAGGGAAGAAAGAGAAAGTGGTTAATCAAAAGATTAACAAAACAAAGAAAGTAAAATTTTCACTTCCTGGCGATGAATTTGTTTCTTTGGAAACAAAGGAGCCACGTGTCGGCGATGAATCTGGCTCATCAAAGTCAGACAAGCCACATTCAGGCAATGATTCTGGTTCGTCAAAACCAGAAGAGCCATGTGTTGAGGTAAAAATGGAGAATTCTGGATGATGCAAATTTTCCACCGTTGTTGAACAAGAATTCAAAATCACCCAAGGACCGTCAGGCTTGGGTGAATCTGTTTAAATGAAAAACCTGACTTGCCGGAGTTCCGAGGTTGGTAAGCGTGGAACATGAATCGGCACATTTCTTGAGAAATTCACTTCGGTGATATTTCGATCGACAAGTGGTTAATCAAGGACATTAAATTGTACTTGATTTTCTACAAGTGGTGTTGAGGTTTAAAACCGGAAATGATAAATCTTTCATGTGTTTGAGGAGAACAAAGTGATGAAGTGACCCCGAACCTACAAGTGGTTGGTAAACAAACTATTTTTTTCCGGAAAAACCATTTTGATTAAAACAAACTTAAGTGTTTTGAAATCATAATGGGAAAATAGTTTGTTGTGAGGGGGAGTTCTGATTGTTTACGCCAAGTGAATGGAGAATTGAAGCGATTCTCATCAAGTTGTCAAGTTTGTACAGGCTGTTTCAAATTTTCCCAGAAAATCAAAATTGGAACATATTTTGATTTTAGGGTGAGTAAAAATTTAAAAAAAAATAGAAAATTTGAAAAAGTCAAAAACATTGAAAAATGCAAAAATGAGTTTTGTTGTAAAAAGAGGAAATGATAGTAGATCAGTTAGACTGTTACAGCATGCTAATGAAATGTACTGCCAAAAGTGATAAACGATTTCACTAAAGATGTGACGGTAGGCTTAGCTAGACTAGTAGATTTGTGATAATGATACAAACATAAATGAAAAAGCCTAGTTCTAGTGGGAAACATGATTGAAAGCATAGTACTTAGTTTTTGTCCTTCTTGATTGTGTGCCTGATCAGTAATCGCTGAATGCCAAAAAGCATAAAAACTGGTTAAGTTTGTGAGCTTTCACAACTTTGCTGAAAATGACACTGTGATTGTGTATTTCTTTTGCAAAGATTTAAACTTGTCTTATTTCTTTATTTTGTTTAAGCATTGGACATCCTCTGCGTATACCTGAGTATCGACCTGGATGTTAGTGCCTAAACCTTCTGCTTTATTTTCTTTGATGTTTCGTTTAAGCTTTGGATCACCTCTGCGTATACGTGAGTATCGAACTGGTGGTTAAAGCCTAAACAACTTCAACTTATTTTTATGTTTCTTTATTTTGTTTAAGCATTGGACTTTCTCTGTGTATACGGAAGTATCGACCTGATTGTTAATGTTTAAACATTCTGCTTTGTTTTCGCACAAATCACAGTTGATCAAAGTTTAAAGGCATTACTTGAGTTAGTATATTACATGATGAGGGGATATGCTTAGATCATGGGGCCCATAAGAACTTAGTGCATAATTAATATACCTTAATGTATCAGTAAGCATTTCGAAAGTTTTTAGATTGAGTTTAAATGGACAACAATATCGTCAATCTATGTGAATCGTTTAGAACTGAAAATGTTTAAAGCTTAACGGTGCTAGTGATTGGTCACATAATCTGATATGATCCTCTTACACAAACTCGCAAAAAAGATTGTCTGTAAATATTTCTTTACTGCATTTCATATTATTCAAAAATCCAAAAAGATTTTAGTGTGTTTTAGCATAAATTTTGAAAAATCCAAAAAGACTTTCGACAACTGATGTTGGAAAGCTGATTTTCAAAATTCCGAGTGTTGAACATGATGAACAGGGTTGGGAGTGTGTGCTTAAATGAAGAAATTTGTTTTGAGAAAGAAAGTTTGATTAGTTAATCAAGGTCATTAAATTGAACTTGATGTAACTATTGTAAAAACTTATGTGTATATGAGAGAATGTGTACAGATAATGAGCTGAACAGAGATAAGGCCAGGGATTGATCTCAAGGTGATAGCTAATTCCAGACAGCGATCCCAACATGATGAAAGGGGGAGTCTAACGAGGTTAGAGCCGAAGAGAAGATCCTGGTACATGCTAAGAAAGAAGAAGACCGATCAAGATTGAAGAGTCGTCATGTTGAAGACTCTCACTAAAGATTCCGTCAACATTCAAGGGGGAGTCTGTTGGTGCAGTTGTCTGTCGACTTCATCTTCGTTCGAGTCTTAGGTTAGAACTGATAGATCAGTGCATGTAAAACGAGAAATTGTATTTTATAGGTAATTCCGCTTGAAATGACACATGGTCATTTCAAGCGAAATCAAGTGATTCAGCTTGAGTGGTGATTCCGCTTGAGATGTAATTCCACTTGAGCATGTTCAAGCGGAATCACTTACCTATAAATACCATACAAGCGAAATCAGTTGTAACCTTCTTGTTTCCGACAGCGAAGCTCCGTCGAAGTGTTTCCAAGTCTGTAAACGAGTTCTAATCAATACAAGAGACAGTTAATAGTGATTCTAGTGTTATACAAGCTAAACAAAGACTGAATCAATGAATTCCGCCTCTGATTCAGTCTAAGACCTCTTCTGATCAACTCATTAAGGCCGTTTCACGATCCTACACACAGTGGAAGAAAGTACCAAATTAAAAGCAAACAAAGCTTTGGATTTTCTGGAAAATTTACCCATTTCCACTGTCTACAGGGAACACATGTTTTGAATTTAAAAAGTGCAAACAGAGGTTTCCTTAGCAGATATCACTATCTGAATAAATATTTGAAAATACTTTCTGAAAATTCACCAAAAGGATCATTTCTCAATAAAAAACATTAATATGTTGTTTCGAAAATCTCAAAATTCTTTCCAGATCATTAAAAGATTGTTCAAAATCATCAAAAACAAAAACTCTATTCAAAGGAGTGAAATATCTGTTTCAGTGGTTCAAAACTCTGTGTGACCATTGTTAACCACTGTTTGCAAAACTGAACAACTGACTCATTACCCAGGGTTTGACTAAAAAGGTCAAACCTAACCACTGTTTTCTCTCTAAAACTCTATTTTTTAACCCAACAGGGGTTTCAAACATCTGTTCTCATCCATCTATTGACCACAATCAATAGATGTACCAACCACAGTTTTATATCCTAACATATGTTTTCATAACAAAGAGAGTTTTCAAAACAGACGTTTCCAAACAGACCTAAAATTACTTCATCAAAGGGTTTTCTCAGTGGGGCCCAATCTCTATTAAAACAGAGCTTTGATAAACAGAGCTTTGTTCTATCAAACAGAGGATTGCCACTTCACTCAAAAAGTAATTGTTGGCCACGCCATCATCACTGTTACATAAACCTTACAAAACCCTTCTCTCAACAGAGTTTCACTTTACCGTTCCAAAATTCATCAAATCAAAGCATTTCACAAAGAGATAAACTCCAAAATTGCAATCTACAATCATCGCCTTCAATCAAAAGATCATCTACTCAAAAGATTTTCTAAAAAGATTCCTTCACAATCTTCATCCATGGAACTCTATCTCAAATCACCTCACAACTACTTACCGTATCTTGTCAAACATGAGAAGAATATAGATTTCCACTCCATCATTGACATTCTTTCATCATCTAACTGCCATACAATTGTCACCACCGATGCACCTGTTTATCTAGATACACTTCGTGAATTTTGGGTAAATTCAGATTTTCTACTCAGAGATAAAAAGCCCTTCACTATTACCTCAAATGTTAAAGCAGAACTTATCCAGATAACTCCACAATACATTTCCACAACATTCAACCTAAATGACATGGCAAGTATGGAATCTTTCTCCAAAAGTGAGCTTCAACATGAATACATTGAAGGGGATTATGATGCTCAACTGGTGGGAGCAACAATTTTCAAGCCATACTTCACACTAGAAATGAAATTATTTTTCCATACACTTTTAGTTTGCTTGTCTGCTAAGACCACCTCTTTTAATGAAATACCACTTAAAACTAGGGGTGTTCAAAACCGGATATCCGAAATTTTAGGATACCAGATTTCACTATCCGAATCCGTATCTGAAATTTCGGATATCCGAATATCCATTTTTTATTTAGTTTTAATTTTTAATTATTTTTTAATATTCGAAACCGGATATTTCGGATAGTTTTGAATATGCGAATATAAGTTTTCGGATATTTTCCGGATATTTCGGATATTTTCGGATAGTTCGGATATTTTTCGGATATTTTCGAATACTTCAAATATTCAGATATTCGAAAAAAATAAAAAATGAATTTTCGGATATTTCGGATATCCGAAATACCTAAAAATTTTTAAAATCACTATCTGAGTCCGAATTCGAATCCAAAAATTTGGATATCCGAATTTTCAGATATTTTGGATTCGGATATTTTGGATTCGGATATCGGATATTTCGTATCGAATTTTCGGGTACGGATAGTTTTGAACACCCATACTTAAAACTCATTATTTAGGATATGCAATTATGACAAAGACAAATTACAATCTATCCCAAACACTGTTTCTAGATATGGTAGCAAACATTAAAAAATTAAAAGGCAAACTGGAAAACCTTTTATTCTATATCCAAGGCTAATAAGTTGAAACAAGAAAGTTTTGGAAAGGGTCAAGCCCTCAAAATGAGTAGCGTTTCAAATGAAACTTTTACACGTATGATGACCTCAAAAGGTCAAGAAAATGCACCAAAAGAAAATGCTTTAGAAAATAAACCAACAGAGGTTACAACCTCTGTTGTTGATCTCACTCCTCCTGTTGACCACAATATACAACCCAACATTATGGAACACACACCAGCTATTCCCACAAAGACCACATCCACCTAAAAACCAAAATCTAAAAGAACCAAAAAGAAAGTATCTCTGGAGGATGAGATGCCAGAGATCCCTGCTGTAACACAAATGCAGCTTGTAACATTTCTTGTTACTTCCTTAGAACATATGCAAACATATCCACATATGCAAACATATCCACCCGGCCCAACTCCTCACATATCCTTACAAAAGGATAGTGTTGTAAGCACAGGGGTACCAAGTCAATAGGGAGATAACTCACTTGAACATTTCTTCTCAAGCCCTTTTCCCACGGCTGCTTATTTCCTCACCCCCACCACCCACAAAAACAATATATCCGAGATTCCAATCATTCATTAATGCATTTGACAAAACTGACTTGCATATACCTAGTTCCTCTCAATAACACATCACTGAGAGTTTACCACAACAAGTGACTAGGGTAAGCTCAGAAGTCATTGCTAGCCCACAAGAAGAGGAGGGTACACCTCTTGTGTCTCAAGAGACACATGCAGGTTTTTCAAGTGAGGCAGCCACTATAACTGTTGAGACAATAGTCCCATAGTTGGACAGTGGTTACATATCTAAGAACTCCTTAAAGGAAACAACTATCGAATCAACAATAGTTCATTCAATATTAGTTGGAAGTCCCTAGTACCAAGAACAAGGGGCACTTGGTGTGAAACCAAGTACAACCACCTCTGATGGGAATTCAGATGATCCTTTTAAGTTAGGTGATGGGTAAATATTAAAATTTGACAAAGCGGGTATCCAAGATAGAGTCTTCTATTGATGAAATCAAAGACATGTTAAAGACATCGGTATAAAACTCAAGAACACCACCAACTAGGAATGAGCTTTTTTTCCCAAATACCCGCACCTGTACCCATACCGTACCTGCACCCATACCGATTTTAGGTATTCGGTACATGTATCAGTACCTAGTTTTATTGATTTTGGTATTTGGCACTTTCGGTATCGGTACGAGTACTGGTACGGGTAAAAACGGGTACCGGTACAGAATATTATATAGAACTTTAAATGTTTTTATATTATGTTATATTTCGTATTATAGTAGCTGTGGTACACATATGGATTTCACCTATTTGGTACTCATATCGTATTGGTAATCGTACCGGTTTTACCTATTTGGTACTCGTATTATATGGTACTCGTGCCGATTTTACCTATTTAGTACTTGTACGAGCGATAAAAAAAATAAAATAAAAACAAAATGGTACCAAAGTGGGTACCATACCGAAACACCCGTAAGAATACCCATACCCGTACCGTACCAATATATTCGGTATGGAATTTGGTACCCAATTTTTGTTCAAATTTGGTACTGGTTTTTTCGGTACGGGTATGGGTACAGTACCAATCTCATCCCTACCACCAACCAATGCAGAGATAGCAAAAGAAATATGGGTGCATGCACAAATGTATCTTTATATTCAAAAGCAATCTACAAATGCCACACACAACATCCAAATGGACTAATAAGAAATATGGTGGATGCTAGGTACAAAGATACTCAAGCAGAGATTAAGCCCATTAAAGACCATCTTATCCAAACCATTGGCACTGCTCCAATTCTCCCCAAATGCAAGAAAGCCCAAAAGAGGCCTGATACTTCTGCGACCATAAAGGCCAGACAAGAAGCAATTGAAAAAGAAAAGAGGAGAGACACAAGAGAAGTTAATGAGATATTGATTGTGTAGGAGATCATTGAAAGAAAAAGAATTCCAGAGAACCAAGGCTCCTCAAAAGAGGTCCCTCAAAGCACTGTTTCAACAAAACCAACACCAACCACTGTAACACCTTGAAAATTCATGTCCAATAATGTATGAACACGTGTCATAAGCCCTGAACGTGTGAAAGAATACTTTAGAGGGACTAAAGTTGACAAACAAGGAAACTATGTGAATATAAGGGTCCAAAGTGTCAACAATGGATAATTATATTTAAGAATAGCCCTACAAGATATTTATACCTTCACACGAATAAATCATGGATCATACGAAGCTAAATATGAAAGAAAGTGAGGAATTACAAACCACAAGGGCTAAATATGTCAACATGTTTAAAGTATACCTCTGAGAGACCTTTTAGCAGACCCGAAGCTTTGTAACCGTAAATTATACTCACTAGAAAATGTGGTAAAAATTTCATAAAGTTTCATTATCGTATGAGAAAGTTATGATCAAATTCGTGTACGAGGGGTTAAAAGCGTCAACGTTGAAATTCAAGGTCTTTCGGGTGATCACAAAGTTAACAAGGGACTTAACAAAGTTAGTAAAGGTCCTAAAGCCCTTAAAAATAAGGTTAGAGGGCTGAAATAGCAAAAATAGGACTTAAAACCACGTAACAAAGGACCAGGGACCAAAAGTGCAAAGCTTGAAACTTGTTTAGCTGGTTCAGGAGGTCCAGGCGGCCCGCGTAAGAATCCCTTAAGGGCTTACGCGGCCCGCGAGAGCATGCCGGTAACAGAAAACGTGCACAACTGCCTGTTAAGGCTGTTAACCGACTTTAAAAGCTTGTTTCTTATACCAGGGGCTGCCCCAATGGTATTTCATGCATAGGGGGCACCTGTGAACATCTCATAACAAGTGTAGACCTCTGTGGCATCATCTTGTGGGATCAAATTCAATATATAAGGGGCATGAGATTGTGAACATTTTGTTCATTCATTACAACATCTCACAACTTCATCTCTGGAGCTCTCTGGACATCAAGCCAACTACTTAGTGATCCCTAATCATAGTTAGGACTCTTGTAAGTACTCTTAACCTTTCTAAATTCGTTTTAGCTTAGTTAATTAGCTAAAAGTCAAACCGTCGTAATTAAAGTTTGACTTCGTGATTAGTTAAAATTTTTCCAGTCAAATTGCGAATTAAAAATACTTTGAGTAGGTAATTATGTGGGTAATAAACCCTTAAAAGGGTATTTTCAGATTCCCACTCTAACTATGTTAATTGTCGAGTCAAAGCTTACCTTAAAAAGTCAACAGAATGTTTATTTCAAATTAATGCATAATTAGCAATGTAGGATACATGCAACCTGTTTGATCATTAATATAACTTGGTAATTAATGTAAGAACATGTCCCAACATGTTCAACTCGACAATTTTCAGTTTAGGCTCGGTTTGGAACCGAAAGTCGCATAGTTTTACTTCTGCTTTGACTTTCAGTTCTGGCCCGTTTAAGCCAAGTTTAGGATTGCCTTAGAGCTTCTTTTGGACCTATTTACATGTTAGTATAACCCTCTGTGATTATACAACTTGGTTCATTAGATATCCTATTCACATGCATGTTTCCGTTAAATGCTTATATGTTGACCATTATGCCCAAATGACCTTAAAATATGATTTTTGAAAATATAAAAGGGTACACACCTTAGCTACTAATTTATGAGCTTGCACCTAAAATTTGAGATCAGTTGGAGATATAGATTAAGAGTTATGCTCATTACCGTGATTAGAAGCTTCTTTAGTAATTAAATGGCGTAAATTGCATATAGCCTATCTAAACCCAAATTTTTATACAAAACTTTGTACCTAATGATATAAAATAATATTTTGGGATTTTAAAGATTTTTATTCAATTTTAGGCTGAGCATAACTTAGTGTTCTAAGCTTAATTCGGTTAATGCCGGTTTTGCCCTTTTGGACGATAAAATGAGTTTTATAAATCCTATTGACCCCAAACCTTTTTCTTCTGATCTAATATGTTAAATAAGTATTTTGATCCTTCTGGAATTTTAAAAATATCAGCTTTCTATACCAAACCCGGAAATGGCTCCAAATCGCCTTTTTAAGCGTTTTTAACGCATAGTATGTAATAAAACCTTTTTTAAACATATGGGGTTGATACCTACTGATGTATTCAGTAAAATTTTATATTCTAACAGTAGGCAAATATTTTAAACACAGAATTTCAGTTTTGACCTTTTAGGCCTATGTGAAATTACCAAAATGCCCCTACGGGGCATAGTATGGTTATAAGTAATAAATTTCACATATATATGATACCCTACTGTTATAACTTATTAAATTAAGTATATTTACTGATTTAATCAGACTTGTAACCCAGGTTATTATTTAAACTCTTTTACACCCTTTAAAATGACCGAAATACCCTTATGAGGCATAGTTTGGGTTTAAAACCATTTGAGGCATTATGGAAGGTATCTTACCGATATCACAACATGTTTAAGGCATATTAACTTAGGAAACTTGTATATGACTCTTATGGTTACTCGTTACGCACTTTACGCGTTCGGATCGGCTTATGTAACTAGTTTACCTATTTTAGCCGAAACAGGTCAAACCATATCATTTCTGTCTCAAAATCCAGAATGTGATTAAGTTATCCATATTAAACAAGTATGCAAGCTTGTCGGGTCAAAACCACATTCTAAAACGGTCTTCGCCTTATCGTGCGTTTAAACCGTTATCTTCATTTAAAATTAACCGGTCTAAGCTTAGGCTAAATTAAAAGACCTGTTAGGATTCTAATAAGTTATTAAAACCTTCATTCCAGATATAGGAGTCCAGTAAAAGCTATCTCTACTTGCTAATTTGATACGGCTGGGATTAAATTTATATTTAGCTCAGGTAAATACATTTAACTTATTTTCCCTTATACGGGCTTGGGTACGGTATATAAAATACCGCTTGGTCGGGTAATTGACCTTAACCAGTCGGTGGTTAAGTGTTGTCAAAATGACCCATTTGAAAATGTTGTTTTGTTTGTTTAACGCCTTTGGGGGTTTAATGACCATGTCCCGGATATCCTTGGCATCATTCAAAGAATGGCCACGACCTTAGCACACGGGTGTAGGTGTACACCCGTAGTGCATTCAAATCAATAAAGTATAATCGTCGGTACGAGAGAAGTCTCGCGGCAGAACTATACTAAGTGGTGTGTCTATTAATCTTTAACCCGGCACGACCCGGACAACTGAACGCCTAACAAACATGTAATTCTTTTACAAGATTATAAGCAAATAATTATCCCAAGTTATAAAAAGTTTTGTGCTGCGGGCATTCAAATCAATTTTAAACCTTTTCAAAATGAGTCAGTTAAATCGTATTTACCAGTGTAAACTGACGTATTTTCCAAAAAGGCTAAGTACAGGTACTACGCGTAATAGGCTGGCCACTCCTTAGCATCAATAAAAGTCTCGCAAGCTTAGGATGCATGAAGTCTGTTGAATAAAAGTTTCCTCTTTGTTTGATCCGCCTGTGGATCTATTTCAACTGTTTTGATACTTGATATTACAATTTTATTTGGTTGAAATAAATCTGTCTTTTGCTTCCGCTGTGCATTTATATTTTGTATTGTTTGACTATGACGATATCAACTACATCACTAATCCCCCACCGGGCCCACCGGTGACACGTGGAAAATAGGGGTGTGACAACCACCTAAACCACTACTTCCATTACCAAAACATTTGTTGGCACTACAAAAGTGACAACAGATGTTACACGTACACCTCCACAAACTCAAAAGACTCTTAAAGGTCT
The DNA here is from genome assembly GCF_002127325.2 of Helianthus annuus. Taxonomy (NCBI): domain Eukaryota; kingdom Viridiplantae; phylum Streptophyta; class Magnoliopsida; order Asterales; family Asteraceae; genus Helianthus; species Helianthus annuus. The sequence goes on from NC_035441.2 coordinate 95,702,343, forward strand.
TCTTATCAAAAGAAAATTACCCACAAAAATCCCATTACCACCAACTAAAACACCTACACCACAAACCAGATCCAGAAAATTTAAATTCATTATCCAAGATGATGATGAAGAAGCACCTGAAGCATCACCCATTAAAACCACTACTACCACAACACCATCCACAACTATCACCTCCCTTCCATTAACCTCACGATCAACCACCACTCCCATAACCATCTACTCACACCCATTGGAATTAGAAACTGTGTCACAAGAGATACAATCTTTCTATTCCACAAAAGATCCAAACTAGCTCACCTTCCCATCTCTGCATGATCTCCCAAAGCTTACAAATATCAAAGAATATTTGGAGATAAAGCTTAAACATGCAGAAATTCTTGTAGCAAAAAATAGTAGAAGGAAATGAGATAAGGATGCTCAACAAATTCTATCTGAAGAGTTCACTAAAATGAAGAGATTAGAAGATTTTACCAAAGATGTTAGCAAGAAGGCTTCATAAGGAGCTGTAACTGACCCTGAGCTCAGAAAAAACATTAAGGGAAGATTACATGGAGTACATAATGAAGAACAAGCCTTACAAAGCAACAAGAGCCCAATTCACTGGATGGCCTATGTTAGGTCCAAGAGTTTTACGCTTATCTTTATTACGTTTATTTATGTTTATTTTGGTTTAGATTAGGTCTTGGGCTTGGGCTAGGCCATGTGGGCCAATGGGGTAGAGGCTCCTATAAATAGTCTTGTTTAGATTATTAGTGGTAGAGCTCTTCATTGTAAATCATGTAGCCCCCATAGAGAACCTTGTACCCGACAATCCTAGGGATTGTGTGCAAGGTTCTCGAAGATCGTACCAGACAGTCCTCGAGACTGTGTGCGATCTAAGCAGCGGCACTACGTTATTCAATGAAAATTTTCTTTTTGTTCGCTCGGTTTGATCTTATTTTCCGCGTTCGATCGAACCGTCGAGTGATGTCACGGGTTTTTCGGGACTAACAAGTGGTATCAGAGCCATTGAAGTCTTTCAAAGGCTTGGTTTTTGATGTCACTCGAAGAACAAGAAGAAGGTTTACACAGTGTCGGGGGATGTGTGTTCGTCAATGCTCAAATCTCCGGTTTATGAAATCTGATCTTCACCCACAGATCTGAAAAATATAAGATCTGCTGAGGTTTTTGTTCATCCAGTTGCACACAGCTGAATGTGTGTTATAGAAGAGAAAGATGGAGATTTCCGAGCTGTCATCTTCAACAAACGTCGTATCCCGGAGTCCGTATCAGCTGGATTATGGTGTCTCCGGTGAACATGACGTGAAGAAGCAGGTTGGCAGATGTTATTCAAACTCGGTAGTGGTGGTGAAAAGATGAGGGTACCGGCTGGAGTTTGGTGGCACGAGGTGATAGACGACAGCTGAACGGCGAAGGTTGAAAGCGGAGATGTTGAAGGTGGTTGTAGGTTGGTGAACAACAGTTGTCTACGGAAGGGATCGATGATTGCGACGGTGATCGTCGGAGCGACGAAAAAGAAGATGATGAAGGTGAGGTTTTTGCAGATGATGTTCGAGATGTATGATTGGAAATGATGTATACGGAGAACGTCTGTTGATTGAGACAGTAAGCGATAGGACTATTGAAGATGATGATGGAGGATTGACGGTAACCGGTGAACGGTTTACGGAACTGTGGAGCAGGTGACCGGTGAATGGAGGATGGTCGGAAATCGGTTGTTACAGGTTTTCGACGTGATGTATGGTGAAGAACTCGTGGGTCGCCGGTGAAGTTTAACGGAGATGACAGAGGGTGAAGGAGGTGTTGAGGATGAACAGAGACGATGTTCGGTGAATGGATGTATAGATGGCCGTTAACAGGAGCGACGTTTATGAATGATTGCAGGTTTATTGATTATCGTCGGAATTTCAACGATGATGACCGGTGTTCGCCGGAGAGTATGGTGATTGGAGATGAAAGATAACGGATGACGATTGATGACGTCAGCAAGAACATTCTATTCATTGGCGGCTGTCACATGATGTCTCTTCAGGGAATTATAAATCCCTAGTAATTGTGAGCCGTCAGATGAGGTAAAGATCAATGGTCAGCTTGTGAGGACATATTTTGAATATTGTGCAACAATTATGTGGGACCATCATTGCATTCGAGAAGCTTGTATGGCTGATGACTTTTTCTAAGTCCAAAATGAGTGAAGCCTTGGTCTGTAATGAGCTCAGGTACGTAATATTGAAGCCCAACTAATATCCAATAGCAGATGATCACAAATAAATGTTTGGGCCCAGCTGATCGAGATAAAACCTGATTTTATATAAAATTGGAGGTGGGCCTGTTGAACTTGGGCCTGGTGATGAAGATTAAAATTCTATATTTCATTTCGGATTGCACATTTCATCCGTAATGATCATTTTGAATCAATATCATTCGTCCGACATCATCAGAAACAGTCCGTGATTATTATCATTTCATCCGAGACGGATCTCTTTCTGTCATTTTTATCCGAGATCATCACAACTCCATCCGACATCATATCTCATCCGCTATTCATCCGAGATCAAGCCTAGCCTCATCAGAGATACGTTGATGGGCTCGTTTACTGCTGGGCCACTAAAAGAGAAGACCCGAGTTTGGAGATCGTCTAAAACGTAATAAAGAGAGCATAAAACTAGGGGGAGATTGTTAGGTCCAAGAGTTTTACGCTTATCTTTATTAGGTTTATTTATGTTTATTTTGGTTAGATTAGGTCTTGGGCTTGGGCTAGGCCATGTGGGCGAATGGGGTAGAGGCTCCTATAAATAGTCTTGTTTAGATTATTAGTGGCAGAGCTCTCCATTGTAAATCATGTAGCCCCCATAGAGAACCTTGTACCCGACAATCTTAGGGATTGTGTGCAAGGTTCTTGAAGATCGTACTAGACAGTCCTTGAGACTGTGTGCGATCTAAGCAGCGACACTAAGTTATTCAATGAAATTTTCTTTTTGTTCGCTTGGTTTGATCTTATTTTCCGCGTTCGATCGAACCGTCGAGTGATGTCACGGGTTTTTCGGGACTAACAGCCTACATAAGCCCTTCTAGATGAAATTTTGAGGATTGAGAAGATAAAGCTCAATCCTGACATCAAACCCACTCCTCCCAATTGGAGAGCAGGCAAAATGCTTGTTCGCAAAAGGCACTCCAATTAAAAAGAATAAAGGAGGAGATGGTAGAGGCCAAATTTAGGTATATATAGTCAATGCCCAGATGGGATGAGCCAACAATCCAATAAAATTACAAGAAAATTGAAGCTTTAAGAGAATCCCCAGAAGGCCTAATTATGAAGAAGTAGACTTCCCTATCAGATCTTTGGTTGATCCACAAGAACATCCTACTGCAAAGAATATTTCTTCAGGTGTGAAAAGTAACCTAAAAAGGCAAAAAGAGATGTCTCTAGAAGATTTGAAGATGTATGAAGATGAATTAAGAAAGGAAGGGATCAAGAATGAATTTATGTAGAGGCATCCAGATAAAAAAACAAAAGATCTACTTGGTCAAGTCTTGGGAAAACAATTTCCCTCAACTTATCAAATAACATCTTCCCTAGGAAATCCATCCAGCTCAAAAATTATAAAATGAACGTCTAATAGGACAAGCCATGAATTGACAATAGCGGGGCTAATGGAAATTGCAAAAGATTTCAATGAATAGTGCCTTTAGGATTACTGATGAAGATACGCAAGACCTAATAAGTCTTCCACTTGAAAGGTATCCAGATGACTCTCTCTCAATAAAATTTGAGCAACAATTCAAAAGCCAAATCAAAGAGAAGTTGATGAGAAATAAAAATTGATCTAATAAACATCTGTTTTGGCATTATCTTTTCTAAGGGGAGATTGTTGGACCTACAAAAATAAAGATAATATTCAAAAGCCAAAACATGACATCTTGATCAAGACATAAACAGTAGAGTAAGCATTCTCCTCACAAAGATAGTGAATCTTGAACACTAATCAGAGAATATGTTTGAAGACATCCAAAGATCTGTTTGAAGCCTTGGAACCATTGTTAAAGAAGAAGAAACCGTTGTTCAAGGTTAAAGCTCTGTTGAAGCAAAACATTGATTATGAAGACCAAACATTTGTTGTGGCCAAACATAGGTTTGATACAAGCGAAACACAGTTTAAAGAATAGAGGTTTCTCAATGTAACAGTACTTAGCTTAGAACAGACTTTTCATGTAATAGAACATATGTTAGATCTCCTCAGTAGTGTTTGCTAACATCTGTGGAATCTTTTCTATTAGGAATGTTAGATGTCACTATCAAGGTGACGTCAACTGATTGCAAATAGACCTTTTATACTTAGTATAAATATATTTCACTTGTTAGAGATCTATTTCATCACTTTATCACATTCTCTTTTGTACGAACAGATTTGTGAGTGATTAGGCTGAGAGGGAGATTGTAGTATCATTATACTGTAACTCTAATCTTTGGATTTCAATATAAAATAGTTTTGATATATCTTCCTGCTTGTGTATTTATATTATTTGCATTACAATTTATAAATTTTTTGTTCTTAGATTGCTTAAATACAGAAGTTTGATAAACTTAGATCCTACATTGTCAAATTCAAATTTTACCCAATCAAGTGAATTCATTCATGCCTATATGTAGTTATGCTATTAGTTAAACTTATTCTTGCATTTGAGTTACTCTAGCATTTGGGTATTCTAGCATTGTTTCATGCGTTGATCATTAATAACACCAAGCCTATAGAAGATAATAATAGCGCTATTGGATTGACCACCCGCCCAAAGGCATTTGGGTATCGAAACCGATTATTGGTTTTAGGTTTGATCAATGCAACATTCGTTTATCATGTGTGCTTAACTTATATATTGGCTGAAATTTAATTATTGTTTAAAAGACCAATTTACCCTCATTTTAGGGGTATATTTATAAATTAAGAAGGAAAAAATTCTTTTTTTTTTATATATCTTAAAATGTCTCTCTTTCATGTATTATAATATAATATAGATAGTATAGATTAGTTTAGGTGTGTCATATAATCAGTATATTTTTTTTTTCATAAAATTATCATTTTAATTTGTGGTCTATAATATAATTATTATTTGTTATTTCTTATCTAACGAAATATTGCGATCTTAAATTGAACCTTCCCTTATTAAATGTTTTCATTTTGTGAAATATTTGTAAAGTTGTTTATGTCTACTAAATTGAAATGTTTTTATTCTTAACAATAATTATAGTAATGGTAAATGACTATAATGACGTATCTAGTTTTCAAGCCAATAGTTTTATAACAAACGTATTCAGTTTTCAAGCCATTAGTTTTATAACAAAAGAAAACGTAGTTTTTAGAAATAATTAATGTTACTACTTTTTGTTTTTGTTACATTCATAAATAAACAAAATAAAAGGAAATAAAGTGGTAATATAATTGACCTATGAAAAATTATAAATTATCATTTTATTTCCAACAAAGTCATCTGAAAAACCTAAAATCACATTTTTAGCTTTTTTTTTTTTTTTTTTTTTCTAAAAGGTATATTTAAAAAAACGTGATTTTAGGTTTTCGATATGAATACTAAATGTTTGTTGGAAATAAAATGATAATTTGTAATTTTTCTTAGGTCAATTATATTACCATCTTTATTTCCTTGTATATTTTGTTTACATATGAATGTAACAAAAACGAAAAGTAGTAACATTAATAGTTTCTACAAACTACGTTTTTGTGTTATAAAACTAATGGCTTGAAAACTGGATATATCATTATGGTTATTTACCAGCACTATAATTATTGTTACGAATAAAAACATTTTACTCTACAAATGATTATGTAGAGTAATTTTGATCTTATAGAGTAATTTTGTAAAATGTTCTTGTAGAGTAATTTTGATCTTATAGCATAATTATCAAAATTACTTTGCAAGTTTATCAAACAACATACAAGCCAAAATTACTAATGGCTTGAAAACTGGATATATCATTATGGTTATTTACCAGCACTATAATTTTTTTTTTTTTGGGGGGGGGGGGGGGGGGGTGGGGGGTTAGAGTTTTTGGGTTTTTTTTTGGTGAAATATAGTTTTTTGATCAAAATTACTCTATAAGAATATTTTACAAAATTACTCTATAAGATCAAAATTTCTCTATAAGAACATTTTGCAAAATTACTCTACAAGATCAAAATTACTTTACAAGATCATTTGTAGAGTAATTTTGATAGTTACTCTACGAGCAAATAATTACTAAAATGCCACCACGTTTTTTTTTCTTTTTTCATGCTATTCGTACGTTTAGTACGTTAAAATTATTTGTACGAGAACTTTACTCAAACTTTATAATGTATAATAATTCGTCCTACAGTTTTGCTTAATATCACAGTATATTTATGAACTAAAAATGAAAAAAAGACGCAATTAAAAATTGATTTATATAAAAGAAAAATAAGGATAACTATCAAAAACACAGTTCAAATGATCATATTACATTTAGAATTTATATATCCTTTATTTGGTTCTAGGTTGAATATTTAAAAAAATAGTAACTTATGGCTTTACTATTAATCTTAAATCAAAACATTTTATTTGAATGCATTGTGATCAAAACTGAAACTTCACTTGTGTAATTTCTAATTAAACACCACATTAAATGTTAAACATGTTCTTGAAATCCTTTTCAAGAAAAAGAATAGAGTAAATTATGTCTTTTGGGTTCCATTGATTTTAATTTAATGCTTTCTACTAAAACTTGAAACATCCGGATTTCAAGACTTTAGATTTGAATCTAAGACTGAAGGGAGTGGGGCGTCCTCAAAAGAGGGCGTCTTGCGACACGTGGCGTTTTGGGGGGCGGCTTGGGGCGTCCTCAAAAAAGGGGGCGTGATGTTCATGGCAACTCAAGATGCCACCAAGACCTCTGATTGGTTGATTTGTTTGAAAAGGGGGGAGTTCTTGGAATTTTGTGCCAAAAGTTGATAAAGTGTGAGATGAGGGGCGACAAGAAGAGGACGGGCAAATGGAAGTTGCTATGGAAGTTGGGCAAGGGGCGCGGTGTTCATTGCAACTTGGGGGCGACTTGGGGTGGGAGTCGCCCCACTCCCCTCAGTCTAAAGAGCATAGCCAGCCCGTAGAAACTATCGATTTTACTACTTTTTGTTTCCGTTACATTCATAAAAGAATAAAATACACCAATATAAAAATGGCAATTTAACTAACCTAAAAAATTACAATTTATCATTTTATGTCCAACGAACATTTTGTAGTAATCTAAAAACCTAAAATCAAGTTTTTAGCGTGGTTACATTTATTCCTATTCACTACAAGGAAAAGATTTTCCCGATCGTATATGTGGTCGCTATAGGAGCCCTTCGTCGCCAGCATAGCTTTTGGTGACAAGTGGTCGTCAAGAATATGTTCGTTGCCGTTACTTCGTCATTTTAAATGAAAATATCATTACCAAAATGCATCGCCATAACTAGACCCTAACCCGATGACACGTCGTCAAGAGAGGGTTGTCCTAAAACTATTTTATCGACTTAAAAAATATTTGATGAAAACCTACCCTATGGCGATGTCAATTATATACTTTTTTGGTTTATAGAAAACATTTCCATGTACTTTAAATTTCCATGTTTTTTGGCGCCTAATTATAATAACAAAAATGTAAATCGACGATTAATTATAATTAACAAACTATAAATTAACTTTTTTTTTATATTTAAGTTGTTCTACATAGGTTTTATGATTTTTTTTCATTCCAATCACCAGGGTAAATTACATAACGATAGCAGGTAGACGAGCAACAAATTGCGTCGTCATCCCCTTCTGAATAGAAAACCCTAATCTGCTAAAAACAAAGCCTCGCCCCTGAGGGGTCGAAAAGTTGCTGTGGACCACACCCTGAACTCTAGCCAAGAACCAAACCACCTCCGGCACCAAGGAGCCGAACGTGTCAAACGACAGAGGGACAAAGGCATGCAAATTATTCTCACAAGCTTTCGCGTGCTTTTCCACTTTAATAGAAATACAAACTAACCTAATCAAAATACAATAAACATATATTGTTTCGAATCACCAGAATTACTAAGAATCATCTTCACTTTGATCACTTTGATCACTTTGACTAGGGTCTTGACTTGACGATGCACCACTTAGTGTGGTCATCTGTTTTTTCATGTGTTTCATTTCTTCGTTCATCCGGCCTAGACATGCTTCCCATTGATCATGGCTTCTGCAAAATCCATCAGAAACCATGTTGTTTGCTTTCTTTTGCAAGACCTTGCTAATTGTTTTAACAAGGCCGTAGGCGGAATACCCTTCTCTTTCTAGCCATAACAGGAATCCAGTCACCAGTGTGGACTCAACAACCTCATGGATTGTGAATAAAGCTCGCTTGTCTTTGTAAAAAATGCGGTAATCATCCATCCTGAGGGTTGTTTAGATGAAGCAAATAAGTGTCACTGGAGTTGGTATACCAGCCTGATAATTCAGTGTGTGTGTGTTTGGTAGTGTGAAATGGGTAGAGTATTTATAAGGATTTTAATGGTTAAAAGACAACGATACCTCTTGGTCAGTTTGTCAACAAATTGAATTTAATGCTATAATATTTTACTATGAATGCATCCAATAAGATATTATATTTTTTATAACCAAAATATTTCATAAAATTTATATTTATGAATTGTTAAAAGTGTAAAAGAATCCCTCAACTGAGTTTTCTCTCTGTAATTCCCCTTAACGACGGGTCAATGGATCGCTCCATTTACCCGTCTTGGGCTATTATCATACAGACCCAATAGATAAGGCCCAAAAAGCGGTTTAACTTGCCCACTAAGGTTTCCCTTATATGAAAAACGGGCGGAAAGGAAAGGATCAGGAAACACAGGCTGCATTTAATGCATGACATGAAGAGGATCTTTTGGCTGGCATTGTACTTCTTAGCCGGAAACATTAAATGAGAAGGAAATCTTACCGTTGGGGGTTAGACACGTGTCCGAGCCCCCCCGAAGACCGACAGAATCCGTTAGATCATCTCGTTGATATCCCACATGTGAGATAAGGTCTCTCAATTATATAAGGAAGAGAAGAGACGATCAAGGAGGCAAGTCTATGGTATCACTAAATGCTCTCACATTTATTCCGACCATAATTCTCCTACATTAAATACACACACATATTTATTAGATTCACACCATTGAGAAATATTCCGGTGATCACACTCATCGGGATAAGCTTCTCATCTTCTCCGGCAAGTTACTTATTCTAACGCCGGAGCTTGGTAACGGACCCCCCCCCGGGGGCCCTCCGTAACGAGGCTAACGGTTTTTTTTTTGTAGCAACGAGAGCTGGGATATTCCGACATCAGCGAAGACCCTTTCAACGTCATCTGGGATTTGGGTATTCGAAATTGGCGTCATCCGTGGGACACACAGTCTAGCTGGTGATCCCACACCGAAACCCCGACGTTGTAATAACCCACTTCAAGAGAAACAACATGGCAACACCACCAAGCTCACGAATCATCCAGATGGTGCAGAACGATCGTGATAAGGTCACAGTGGAGGACATTACCCACGAGGAAGAGAATGAAAACCAGGTGGAAACCCTGGAAAGGGAGGAAGCCATCACTCCAGATTTTGTTGCCATATACAGGGAAAAGTTGAAAAAACATCTTGAGGATCTAGAAAGACAGGAGAGACTTGATAGTCTCAGGGCTAGACTATCCTTTGACACACCATCCAACCAGGAATGGGTGGATCCGCAAAGCAAAAACGGTGGCAATGACCCACTAGAAACCTTCATGACAACCCTCAGGCAGATGTCCTCGGAGGAGAGAGAGGATCTCATTACAGGAAAGAAACAGAAAGGAAAAGAAAAGGAGAAGGAGAATCAAAGCGATGATGGTCTGGATCAGCCTTACCTCCCTCGAGACTTAGCTTAAATATCAAAGTTCACCAGGAGAATCGCTGAGGCACCCATGCCCCCTAAGACGAAGCTACCTCCAAACTTCGGCATATATGACGGGACTAGAGATCCTGAAGATCATCTCCATGCTCTCAAAGGTGCAGGACAACTGGGACGGTGGCCTATGCCGGTTTGGTGCCACATGTTTGTGCAAACTCTAACGGAGGAAGCCAGGCTCTCGTTTGACAGCCTTCCCCAAGGAGGAATTGACAGCTATGAAGAGCTAAGTGAGAAGTTTTTGAGGAACTTCGGTCAGCAAAAAAAAGTGATCAAAAACCCAAACGAAATCATGCATATAAGGCAAAGGGACAATGAACGGATAGATCAGTACATGGAGAGGTTTGTCAAGGAAAGTATGAACATCAAAGATGTCCCGGAGGTCATGAAGATCAGTAGCTTCATCAACGGATTGAAGCATGCACAGCTGTGTGAAAATCTGGGGGGGGGGGAGTTCCCACACTCATTCGATAATCTCATGGACAGGGTCAGGGCTTTCGTTAGGGGCAAAGACACGGTCAGCAAAGCTAAAGAAATGGATACCCCTCCCCGAAGGGTCAACCCAACTCCAAAACCTCCCGAAAAAGGTACACCTTACTCACGAAAACCAGCTCTTGATAGAATGTTGCATGATAGAACGAGACCTTCGTATTCCCCATATAGGCCTCGGGGGAGAGGCTCATTCCCCTACTCCGACAACTTCACCCCTCTCACCAAAACTCCAAGTGAAATACTGGCCACTGAGAGGGTGAAGAATTCCTTCCCAAGACCACCATCCATAAAACCAGGGCCAAAGGCACAACCGAACGAATATTGTGACTTCCATAGGGGATTCAGTCATAAAACCGATGATTGTATGTATCTAAAGAGGGAAATAGAGGCCGCAGTAAAAACGGGTAAACTGGCTCATTTGGTTAAGGAAATTAAAGAAGGAGGAGGGGACCGCAAAGGGAAAGATGTGAGGGAGCCCGGAAGGGCAGATGTAGACATGATTCGGAGAAGGGATGAATTTGATACCACCAGGAGTGTAAAGGCCAGAATCCTGGGCTCCCCAGACCGCATGAAAGCTCCCATCTTGATGCCACACCTGGAGGAGAACGAGGTACAACGGCTCCCCCTCAACATTTCAGCCATAATAGCTGGGCACAAGGTAGCCAGGATACATGTGGACGGGGGAAGCAGAGTAGAGGTGATATATGAACACTGTTTCCTAAGATTTGACAAGGATGTGAGAGATTAGCTCGAAGAAGATTGTATCCCCTAGTGGGTTTCAACAACAGTCTGGCACACCCTTTGGAAAAGATCAGGCTCCCATTTACAGTCGGGGTAGGAGATCGTGTCCGAACCATAAATTTAACTTTCACAGTGGTCCGAGCACCCTCAAAATACAATGCAATCCTGGGAAGACCTGGGATTGGCGATCTGCAAGCACATGCATCAACCCCACATGGAGCTCTAGTGTTCCAAACGCCAAAAGGCTTGGCTTGGGTAAAATCTGCATACGAAGTAGTATCTTCTGACTCTGAGGGAGAGATGCTTGAGAAACCCCAAAAAGATGGGGTCGAAGAGTGGGTCCTTTGTGATAGGTTCCCGGAGCAGACGGTTAAGGTGGGAAGCCACCTGAGTGACAAATGTAAGAGTGCCCTCAACGTGCTGCTTCTTTTCAACATAGACGTGTTTGCATTTCAGCACGGAGACATGACAGGAATCCCAAGGAGTCTGACCGAACATCGACTCAATACATACACCTGGGCAAGACCAGTAAAGCAAAAGAAACGAAGTATGGGTGGAGAAACTAGGAAGCTGCTCAGAGCCGGAATAGTAAGAGAAGTGAAGTATCCATCCTGGGTTGCTAACCCAGTCATGGTTAAGAAGAAGGACGGGGGGTGGAGGATGTGCATTGACTTTCACGATCTGAATAAAGCATGCCCCAAGGACTGTTATCCCCTCCCAGAGATAGACGTCCAAGGGGACTCCTTATCTCAGTACCCCCTAAAGTGCTTCTTGGATGCTTACAAAGGATATCATCAAATACAAATGTCAATGGAAGACGAAGAAAAAACCGCCTTCATCACAGACGAGGGAACCTTTTGCTACACCAAAATGCCCTTCGGGCTAAAAAATGCTGGGGCCACTTACCAAAGGTTCATGAATACCCTTTTTAGAGAGCAGCGGGGACGAAACTTGGAAGTATATGTCGATGACATTGTCATAAAAAGCCTAACCGAGATGGCCATGATAGACGATATAGCCGAAACCATCCGAGCTATGCAAGATGTGAATATGAAGCTGAACCCCGGGAAGTGCTGCTTCGGGGTAGAAGAAAGGAAATTCCTGGGAGTAGTGGTTACTAAGGGCGGAATCAAAACTAATCCGGAGAAAACTCAAGCTGTAGGCGAAATGCGGTCCCCCAGGTCCCTGAAGGACATTCAGCAGCTGAATGGAAGGTTAATCGCCTTAAACCGCTTCCTATCAAAAGTAGCCGACAAGACTCTTCCCTTCATGAAGGTACTGAAGGATTGTCTCCAGACGGACAGGTTTAAGTGTACCCCGGAGGCGGAAGCTGCTTTTCAAGAAATGAAAGATTACATCTGCAAGCTCCCAACCTTAGCTACCCCAGTACCCGGGGAGGATCTGCTTTTATATCTGTCTGCCTCAAAAACGACCATAAGTGCGGTTATAATGGTGGAAAGGGAAGGAAAGCAGATACCAATATACTTCATCAGCAGGACCCTCAAGGGTCCTGAAGAACGCTATATGCACCTGAAGAAGTTGGCTTTGGCTCTTGTCTTTGCGTCTCGGAGACTCAGAAGATACTTCTAAGGACATAAAGTCACCCTAATGACAGATCAACCCCTCCAAAAGGTGCTAAGGAGGCCGGAGTTATCGGGTCGACTGGCTAAATGGGCAGTAGAGCTGGGAGAACACTCCTTAGAATTCAAAGCCAGAACAGCCATGAAGGGACAAATACTGGCCGACTTCTTGGCGGAGGACCCTGAGGATAAGGAGAAAGAACTTTTAAAGTGGGAAGCCCTGGAAAGGGAAGAAAAAGAAAAAGAAGATGAGGCAATATGGAAACTATTCACAGACGGGGCGTCCAGGGAAGAAGGAAGTGGAGCGGGCATCACACTGATCAGCCCTGAGGGAGTTGAGCTAACTTATGCCATCAGACTGGACTTCGAAAATACCAACAACACAACAAAATATGAAGCCCTTTTAGCAGGACTGAGATTGGCTAAGAAAATGAAGGCAAAGAATGTGGAGGCCAGTACTGACTCGCAGCTAGTATTCAAGCAGTACCAGGGGGAGTACGAGGCCAAGGACAATACGATGGCTCAGTATGTAGCCAAAGTGAAAGAAACAGCCAAGGCTTTCAAGACCTTCAAGCTAGAATATATCCCCTGCGGGAGAAACAAGGAAATTTGATGCCCTCAGCAAGCTGGCCTCCGTGGCATTCGACCACCTAGCAAGAGAAGTCAAAGTGGAAATCCTGACCTCCCCCTCTCTTGGCACAGAAGAGGTGGCTGCGATTGAAAACGCACAAGAGACATGGATGACACCGATTGTAAGATTTCTCAAAGATGGAATACTACCTGAGGGAGACTGGGCGGCCAGGAAGGTGAGAGTCAAAGCTTTACAATATGAGTTGATTGATGGAGAACTTTACCGAAGGTCATACCTAGGCCCATCCCTGAAGTGCGTCGATAGTGAAGAAGCTAACTATGTGATTAGAGAAATACATGAAGGGATTTGTGGAATGCATTCTGGGCCAAGGAAAGTAGTGGCAAAGGCGATGAATGCGGGATTCTATTGGCCTAGAATGTATGAGACAGCATCAGAGGAGATCAAGAGATGTGACAACTGCCAGGTCCATGCACCCATGACGCACCGCCATAAACACCCAATGATACCTGTTTCAACGTCTTAGCCCTTCCAGAAGTGGGCCATCAACATAATTGGGCATTCCCAGAGGGCCCAGGAGGGGTTAAGTATGTGGTGATTGCCATCGATTATTTTACCAAGTGGATAGAGGCAAAGCCCTTGGCAAAGATAACCGGGGAACAGATGAGACGGTTTGTACTAGATAACATCATTTGCAGATACGGGGTCCCAAAGGAACTGGTGAGTGATAATGGTGTTCAATTGGCTAGAAAACCCATCAGGCCATGGTGCGAGCAGATGCACATACACCAAGTGTTTACCTCCGTCACCCATGCCCAGAGCAATGGACTGGTAGAAAGGGCAAATCGAAGCGTTATCAAGGGAATGAAGGGGAGACTCGGAAGGAAACAAAAAGGATGGCTGGAGGAATTGCCGTTTCTGCTATGGGCATACATAACCACCCCCAAGGAGTGTAACGGGGAAACCCCCTTCAGCTTAACTTATGGAACGGAGGCTGTCATCCCGGCTGAGATAAGGTCCCCAACTGCCAGAATGAAGCTCAGAGAGGCCGAAAACGAGCAAGACCTCCGGATGAACCTGAATTTGCTTGAAGAGAGAAGGGAAGTTGCAGCAGTCAGGGAAGCTAAGTACAAGAAGCAGCTTGAAAGCTATTATAATGCCAAGATGAAAAAACTCAATCTCGTCCCAGGGGACTTGGTCCTAAGAGCAAATGAAGCTAGCTTACAAGAGAACATCGGGAAACTAGGGCCCAACTGGGAAGGGCCCTACCGGGTCACCTGGGCAAACGGCAAGGGAAGTTGCAAGCTGGAAACACTTCAAGGCAAGGAGGTCCCAAGAACATGGAATCTCATGCAACTCAGGGAGTACCACATGTGAGGCATAAAGAAGTCTTTAAGGAAAAACGGCCAGGGAGCCACTTTTGTAATGATTAACTGCTAGTCAGGGGCTTACCCCAAGACAAAATCTTTTGTAAAAACTTGTACTGGAGGACTTGGTCCCCAAGAAATGAATGACAACGGACAATTCACTTGTCCCCTTTTGACAAAATAACAGGTGTTGTATCAAGGCAGACGTGCCCAGGAAAGCTATAAACCTAATAACGAAGAAACACACGTGTACAAGGTATGCTCAACATACCAAACGCCCGGCTGTGGGCCAAAATAGGGTCTAGCTAACCCGAAGAAAACGGAAAAACAGGCCAAAGAAAACATAATCTGACATTATAAACTTGTCCAAAGGTTGTCCTCGAACAGACGATCTTGGTTTACAAAACAAACCATAAAAAAAGAAGAAAACAAAACACCTTTGTATGAAAACTACAAAAGAGCCAATACAAACACACCGGAAAGGAGAAGCTTTCTATGTATAAACTGCAAAGCAAACATACATGAATATGATAGGGAATTTTGCTAACCCTAAAAGAAGAACCGGTATACAAACAAACAAGCTAGAAAACCTAATGAAAAGACTAATGAAATTTTCACAAAAACGCCACAAATAACCAAGGATCTCCAAGAAGCTCCGGGTGAGAATACCTGCAAAAAGAGCAATAAACACAACAAGAGCAAGATTGACAGGATACAGTCAAAAGATAGCTAGCAGTCATACAATTAAGTATCAGGAGAGCCCCTACACAAAGACTCTCCCCCAAGCATCAAAAAGTTAAAAGTATCCTAGAGTGCATAATTGTTTAGATTACAACCATATCGAAGCAAGTTTAATTTTCAGAAATTACTGGGAGTCATCCCAGACAGAGGCTTCAGAGAAGATGGACCAACGGGAGTCAGCAGGTGTCACACCTCAACTGGTGGCGGAATCATCGGGGCGCGGCACTGAGCGAAACAGATTGTCCAGAAGTTTCCATGACAACTATAATTTATCAATTATTTAAGCAACATGTCCCATACCATGTCATAAAAGATAATATAATTATTACAGACAAGATCTAGTCAAATTGTTCTATTCCGACAACTCAGATTTCAAAATACAGACAATTGTTTATTGGTTTCTAGACCTTTCCTAGCCTCGATTTCACAGCAAGCAAAGCATATAAGCATCCTAAGCACCTGTCACATATGTTAAAGTAAAAGTCAATACACATAGTGTAAAGGTGAGCATACAAATTTAATAGATATAATAGAGTTCGGAATCGTTACGCATAACCAGCACATACACAATGTAAAATGAGGCATGTTAGTTATCGACATGAACCTATCGATAACAATAACTGCGGGTTGACTGCCCAAGGCAGTTCGTAATACACACTCACCACTGTGAGCCATGTAACAAATTGTCCTTAACAACCCTTGATTGAACAGGTGCTGAGTCTAAACAAATAGTACTACCGTTGCTAAGGCAGGTAGACAGCATTCCATGTGTAAACATAACAAACAAGCATTCATTAAGTCACGTATAACATGCGATAACGGTTAGCGTTTAAAGTATTGCGTAGTATGTTCGATGTGATTTAGAATAAGTAACGTATGTAACACCCAAAAGTGCGTAAAGCAAAAAGGGATCGAGTATACTCACAGCGATTGTGGGATTGAAGGTAGCGCTAGAGAGTAAGGTTAGCCTGATCAGAATGATAGCATAAACGATAAGCAACGCGTAAATCGGAACAAAGTGTCAGTGGGTCGAACAGCAGTCCGACCGGATGGCAGTCCGATTGGCTAGCCGGTCGTTCGGGTGACAATCCGCTCGGATGGTTATCCGATCGGGAAACCTTTCGAGTGGATTGTTTCTTCCTTTGGGAAGGATGTATTTGTGTATGATGGCTTGACTTTTGAAGTTTTTGTTATAGCATTTTGGAAACATAGAAGTATCTCTACCTTTCAGGTCGGTCGATCGAACGATCGTTCGATCGGGCGACAATCCGATTGGTTAGACACTTTAGTGAGAACAAGTTCACAGCAGTTTGTCACTCGATCGGATTGTAGTCCGATCGGGTGGCAGTTCGCGTGTATTGAACAAGTTTGAAAATTGTTTAGGTGTTGAGTTCAAAACATCACATGGTCGAAGTGATAATCCGATCAGATGGTAGTCCGATCGGACAACATCCAGTTCGATGTTTGATCCTCAGAAGTTTGAAATAGAGTTAAGTGTGGGACCCCAAGGTGCAAGCCGGTCGGGTGGCAACCCGATCGGGTGGTACTCTGTTTAGACAGCAGTCTGATCGGCCGTCACTCCGACCTGGTCGACCTGATTGTCTTCTTCCTTGGTTGTTTTGATAGTTTGTAGTTTTATCGAGACGATTTGAAAACGCGTTAGACAACAGAAACCTCGTAAAGACTTAGTAACCTGACCGGACAGGAATCACCCAAATCCGTCTAGTTAACTGTTCGAGACGGTGTTCCATGTTTAACCCAAAATCAGTAATCTCGTGGATGGAATTCAGATCTTGAACCAACACTTCGACAAGAAAGAGTGGAAGATCAGAACAAGCTCCGATTCTATCGGTTTTGAGTGCATTGAGTGTAAAAGAGTTGAAAGAAAGTTAGAAAAACCATCTTTTAATCTTTTTCATCTTGAATATGTTCAGATCTATGAAAGATCTTTGTTTATTTGTGTGGAAATCGGTTAGATCTAAGTTGTTCTTGGTGGATTGAAGCCAAAACATGAAGTTCTCAAGAACACCATGATGACATCATCCTGGAACACCTCAAATCTAGTGATTTCACAGTTAAAAGTTAAGATCCAAAAGATAGAAAGGTGTAGGAGTGCGTGTAGATTAAGGAAGTACAAGATTTAGGATTAGATCTTACCGGAATTGTGAGAAATCGAAGAAAAAGGTGAGCAAGAGCGCTGGTCGGATAGGAGAGAGCAAAAGTGGTAAGTTGTGATGTTGACATGGGGTATTTATAGGGTTTCCCAAAAAGGAAATGAGTGAATGTGGCTGGTCGATCGAATTGGCAGCCCGGTCAACTGGCTGGTCGATCGAGTGGTAACTCGATCGAGCGGCTGGTCGTTCGGCTGGCCACTCGGTTGATTAGCCACTTGATTCAAGTGCTCGGTGCGACGAGTTTTGCGGTTTCGATTGCGATTGCGAGCGTTGCGATGCGATAGAGTTTCCTATTCAAATTACTTTTAATTCCACCTACTATATCTAACATACAATCATCCTATTTCATTTGCATTTAGCGTCTGCGATTCGATTGCGTTTCGATTAATCACCACAACATAAACATAAATAAACATGCACAAGTAATACATAAGGCACACACACACACATAAAACAATATCTAGAACGCGTAATTCGAGTTGCGAGTTTGATTGCGATAAATGATAAAGCGATAAAACATGCGATAAACATCGATTAAACCTCGATTGTAACTATATACTCCACATAATACAACTAACGTTACCAATTACATAGACTAACTACGAGTCAAAGAAGTCAAAATAGGAATTGAGCAAGGAGTGACAGATCGCAATTAGTAATCTATTCTTCCTTTGACTTCAATCTTGACTTTGACTTTCGATACACGGGATGTTACAGCCTCCCCCACTTAAGGGAATTTCGTCCCGAAATTAGGCTGAAGCCGTAACAAACAACTGCGGGTACTTCGCCTTCATGTCGCTTTCGAGTTCCCAAGTGAACTCTGCGCCTCGTTTGCCTTCCCATCGGACTTTCACAATAGGAATGCGCGAGCGTCTGAGCTGCTTGGTTTGGCGATCCATGATCTCGACAGGCTTCTCCACGAAGTGTAGTGTTTCATTTATTTGGAGATCATCAAGGGGTACAATTAGATTATGCTCAGCCAGGCACTTTCGGAGGTTCGAAACATGGAAAGTCGGGTGGACGTTACTAAGTTCCTCCGGTAGTTCGAGTCTGTAGGCGACTTTTCCGATCCTTTCCAGAATCTTAAAAGGTCCAACATATCGAGGCGCTAGTTTCCCTTTCTTGCCGAATCTGACCACACCCTTCCAAGATGATACCTTTAGGAGTACGTATTCGCCCACGTTAAATTCAAGGGGCTTGCGTTGTCTATCGGCGTAACTTTTCTGGCGACTCCGAGCTTTCAGCAGATTGTCTCGAATTTGGAGGACTTTGTTAGTCGTTTCTTGCAATAGCTCAGGACCGGTTAATTGCAAATGCCCAATCTCGTGCCATATAATAGGCGATCGACATCGTCTTCCGTATAAAGCCTCAAACGGTGCCATTTGAATGCTGGAATGATAACTGTTATGATACGAGAATTCGACTAACGGCAGGTAAGCGTCCCAGTTACCACCAAAATCTATGACACATGAACGGAGCATGTCTTCAAGGGTTGGAATCATTCTCTCAGTCTGACCATCGGTTTGAGGGGGGAATGCGGTACTCAGATTAAGCGTAGTACCGAGAGCTGCTTGAAACGTTTCCCACAGTCGCGAGGTAAACCGAGCATCACGGTTAGAGATGATGTCACGAGGCGTCCCATGATTACAAATGATCTCATCGGTGTAGATTCGGGCTAATCTTTCTACCTTGTAGTCTTCTCGTATTGGCAGGAAATGAGCAGATTTGGTCAAACGATCGACGACAACCCAGATGTTGTCGTGACCTGATGGCGTGTGCGGGAGTTTGGTTACGAAGTCCATGGCTATACTCTCCCACTTCCATATAGGGATTGGGGGTTGTTTGAGTAAGCCAGAGGGTCTTTGGTGTTCGGCCTTGACTTTCAAGCAAGTCAAGCACCTTCCAACGTAGAGAGCGATATCCCTTTTCATGCCCGGCCACTAGTACTTGTGGCGAAGGTCCTGGTACATTTTATTGGCACCAGGATGAATAGAATATCGGGATTTGTGGGCTTCGTCCATCAAAATCTGTCGCAAATCGTTCCACTTGGGGATCCAAATTCGGTCCAGATAATGGAATATCCCATTCGACTTATTCACAAGATGGGCTCCATCGTGGTGGGTTCTTTCTTTCTTCAAAGTACGCTCGGTAAAACAAGCATGCTGGGCTTCGCGGATGAGGGTTTCGAGATGATGTTGGGCTAGGACATTAGGAATGCTATGTAGATAGCTTCGTCGGCTTAAAGCGTCGGCAACGACATTTGCTTTGCCTGGGTGATAATGAATCTCACAGTCGTAATCGTTGAGAAGTTCCACCCATCGGCGTTGACGCATATTAAGTTCTTTCTGATCAAAGATATGTTGTAGGCTCCTATGATCGGTGAGGATCGTACACTTGGTACCATAAAGGTAGTGTCGCCAAATCTTTAACGCAAAAACAACTGCGCCTAGCTCGAGGTCATGGGTTGTATACTTCTTCTCGTGGATCTTGAGCTGACGAGATGCGTAAGTGATAACCTTGTCTCGTTGCATGAGAACACAACCAAGACCAAGGTTCGAGGCATCGCAATAGACGATAAATTCATCATTTCCGTCGGGTAAAGTGAGGATAGGAGCAGTGCAGAGCATATGCTTGAGGGTTTGGAAAGCAGACTTTTGTTTACTTCCCCAAACAAAAGGCTTGTCTTTATGAGTGAGAGCGGTAAGTGGCACAACGATTTTAGAGAATCCTTCGATAAATCGACGATAGTAGCCCGCTAGTCCGAGAAACGAACAGACTTCAGACGGCTTCTTTGGTGTAACCCAACTCTTAACTGCTTCAATCTTCGCGGGATTGACATGAATACCTTGACTATTGACAATGTGACCGAGGAATTGAACCTCCTCTAGCCAAAATTCACACTTAGAGAACTTAGCATAGAGTCGATTCCCTTGGAGTAGCTCGAGAACCAAACGCAGATGTTGCGCGTGTTCGGCTTTCGACTTGGAATAGATCAGGATATCATCGATGAACACGATGACGAAGCAGTCAAGGAATGGTTTACACACTCGATTCATCAGGTCCATGAAAACCGCGGGTGCGTTGGTTAAACCAAAAGGCATAACAACAAACTCATAGTGGCCGTATCGAGTGCGGAAAGCGGTTTTGGGTATATCCTCCCCTTGAATGCGTAGTTGGTGATAGCCTGAATGTAGATCGATCTTGGAGAAACACGTAGCACCTTGTAGTTGATCAAACAAATCATCAATTCGAGGCAGGGGATAGCGATTCTTGATTGTCAACTTATTCAACTCCTGATAGTCGATGCACATCCTGAACGACCCATCCTTCTTTTATATGAAAAGGACTGGAGCGCCCCATGGAGAGGTGCTCGGGCGAATGAAGCCTTTATCAACTAATTCCTGAAGCTGACTCGAGAGTTCACGCATTTCGGACGGGGCGAGTCGATAAGGAGCTTTAGCAACAGGATTGGCTCCAGGAATGAGGTCGATTCGAAAGTCGATATCACGACTTGGAGGAAGTCCGGGAAGATCATCAGGGAATACCAGAGGAAATTCACAGACAATATGAACATCTTTCACTTTAGTCTTCCTTTTCTTTTCCTTCTCCGCTACTACAATGTTAGCCAAGAAAGCTCTGTATTTCTTGCGGAGATACTAGCTAGCTTGGACACACGACATGAGCTTGAGACCCTTCGAAGGACTTTCGCCATAGACACATAATAAATCACCATTCGCGAGCGAGAATCGCATCATCTTGTCAAAGCACACAACTTCAGCATGGTTTTCAAGAAGAAAGTCCATGCCTACTATGATGTCAAAACTTCCGAGTTGCATCGGAATGAGATCAATCGGAAAGATGTGATTGTTGAGTTCAAGAGTACAATCACGAAGAACAGAATTGACGGCGACAGTTCTTCTGGTGGCGACTTCGATATCGAACGTTGAGGGGAGATGGGAGCGCTTACGACATAGGAGCTTCTCGAATTCAAACGACACCAAACAGTTATCGGCTCCAGTATCAAACAAACACGAAGCATAAATACCATTCACAAGAAACGTACCATTAACCACATTGTTGTCTGCTTGTTCGTGGCGCGCATTGATGTTGAAAGTTCTGGCGCGGGCGGCTTGTTGCTGTTGCTATTGAGGCTTTTGCTGCTGCTGTTGCTGAGGCTACTGTTGCTGGGGCTCCTATTTCACAACCCTGTTCGGGCACATGTCCGCGAAGTGGTTGGGATCACCACACGCGAAGCAGACTCTGGCGTTAACCGCGGGTGCCTGAGCCGCTTGTTGGCCTTGAGGAGCTGGAAGCAGAGCTTGAAGAGCAGTGGCTTGAGCTGGTGCTTGGCGAGGGCCAGTACGACAGTTAGCAGTGAAGTGGCCGTACATATTGCAGTGGACGCAAAATCGGCAGGGGATACCCACCGGGTGATGATAACTACAGGTTGAGCAAGCAGGATGAGGGCCAGTATATGCACGCTTTGCAGGCGGTGCATAGGTAACTGGTGTTGGTGCTGATCGGTGCTAGGGTTGCTGCTGAGTCGGTACGGCTTGCAGTGGAGCAGCAGTGGTTGTGACAGCACAGTTCTTGTTGCTGGAGCTGCTGTTATTGTTCTTCCTCTTCCGACGAGAGGATTCCGATGACTGCGATGCGGTGGCAGTGGCGTTAGCGGTCGGTGCGGTGGTGGTAGCTTGGTGCAGGTTCTTTGAAGCTTTATCTCAAAAACCAGCTTTTACTCTCTTGTCGTTGATTTCAGCGGCAAGCAAGTAAGTTTCTTCGATCGTTGCTGGCTTGGAAGCATGCACAAAATCTGCAACACAATCCGGCAGAGCGCGGATGTACTTCTTGATAGTCATGTCAGTAGCCTGACTTGATCGGGACAGATGATACTGAGCTGCTTGAAGCGAGCAGTGAGGGCAGCGTTGTCACCGTCTTTCTGCTTGATGTGCCAGAATTCATCATCCAGCTTTTGGCGCTCATGGGGAGGGCGGAACTCATCGAGCATAACGTTCTTCAACTCGTCCCATGACAGACCATAGGCTGCATCATTTCCGCGCTTGTTCCTCTCGGCCGTCCACCAGTCTAATGCGCGGGACTGGAAGACGCCGGTAGCATTCAGAATGCGGAGATTGTCAGGACTTCCACTCTGACGCAGGGTAACTTCGATCGAGTCGAACCATTGGAACAAAGCCGTAGGGCCTTCTTCGCCAGTGAACTCTTTCAGTCCGCATGCCTTGAACTGCTTGAAACTAAAAGCAGCTGCAGGAGTAGCTTTGGGAGTCTCGGTCCTGGACTCTTCAGACGATTTGCTCACAGTCTCGTATAGCTCACTCACGATCTTAGGAACAACCTTTGCTACTTGCTTAGCGACGAGAGCAGCAAGACGTTTGTCTCTCTGTTCTTGGAGAGTAACTCGTGGGTGACGGGGTCCAGATGACGACATTGTCTGCAACAGACATCGTCATAGGTCTTGGACACAACATGGTCGAATCTCACCTCACACGTCTAATATTACTAAAGCTCAGGAACACGTAAGATCACGTAACCACATAGGCACATTCTCACCGATTCACATAAGCACAGAAGCACATAAACACGTAAGGCACAGAAACACAGAAGCATATAAGCACGTATTTCACCTAGAAGCACATAGAAGCAGTCAAAATACAGAAACCTATCATTCAAAGTCCGCGATCGTTCGAGATTAGCGATTGCGATTATCGAATACATCGAGCAACATGGTGTAAGATGGTTCCACAAATAGTAGCGATTTGTTAGCATATTGAGATAGAGGTGTAGTGCGAGTCGTGTGTATCGATCAAAGCAATAGCGAAAAGCGAATAAATCTCCAAAAATCGTAACAGGTAAACAGGTAAATTCACACAAAACACATAAAATCCACAAAAACAGCAAATATCAGAGTCGGCAATAACGAGCTCAGAATTGAAACACATAAAAATCGAGAAATGGATTGTGTGCGGCTACATAGACATCGACTAACCAAAGTGATTCGACTATTCACAAGGACTTTAGTTCACACTTTGTCCTTCGGGACTGTGCTCTCGCCACGAATCTGGGCCAATGGCACGCATCCTTCTAGTTTTAGTGCGAATTCGAGTCGTTGGAGTCCGTCGAGACTTTGGTGAGAGTTTTGTAAAACAAAATAGGGCGGAATAAGTCGTCAAGGTTCGGGTTTCACCCCTAACTTAACAACTTTGTTCCTGTTTAGATAGAAATAGCAACGAAAATCCGTGTTAAAGTATGGATTTCACTCCTAGTTCAACGCGAATTCTCGCGTTTTATAGATAAATACAGATCAAATAAGCAATTTAATTGAGAGTATGCGGTTTTCACACCTAATCTCGATCAAATTACTCGTTTATTTTCGAATAATCGTGTAGTGATAGTGTAGTGCAGGCGAGAATAGCGAGATATAGCAAGTAAACTTGTACCAAACCCCTAAGGATTGTACAAGTCGGTCTGTGGTTCCTAACTATAGATTAGGTCATTTCTAAGACATAGACCCGGACTAGGTCGAGTCTTGCCTAATTCCCTATAGCTATGGCTATGATACCAATCTGTCACACCCCAACCGATGGCGGAATCATCGGGGCGCGGCACTGAGCGAAACAGATTGTCCAGAAGTTTCCATAACAACTATAATTTAGCAATTATTTAAGCAACATGTCCCATACCATGTCATAAAAGATAATATAATTATTACAGACAAGATCTAGTCAAATTGTTCTGTTCCGACAACTCAGATTTCAAAATACAGACAATTGTTTATTGGTTTCTAGACATTTCCTAGCCTCGATTTCACAGCAAGCAAAGCAAATAAGCATCCTAAGCACCTGTCACATACGTTAAAGTAAAAGTCAATACACATAGTGTAAATGTGAGCATACAAGTTTAATAGATATAATAGAGTTCGGAATCGTTACGCATAACCAGCACGTACACAGTGTAAAATGAGGCATGTTAGTTATCGACATGAACCTATCGATACCAATGACTGCGTGTTGACTGCCCAAGGTAGTTCGTAATACACACTCACCACTGTGAGCCATGTAACAAATTGTCCTTAACACCCCCTGAGTGAACAGGTGCTGAGTCCAAATAAATAGTACTACCGTTGCTAAGGCAGGTAGACAGCATTTCATGTGTAAACATAACAAACAAGCATTCATTAAGTCACGTATAACATGCGATAACGGTTAGCGTTTAAAGTATTGCGTAGTGTGTTCGATGTGATTTAGAATAAGTAACGTATGTAACACCCAAAAGTGCGTAAAGCAAAAAGGGATCGAGTATACTCATAGCGATTGGTGGATTGAAGGGAGCGCTAGAGAGTAACGTTAGCCTGATCAGAATGATAGCATAAACGATAAGCAACGCGTAAATCAGAACAAAGTGTCAGTGGGTCGAACAGCAGTCCGATCGGATGGCAGTCCGATCAGGTAGCCGGTCGTTCGGGTGACAATCTGCTCAGATGGTTATCCGATCGGGTGACCTTTCGAGTGGATTGTTTCTTCCTTTGGGAAGGATGTGTTTATGTATGATGGCTTGACTTTTGAAGTTTTTGTTGTAGCATTTTGGAAACACAGAAGTATCTCTACCTTTCAGGTCTCGGGCGACAATCCGATTGGTTAGACACTTTAGTGAGAACAAGTTCACAGCAGTTTGTCACTCGATCGGATTGTAGTCCGATCGGGTGGCAGTTCGCTTGTATTGAACAAGTTTGAAAATTGTTTAGGTGTTGAGTTCAAAACAACACATGGTCGAAGTGGCAATCCGATCAGATGGTAGTCCGATCGGACAACATCCCGTTCGATGTTTAATCCTCAGAAGTTTGAAATAGAGTTAAGTGTGGGACCCCAAGGTGCAAGCCGGTCGGGTGGCAACCCGATCGGGTGGTACTCCGTTCGGACAGCAGTCCGATCTGTCGTCACTCCGTCCTGGTCGGCCTGATCGTCTTCTTCCTTGGTTGTTTTGATAGTTTGTAGTTTCATCGAGACGATTTGATAACGCGTTAGACAACAGAAACCTCGTCAAGACTTAGTAACCTGACCGGACAGGAATCACCCAAATCCGTCTAGTTAACTGTTCGAGACGGTGTTCCATGTTTAACCCGAAATCGGTAATCTCGTGGATGGAATTCAGATCTTGAACCAACACTTCGACAAGAAAGAGTGGAAGATCAGAACAAGCTCCGATTCTATCGGTTTTGAGTGCATTGAGTGTAAACGAGTTGAAAGAAAGTTAGAAAAACCATCTTTCAATCGTTTTCTCCTTGAATATGTTCAGATCTATGAAAGATCTTTGTTTATTTGTGTGGAAATCGGTTAGATCTAAGTTATTCTTGGTGGATTGAAGCCAAAACATGAAGTTCTCAAGAACACCATGATGACATCATCCTAGAACACCTCAAATCTAGTGATTTCACAGTTAAAAGTTAAGATTCAAAAGATAGAAAGGTGTAGGAGTGCGTGTAGATTAAGGAATACAAGATTTAGGATGAGATCTTACCGGAATTGCGAGAAATCAAAGAAAAAGGTGAGCAAGAGCGCTGGTCGGATAGGAGAGAGCAAAAGTGGTAAGTTGTGATGTTGACATGAGGTATTTATAGGGTTTCCCAAAAAGGAAATGAGTGAATGTGGCTGGTCGATTGAATTGGCAGCCCGGTCGACTGGCTGGTCGATTGAGTGGTAACTCGATCGAGCGGCTGGTCGTTCGGCTGGCCACTCGGTTGATTAGCCACTTGATTCAAGTGCTCGGTGCGATGAGTTTTGCGATTTCTATTGTGATTGCGAGTGTTGAGATGCGATGCCATAGAGTTTCCTATTCAAATTACTTTTAATTCCAACTACTATATCTAACATACAATCATCCTATTTCTTTTGCGTTTAGCGTATGCGATTCGATTGCGATTGAATTTCGATTGTTCGATTAATCACCACAACATAAAAATAAATAAACATGCACAAGTAACACATAAGGCACACACACACATAAAACAATATCCTGAATGCGTAATTCGAGTTGCGAGCGTGATTGCGATAAATGATAAAGCGATAAAACATGCGATAAACATCGAATAAACCTCGATTGTAACTAGATACTCCACATAATACAACTAACGTTACCAATTACATAGACTAACTATGAGTCAAAGAAGTCAAAACAGGAATTGAGCAAGGAGTGACAGATCGCAATTAGCAATCTTTTCTTTCTTTGACTTCAATCTTGACTTTGACTTTCGAAACACGGGGTGTTACAGCAGGGCTTTCAGCTCATCAATAGAAATCATGGGGTGCTCAAGGATCTTTTCAAGAAGGGCATAGGTTTTACTTCAAAACTCTTTATCCAGTTTAGACAGTCGCTTTTTGGCCTTGGAATTGTAAAGAGGGGTCTCTTTCCTGCCCAAACCTTGAGCTGTGTAGGTATACCCATCCTTTAAACCTGCCTGATAACCCACATCCCGGTAAGCCGTGTAGATCTGCTCTAGACTACTTGTAAACTCCTCCGATTGGGAGACAGCAGTGAGGAAGGCCCCGAAGCCCTCGGTGATTAACCAATGCTTCTCCTTGGCCAACCTCTGGTTATCATCAGACGTCATTCCATACTCAACATACATCACATCCAGATCTTTCTGAGAAACAGAGTCAAGCTCCCTTTGATGCTTCAGCTCAGCGGCTAACTCCTCCTTCTCTTCTACCAAAGCTGCCGTCTCCCTCTCCCAAGCTCCCTGTATCTGCTCCAGTATAACACCAACCCCCTAAGCAAAAGACGTTACAAAAAATCCACAAAGAATCAAACAAAAAAAGGGGAGAGAGAGGAGAAAGGTTGTGTACCTTCCCCTCCTGCAGTTTACGCTCAGCCTCAACTACCTGACACCGAAGCTCAGCAGCGACGGTTTGAGAAGTCTTAAGATCACTCTTGAGCCCTTCGTTCTCCCTCCTCAGATCATCAACTCGTTGTAACATGCCAACTCCCCTGAAAAACCCTTCGCAAAGCGACATGCTGTATTGATCATCAAAGAGATCATCCCTCAAGGCAGAATTCATAAATTCATGGTAGGGAGGAACAACATGAGTTAAGAAGTCCCGGGCAGTTTCAGGGGTACCCACCACGAAGGACTGAGTGATTTTCCACTTGGGGACATATAGGGCAGGAAGGGCATCGGCAAACAAAGGAGCCAGAGGATATCGGGAAGTGAAACCCTCAAAATGAGAAGGTTTGCTGGTCCCAGTGGCATGGTGAGGAGAAATCTCAAAAGCTGGGTTAATGCGAGCAACACTTATCTCCGGAGTCTTGTCCCTAACACGAGAAGAGGAAGGGGCAGTAGGGATCTCGATAGGAGCATGAGAGCTTCCCTGCTCTAAACACAAAAAAGGAAAACGGGGAGGAAACATCAGAAATATATCAAAACAAAGTAAATACAAGACAGAGGATAAATAATGGGCTCACCAGCAGAGGCTCGCTCACAAAACTAGAGGATCGCAGATGCTTAGACAAAGAGCCCTTCACCCCGGTAGGAGGAAGTTCAAAAGCAGCTTTTGACACGGGAGGGACCTTCTGGCCACTGGCACTCCGGAGCCTCAACCGGATATCACGCGGGGCCGGGGCTTGCTTGGGACTAACAGCTTTTTGCTTACGAGCCAAACGGCTCTCCGGGTCTTCCTCATCTTCATGGCTAGAATGCTTAACTTGAAGAGAATCAGGGGAACTCTCTTCTCCATCAGAAGAAGCCCCCTCATCTCCTTCCACAGCAGAAGAGCCCCCTGCCTGAACGGACCCTCCAGTAACCAGCATCTCAACACCCTGGTTCAAACCCGGTTCAACCTCATCATCAGCCACAAACTTAACATCTCTGGAATCCCCTTGAAGCAACCTCCACAAAGTCAACTCTGCACAAAAGAAATACTAAAGATGACTACACAAGCCCTAAAAAATAGAGACAGATACAACGAGCCAAGAACACAAGAATACCTTTTTTTTTGCCAAAAAAAGGCCTTGGGACAGACCGAGTAGCAGGGGCTCAGCCCTCCCATAGCCAGGATCCCTTCGGAAAAGGTAAAAGCTCTCGTCGGATTCTCGTACATGCGCTTCCATTGGACGATTTCATCAGCAGACAAAACAGGAATGCTGTCTTCGATGGCAGCCTCGGCATCCATCAATGATGGAGACTCTGGTATCATAGCAGCAGAAACGAAGATAAACCTGCTCTTCCATTCTTTAGGGTAGGTGGAGGTCGGCATGAAGGAGTAACAGGGCCGAGACACGTTGTCCTTCCGTTTGGCGAAAGTGAACCAGTCCCCATCTGAAATTAACTTGTAGAACATACAGAACAGGGGAATTGACGGCACACTGGAAACCGCCGCGCAGGATAACTCAAAATGTACCACCCTCATAAACCCTAGAGGGTGCAATTGGGAGAAATGAACTCCGAAATGGCGTAACAAATCTATCTTGAAGGAAGAAAGGGGGTACCGAACACCACAGGAGGAAAACGCCAAAGTGTAGAGAACAATCCGATCTGGTGTGCATTCGACCGATTCATCAGGGCCTGGCAGAGTAGGAGAAAAATGCTCGAGAATCTTATAGGTCTCAACGAAGGACTCCAACTCCTTCGCTGTTAAAACAGACCGAATCATAGAGCGGCCGGTACGGCTCATCGTAAAAGAAGAGACGGTGATCGGAAAAATGCGAGGAAAGAAGGAAGAAGGAAAAACTAGTGGAAGTTAGGAAAAATTTAAAGGGAAATGAGGGTTTTTAAAGGGATAACTGACAAGAAGAAAACCGTCACATCACCATCTCTTCAAATTTGAAAATTGTGCACGTGTATTAAGGGGATTAAACCCCCGCCATTGATATTCGGCAGTTAATGTGCCTCGAAAAAAGAAGGGGCGAGTAATGATTAGCTAAGGGTGGGCCCGCATTCTTAACCCAGGAAAATTACTCCCTTTGAATAGTTACGACTCAGCCCCGGATCATAAGCCTTGGGTCTCAGAACCAGGGACTAAAGATGACTTGATGACGGGCCAATGGATCGCTCTATTTACCCGTCTTTGGCTATTATCATACAGGCCCAATAGATAAGGCCAAAAAGCGGTTTAACTTGCCCACTAAGGTTTCCCTTATATGAAAAACGGGCGGGAAGGAAAGGATCAGGAAACACAGGCTGCATTTAATGCATGACATGAAGAGGATCTTTTGGCTGGCATTGTACTTCTTAGCTGGAAACATTAAATGAGAAGGAAATCTTACCGTTGGGGGTCAGATACGTGTCTGAGCCCCCCGAAGACCGACAGAATCCGTTAGATCATCTCGTTGATATCCCACATGTGATATAAGTTCTCTCAATTATATAAGGAAGAGAAGGGACGATCAAGGAGGCAAGTCTAAGGTATCACTAAATGCTCTCACATTTATTCCGACCATAATTCTCCTACATTAAATACACACACATATTTATTAGATTCATACCATTGAGAAATATTCCGGTGATCACACTCATCGGGATAAGCTTCTCATCTTCTCCGGCAAGTTACTTATTCCCACGCCAGAGCTTGGCTACGGACCCCCCCCCCCCGGGCCCTCCGTAACGAGGCTAACAGTTTATTTTTTTGTAGCAACGAGAGCTGGGATATTCTGACGTCAGCGAAGACCCTTTCAACGTCATTTGGGATTTGGGTATTCGACACCACTATATATATAGTAGTAGGGTGTCCGCGCGATTCGATGGGGGCGACACTTTGCATTGCTACACTCGTTATTTTTTATAGTTTTCTTATTCGTATAATATTTATGGTAACATTATTGTGGTGGATATATGTCATAATTATTACACATGTCTAGTCATTAGGCTACAGGGTGTGATCATGATCCTTATGATCACCATGACCCTCTACATCAGCGCCATGTCACCTACTACTAAGCCAACATCCAAAACCACTACACTAAGTGTCACACCCCTTTCTAAGGCGGAAGCACGAGGTGTGATCATGAAAGGTTTTCATTGCATACGATTGGTAAACATACTACATGCTCATAAAAATAACTTCAAACACCATTACCATTACATAACGGAAAACATAGTTTAAGTGTTTACATCACGAGACAACGTATTGTCTGAAAGTTTAAAACTTTATTTAAGGATAAACATAAACGATATCCAAGAGCATGAGTAAGACCGCGCGCACATCCGCTTTAGTTACCTGAAATACATGAGAGTTTTGGAAAAACGTCAACATAATGTTGGTGTGAATTCATGCAGTTCTTGTATTGAATGTTTGTATACTTTGTATGAAAAACATGGTATGTATCTTGTATAAAATCAAGTATTCTTGTATAAATCAAGTATTCTTGTATGAATCAAGTATTCTTGTATAAATCAAGTATTCTTGTATAAATCAAGTATTCTTGTATAAATCAAGTATTCCTGTATGTATCAAGTTGTTAATGGGTTGCAAGGCCATTAACATGTGACACGACATAGGAAGCAACCAAACCATAGACATTTTTCTAGTTGTTGAGTCACGACTGAGACACAAAAGCACTACTCGCTACTAGTTTTCACCAAGAGTGTGGCTGCCCGGAAACCCATTAGATCTAACCTTTTGTTATGCGGTCTTAGTATGTACACGATTAATGGTGCTAATGGTATCCTATTCGTGACACGATTTCTTGTATCATTCCTTTAAACGCATCATATTTGGTACTAGTTATCACCAAGAGTGCTTCTTTTTTTTTTGTATCCATCATACCATTTGTAAACGTTGTAATATTTATAACATGTATTTCACCCCTGAAGTTATAAAACTGAAAACAGTTAAAAGAAAAGGGGGAGCATGAACTTACAACTTTGCGTTCCTGCGTCGTAAACTTCACTGGATTTTGCTTATCTAGCGTCGTGACCTAAACGTGTTTTATTAACGTTAGTCACTAGACTTGTATCGCACAAGTACAAGTCACTATCTTTTGTGTATGTATTCTTGTTTTAAAATAATTTATACTTTTAACTCTGTATCTTACTTATATTATTTTTCTAAAAAAAAAATATAAGTATCTTGTATTTTTCACCCGAATTATGTATTTTGTCCAAAGCTTCATTTCATGTTTATAACTTGTCCAAGTTATATAATCTATCAAGTAATATATTTTCATAAATATATTTTTCTTGTATTGTCTAAGCATGTTGTATGTGTATTTTTGTATCTTCACTCCTTAGGAGTACTTAGTGTATTTTCAAGTCTTAATACACTATCACGTATAATACATACTACATACACTTAGCACAAAATCTAGTGACAAATAAATATATATATTTTCCTCAAAATATACCCTCTTAATATCGATTTTTATCTTGAAGAAATCATCATTTGTTAACTTGAAGTTTACATAAAAATTAGGGAAACCTTGGTAAATATTTTTAGGGAATAAGTTTCACCAAAACTTATATTTTTCTAACTGTCAAAATTTATAGAAATTTTGACAGAGTTTCCCCTAAAAATGGAGGTTTCCCATGTTTTCAAAACATGTGTTTATTTTCTTTTAAAATCATCACAACAATCATCAACTCATTTAACACTTATTGAGTGTCAAAATCAAGTAAATTACACTACATCATGAACTTGAAGTTTTTGTAAAAACTTGTAGTAACTTACCATGTTATTTAGTAGGTTTAGTTACCCTTAAAACATGGTTATTTGTTTGTAAATCACTTTATTAAAAGATTTAGTCATTTACAACTTGTAAGATGATTTTTCTAAAAAAATATTTCTTTTGTATTTTTCTTGTAACAATCATGTTTCTAGTCTTGTTTAAACACTAAAAATATTATTAGTTTACTTAGAAACCATGACTTTGTAAGTCTTGTAAATAAACTTGGTTTCTTGGAAAATTATTTTTGTAATCATCCATTTACAAGATTTGTATTTTGTTTGAATCATTTTTACATATGAAGGTCACTTTCATTATTCAAGTTCATGGAGACTTAAATTATGATGATCTTGGTCTTTCACAAGATCACCACTTTAACTTACTAGATCACGTGTTTAATCACAATCTAGTAGTTTCCGTATGATATCTAACAACACTAACACTAATAATCAACCAACAAAAAGCACATCAACATATTCAACATGTATTCTTATATATTTAAGCTTATGTTAAAGTATCGTGATCATATTCTTTTGTGTTCTTCAAGTTTATCATTGTTCATCATCTTTCAACAAACAATATATAAAGTAACAAGTTACAAGGAGCTTACTACTAGCACAAGGGCTAGGGAAGAACACTTGAAGATGAAGATGACAAAGATGGTGGGTAAAAGCAAATGAAGAAGGTTCTTCAAGATCTACAAGCTCCACACTTTGTTAATCACCTTCTAGCATGTTAAGCTTGGAATGGATGAACTAAATTGAAGATGGTGGTGGTGTGGGGGTGGCTCACGGCCATAGGTGGGAGAAGGGAGGCGGGAGGTGTGGTGTCGAGTGGTGAAATGAAAATGGTGATACTTATAATTTTCCACAAGATCATATCATATCTAAAGAGATCTCACAATATCTAAATAATATCAAAATGAATCCAAGTAATATCAAAATAATATCAAATAGGATTTAGTAGGATTTGGAAAATATTTGGTGGGGGCCACCCCTTTGTAACCGTAGACAAGAATAGGGGGGCAAAGTGTAATTTCAAACTTTAATTTTATAAACAAGTTAGCTTTCATGTGTAATTTTTAGGGACTTGATGCAATGTTTTAAAATCCGGTTTTTTAATCATACCGGAATAGGCACAAAAATGGTTTAACCGGTTGAATCGGATTGTACCAGAAGGTTCAGCCGGGTTGACTAGTTAACTGTATAATTCCATAAATTACAACATCAACTCAAAAAATAATCCAAAATTGGATGTATATGTAAATCTGGAATGAATGATAGAGTGATGGAAGTTTGGAATAAGTCATGAATGATGGATTGATGAATCAAGTTTTGAATTTTGATCGATGGAGATAAAGTATTAAAAGTCGTTAGGTTAAAGTTGAGAGTAAACATGAAGATGGGCCGAAAAAAAGTAAAATCCTAACCCAAAAATAGACCTGAGCCGGTACCGGTATAACAGTTCAAACTGGTATACCGGATTTTACCGGCAGTACAAAGTCGATGCAGTTTCTCCTACTTACCGCGGTGTTTCGGACCGGATTTAAATCCGAAAACGGTAATACCGGTATAACCGGCCGGTATTTACCGGTTTTAAAACATTGACTTGATGTGTTATTACGTTATAAGGGGTGTTATGGTGTTCGGGGACCATAACTAGTTCTGAAACGTTAAAACAATGCTTCTAGTAATATTTTGATGTTCCAGGTAATGTCTGGTTGTTCGGTTAGATACCGGTTCGTTAAAGTGCTAAATTGCACCGTTTAGTGTCCTTTAACTATCCTTTTGTATCCCTTTTAATTCCCAACACTTAGGAGGGTATTCTGGATAATAAAACATGAATTCTGCATAATATTTATGTGTTAAAAAGCTGATTATAGCTGATTTATGCAGAATTCTGCATTTAAAGTGCGCTTCGGGTGCTTTTTAGTGCATTTTCTAGCTTCCGGAAAGTTTATATGTTAACCCTTGTATATACTCTTGGGTTTTAATGTATTCTTGTCGTTGGACCTACACCTAGGCCCCAATTCTATTGTCTGACTGCTTTCTGCAGAATTGTTGACACAATGTGTCTTACCGGTGAGTTTACTAGTATTTCTGGTATAAAACGTGCATGAATTCACAAGTATATCATGTAATCGAACAATGTTGACATTTAAGCACATAATTGCAGTCATTAAGTATTAATTAAATTGTACAGAAATTACCGGTTTTGTGACAGTTGTCACAGTCTCCCCCCGTTAAAAGAATTTCGTCCCGAAATTCAGGCTGAACTAACTCTCGCAGGAGTTTTCTTGAACAGGTGGGGGTACTGTTCTTTGAACTGGTCTTCACGTTCCCATGTGTATTCGGGTCCGTGCTTAGAGTTCCAACGTAGTTTGACAAGTTTGACAGTGCTCCTCCTGGTCTTGTTGACTTTCCAGTCTATAACCTCAACGGGTTGTTCTGTAAATCAGAGGGTGTCATCAATATGCACTTCATCCGCAGGGATGATCACGTTTTCTTGTGTTGGACTCTTCTTGAGGTTGGATACATGGAACGTATCATGTACTCCATTAAGTTCTTCCGGTAATTCCAATTTGTATGCCACGGTACCAATTCTTTCTAAGATCTTGAATGGTCCGATGTATCGTGGATTCAGCTTTCCACGTTTCCCAAATCTTACTACGCCCTTCCAAGGTGAGACCTTTAACAACACTTTGTCTCCCACCTCGAATTCCAATGGTTTTCGTCTTCGATCAGCGTAGCTCTTTTGTCGATCTCGAGCCGCCTTAATGCGCTCTCGGATCTGCATAATCTTGTCGGTTGTCTCTTGTACTAATTCAGGACCAACCATACGTTTGTCTCCAGCGTCTGCCCAACATAAGGGCGAGCGGCACTTGCGGCCATACAGAGCTTCGAACGGTGCGGCTTTTATACTTGTATGATAACTGTTATTGTAGGAAAACTCAACTAAAGGTAGATGAGTATCCCAGCTGCCGCCTAGGTCCATGACACATGCGCGAAGCATATCTTCTAATGTTTGTATGGTCCGTTCACTCTAACCGTCTGTTTGTGGATGGAAGGTCGTGCTTAGATCTAGCTGAGATCCAAAGGCTTCCTGAAAGGATTGCTAGATTCTTGAGACAAAGCGTCCATCTCTGTATGAAATAATTGAGATAGGCACTCCATGACGTGCCACGATTTCTTTTAAGTATATCTTTGTGATCTTTCCAGTGCTATCCTTCTCTCGGATTGGTAGGAAATGCGCAGATTTCGTTAATCGATCAACTATCACCCATATCATATCGTGCCCTCTAGGGGTCCTGGGTAGTTTTGTTATGAAGTCCATCGATATTTGCTCCCACTTCCACATGGGAATCTCTGGTTGTTGCAGTAGGCCAGACGGTTTTTGATATTCAGCCTTAACCTTAGCACAGGTTAGGCACTTTCCAACATAGATAGTAACGTCGCTTTTAAGTCTCGGCCACCAATAGTAGTCTTTCAAGTCTTGATACATTTTGTCCGATCCTGGATGTATCGAGTATCTCGATTTGTGCGCTTCATCAAGGATGACTTCTCGTATACCGCCATAGAGCGGAACCTAAATACGCTTCTTAAAGTATAAGGTTCCCTCTTCGTTTGGCACCATGTATTTCAACATACCTCGGAGGTATTCAGCTTTACGGTTTTCCATCTTAAGGTCTTCTTGTTGTGCGTCTCGAATGCGTGTAGTGAGGTTCGTTTGAATAGTCATTTCCAATGCTCGAACCCTTAGGGTCTTAACCCTTTCTTTTCAGCTTAATGCGTCTGCTACAACATTTGCCTTTCCTGGATGGTACTTAATCTCACAGTCATAATCGTTTAGCAACTCAACCCAACGTCGTTGACGCATATTTAATTCCTTCTGATCAAATATGTGTTGTAGGCTTTTGTGATCTGTGAAGATTGTACATCGAGTACCATATAAATAGTGTCGCCAAATCTTCAAGGCGAATACCACCGCACCGAGTTCCAAGTCGTGCGTGGAGTAATTCCTTTCATGCACCTTCAATTGACTTGAAGCGTAGGCGATGACTTTTTGGCGTTGCATGAGCACGCAACCCAATCCTTGGCGCGAAACGTCGCAGTATACCATGAAGTCTTCAGTGCCTTCAGGTAAGGATAGTATTGGTGCATCGCATAGCTTATTTTTTAGTAGCTGGAAGGCTTCTTCCTGCTTGTCACCCCAGCCGTACTTCTTGTCTTTCTGCATAAGGGTAGTTAGCGGTTGAGCTATCTTTGAGAAATTCTCAATTAACCGTCGGTAATAGCCCGCTAAGCCCAAAAATTGCCGAACTTCCGTTGGGGTTTTGGGGACTTCCCAATTCTTTATTGCTTCAATCTTGGTTGGGTCGACATGAATGCCCTTCTCGTTCACAACGTGACTAAGAAATTGTACTTCGCGAATCCAGAATTCGCATTTCGAGAACTTTGCATAAAGTTTCTCTTTCTTTAGTAGTTCTAGAATGGTTCTGAGATGTTACTCGTGCTCTTCTTTCGTTCGCGAGTAAATCAGGATATCCTCGATAAATACAATCACAAATTTATCGAAATATGGTTTGTATACGTGATTCATTAGATCCATAAATACCGCTGGCGCGTGCGTCAGTCCGAATAGCATCACAAGGAACTCGTAATGCCCATAGCGTGTTCTGAATGCAGTTTTTGGTACGCTTTCCTCTTGAATCCTTAACTGATGGTATCCAGATCGAAGATCGATCTTGGAATAGTAGCTTGACCCTTGCAACTGATCAAATAAGTCATCAATCCTCGGTAATGGATACTGATTCTTGATAGTGAGCTTGTTCAGTTCTCTGTAATCGATACACATCCGCAGAGTTCCATCCTTTTTCTTCACGAACAATACTGGAGCTCCCCAGGGTGAGAAGCTTGGCCTTATGAATCCTTTATCCAACAACTCCTGGAGTTGTGTAGATAATTCTTGCATTTCGGATGGTGCAAGCCGATAGGGTGCCTTGGCTATAGGAGCGGCTCCTGGGACTAAGTCTATACGGAATTCGACTTGTCGTTGCGGAGGTAGTCCTGGCAGATCTTTGGGAAAAACATCAGGGAATTCCTTCACCACAGGAATGTCTTCGAGTTTCAGCTCCACAGCCTTCTTATCTACAACGTGCGCTAGGAAAGCACCACATCCTTTCCTTAAGCACTTCTGTGCCTTCATACAACTAATGATTCACAGAGGCACGTCTCGTTTTTCTCCATGTACGATGAGAGTTTCATCATTCCCCAAAGGGATGCGAATGATTTTCTCATGACAAATAACTTCAGCTTTGTTCTTGGATAACTAGTCCATTCCGACCACTACATCGAAGCTACCCAATTGAATAGGTAAGAGGTCGATGCTAAATTTTCGTTCACCAAGTTCTAATGAGCAGCCTCTAACAACTTCGCCTGATTCAACGAGTTTACCATTGGCTAGTTCTATGGAATAAGGAATATCCAATCTACTAGACTCTATCCCAAGCATACGTTTAAATTCCACAGACATGAAACTATAATCGGCACCGGTGTCAAATAATATGGATGCAAAGTGATTGTTAATGAGATACGTACCGGTGACCACATTAGGGTCCTCGCGTGCGTTCTTTGCCCCATCACAAATGCTCGAGCCTGAGTGTTGTTCCCCTTTGGGCAGTCTTTCATGAAATGCTCTTTGCTTCCACAACTGAAGCATCCTTAGTTCTGCCCCTTTCCGTTACCATTCCTATTACCAGCACCATTTCCATTCCGGTTCTTTCCTTTTCCCCCAACAGTCTTCAGTGTGGTGACCCAGCTTTCCACACTTGTCGCATTTTGAAATGCGACATACCCCTTCGTGATAACGCTTACAATTGTTGCAAATGGGCAGAGTGCACAGGTATCTTTTGGCAGGAGCGTCATTCATGGTTGCAAGAGTTTTCGCCTCCTGAGGCGGGTTAGTGTCACGCTTCTTGTTGTTGAAACCCTTGTTGTTGCGGGTTGCTTGGTTCAGATTCGAATGCTTTCTCTTCTTGTCACCAGACGACTCAGCATGCGTCTCGGTCTTTTCTGTTGGGTTCAACGATAATTTCTTCATTCGAACAGCATCTTTAATAAGGCTGACAGCCAGGGTTACAGCCTCAGTGATTGTTGCGGGTTTGGCCGAAGTTACCAAACTGCGAAACTCCGGAGCCAATCCCCAGATATAGCGTTCAAAGCGCTTAAATTCAGGAGTCACCATATAGGGGATCACTCTTGACAAATCGTGGAACCTTCGAGTATAACCAGTAATGTCAGCACCTTCCATGGTCAAGTGCCAGAATTCAGTCTCCAACCTTTGGAGTTCAGCACGAGAGCAATACTTCTCTCTCATCTTCTCCTTCAGCTCATCCCAAGACATGCCATACGCGGCATCATCACCCAGAGTTTGTACTTGCAAGTTCCACCAAGTCAGAGCTTCATCAACAAACAAGCCAGTAGCAAAAGTGACTTGTTGGTCCGCGGTACACTTGCTCATGCGGATAGTGGCTTCAGTCTTTTCCGTCCAGCGTACAAACGCCACTGCACCTCCAGTGCCGTCGTAGTTCAGCGGTTTGCAGTCGAGGAACTGCTTGAAAGTGCAGCCTTGAGCTGCGTTTCCTCTAGATGAATCTCCATTCCCATTGCGTCTAGCATTGCTTGGTCCTCCACTTTGTTCAGTACAGTTCGCCTCGTACTGGGCGATAGCTGCAGATATCCTTTCTTCCAGTAGGGCGTTTAGCTCTTCAGCAGTCCTTGGCAGTGGGGGAGGAGGAGGTTGATCACGAGCGTTCACAGCTCTTCTGGGTGCCATGTTCTGACAAAACATAACACAATAGGGTTAGACATTTGTTTGATATCGTCATACGAGACAGTAGTAGTATATATACACAGGCATATACCACATAAGTGACATCGAACAATCCGCCAAATGTATAAATCAATTCATACAGCAACAAGCATGTATAATTAGGTAAACACCTTACCTCACATTGGCGGTTCTTGTCTTTCTACCCTAAGTCATTACTCCAAAGAGTATTTAATAGTCTTGGGGAAAGGGTGTTCACGTTTGCCCTTTTCTTGTACCAAGGGAATCTACACGTGACAAGACTTGCTGTGGTTTCTGTGCACTGAATTCCATAATTATGTATGCATCCATAATTACGTAACTCCTTGCACAGTCCGCACAGTTCGTTTCATCCTCGTATCTCTTCCTTCAGATAGGCCATTGTTTTCAAACAAAGTCACGTATACCTGTGACCTTCTACTTCTAGTATATGTATATATCAATTATCACACATAATTGCAAGTAATTCTTAATCAAAGACAAGTGCTACTCCAGTGCACTCTAAGTTTCGTAGTGTCTTTTCTTGACTCTTTGTAAACAGTTTCAGGTAGTGGATGTCGCGGGAAGTTTTATGCAATGAAAACCTTTTGAAAAATTGTTTTCGTGAAAGGATCCTAGAGATTGTAGTCTAGACTCGAGAAGGAATCCTGGTTCACTACAATCACAGCTCTGATACCAATCTGTCACACCCCTTTCTAAGGCGGAAGCACGAGGTGTGATCATGAAAGGTTTTCATTGCATACGATTGGTAAACATACTACATGCTCATAAAAATAATTTCAAACACCGTTACCATTACATGACGGAAAACATAGTTTAAGTGTTTACATCACGAGACAACGTATTGTCTAAAAGTTTACAACTTTATTTAAGGATAAACATAAACGATATCCAAGAGCATGAGTAAGACCGCACGCACATCCACTTTAGTTACCTGAAATACATGTGAGTTTTGGAAAAACGTCAACATAATGTTGGTGTGAATTCATGCAGTTCTTAGATTGAACGTTTGTATACCTTGTATGAAAAATATGGTATGTATCTTGTATAAAATCAAGTATTCTTGTATAAATCAAGTATTCTTGTATGAATCAAGTATTCTTGTATAAATCAAGTATTCTTGTATAAATCAAGTATTCCTGTATGTATCAAGTTTTTAATGGGTTGCAAGGCCATTATCATGTGACACGACATAGGAAGCAACCAAACCATAGGCATTTTTCTAGTTGTCAATTCACGACTGAGACATAAAAGCACTATTCGGTACTAGTTTTCACCAAGAGTGTGGCTGCCCGGAAACCCATTAGATCTAACCTTTTGTTCTGCGGTCTTAGTATGTACACGATTAATGGTGCTTATGGTACCCTATCCATGACACGATTTCTCGTATCATTCCTTTAAACGCATCATACTTGGTACTAGTTATCACCAAAAGTGCTTCTTGTTTTTTTTTTTTTTGTATCCATCATACCATTTGTAAACATTGTAATATTTGTAACATGTATTTCACCCCTGAAGTTATAAAACTGAAAACAGTTAAAAGAAAAGGGGGAGCATGAACTCACAACTTTGCGTTCCTGCGTCGTAAACTTCACTGGATTTTGCTTATCTAACGTCGTGACCTAAGCGTGTTTTATTAACGTTAGTCACTAGACTTGTATCGCACAAGTACAAGTCACTATCTTTTGTGTATGTATTCTTGTGTTAAAATAATTTATACTTTTAACTCTGTATCTTACTTATATTATTTTCTCAAAAAAAAATATAAGTATCTTGTATTTTTCACCCGAATTATGTATTTTGTCCAAAGGTTCATTTCATGTTTATAACTTGTCCAAGTTATATAATCTATCAAGTAATATATTTTCATAAATACATTATTCTTGTATTTGTCTAAGCTTGTTGTATGTGTATTTTTGTATCATCACTCCTTAGGAGTACTTAGTGTATTTTCAAGTCTTAATACACTATCACGTATAATACATACTACATACACTTAGCACAAAATTTGGTGACAAATATATATATATTTTCCTCAAAATATACATTCTTAATATCGATTTTTATCTTGAAGAAATCATCATTTGTTAACTTGAAGTTTACATAAAAATTAGGGAAACCTTGGTAAATATTTTTAGGGAATAAGTTTCACCAAAACTTATATTTTTCTAAGTGTCAAAATTTATAGAAATTTTGACAGAGTTACCCCTAAAAATGAAGGTTTCTCATGTTTTCAAAACATGTGTTTATTTTCTTTTAAAATCATCACAATAATCATCAACTCATTTAACACTTATCGAGTGTCAAAATCAAGTAAATTACACTACATCATGAACTTGAAGTTTTTGTAAAAACTTGTAGTAACTTACCATGTTATTTAGTAGGTTTAGTTACCCTTAAAAACATGGTTATTTGTTTGTAAATCACTTTATTAAAAGATTTAGTCATTTACAACTTGTAAGATGATTTTTCTAAAAATATTTCTTTTGTATTTTTCTTGTTACAATCATGTTTCTAGTCTTGTTTAAACACTAAAAATATTATTAGTTTACTTAGAAACCATGACTTTGTAAGTCTTGTAAATAAACTTGGTTTCTTGGAAAATTATTTTTGTAATCATCCATTTACAAGATTTGTATTTTGTTTGAATCATTTTTACATATTAAGGTCACTTTCATTATTCAAGTTCATGGAGACATAAAATATGATGATCATGGTCTTTCACAAGATCACCACTTTAACTTACTAGATCACGTGTTTAATCACAATCTAGTACTTTCCGTATGATTTCTAACATCACTAACACTAATAATCAACCAACAAAAAGCACATCAACATATTCAACATGTATTCTTATATTTTTAAGCTTATGTTAAAGTATCATGATCATATTCTTTTGTGTTCTTCAAGTTTATCATTGTTCATCATCTTTCAACAAACAATATATAAAGTAACAAGTTACAAGGAGCTTACTACTAGCACAAGGGCTAGGGAAGAACACTTGAAGATTAAGATGACAAAGATGGTGGGTAAAAGCAAATGAAGAAGGTTCTTCAAGATCTACAAGCTCCACACTTCGTTAATCACCTTCTAGCACCTTATGTTAAGCTTGGAATGGATGAACTAAGTTTGAAGATGGTGGTGGTGTGGGGGTGGCTCACGGCCGTAGGTGGCAGAAGGGAGGAGGGAGGTGTGGTGTTGAGTGGTGAAATGAAAATGGTGATACTTATAATCTTCCACAAGATCATATCATATCTAAAGAGATCCCACAATATCTAAATAATATCAAAATAAATCCAAGTAATATCAAAATAATATCAAATGGGATTTAGTAGGATTTGGCAATATTTGGTGGGGGCCACCCCTTTGTAACCGTAGACAAGAATGGGGGGGGGCAAAGTGTAATTTCAAACTTTAATTTTATAAACAAGTTATCTTTCATGTGTAATTTTTAGGGACTTGATGTGTTATTACGTTATAAGGGGTGTTATGGTGTTCGGGGACCATAACTAGTTCAGAAACATTAAAACAATGCTTCTAGTAATATTTTGATGTTCCGGGTAATGTCCAGTTGTTCGGTTAGATACCGGTTCGTTAAAGTGCTAAATTGCACCGTTTAGTGTCCTTTAAGTATCCTTTTGTATCCCGTTTAGTTCCCAACACTT
Source organism: Helianthus annuus (assembly GCF_002127325.2). Lineage (NCBI taxonomy): Eukaryota > Viridiplantae > Streptophyta > Magnoliopsida > Asterales > Asteraceae > Helianthus > Helianthus annuus. The sequence goes on from NC_035441.2 coordinate 95,745,192, forward strand.
AGGAGGGTATTCTGGATAATAAAACATGAATTCTGCATAATATTTATGTGTTAAAAAGCTGATTATAGCTGATTTGTGCAGAATTCTACATTTAAAGTGCGTTTCGGGTGCTTTTTAGTGCATTTTCTAGCTTCCGGAAAGTTTATATGTTAACCCTTGTATATACTCTTGGGTTTTAATGTATTCTTGTCGTTGGACCTACACCTAGGCCCCAATTCTATTGTCTGACTGCTTTCTGCAGAATTGTTGACACAATGTGTCTTACCGGTGAGTTTACTAGTATCTCTGACGCAACGCTGTTCATTAATGCATAAAGTAATTCTTGTGGTATAAAACGTGCATGAATTCACAAGTATATCATGTAATCGAACAATGTTGACATTTAAGCAAATAAAACAGTCATTAAGTATTAATTAAATTGTACGGAAATTACCGGTTTTGTGCCAGTTGTCACACTAAGGGTGTGTGTGCTCATGACTCAAACCACTATTATCTTATTTTAATTTATTTTTGTAAAAAGGAAAGGAAATATTGAATAAGGAAAGGAGGCCCATGGTGTTGCCATGGTTTAATCCATGGGAATCATGGTGGATGAGACAAGAGGGTGGTGTAGCAATCCATTAATGGTCCTTCGTGGCGATTGATGACCTAACCATGCCCCTCACACCCTATAGCCTTATTAAATTTATAATTTAAATTATCAAGTACTTTAAGAAACCATTGATGCAATAAAGTAACACACGAATAAGATAAGAATAAGTCTTAAACATAAATACAAGTTATATAAAGTAGCACACGAATAAAGAAATATAAGTCTTAAATATAAAAGTTTAAAACTAAAAGCTCATGTTTCAAGTACTTTGTATCATGATAAGATCAAGTTAATAATCAAACGGCTTAAACATCTTAAGGATGTCATCTATATTGTCACACCACCATTTGTCATCATCGAGATCAGCGTCCTCCGGAATTTCTTATATCTTTCCTATTTGATTGTTACAACCTTTGGAGGATGAGTTTAGTAGCTGGAGCAGTTTGGGAAACTGAAAAAAAATGTTAAGTGTTTTAGTTTCATATTTTTATCATGTTATCGTTATATATAATACAGGATAAAAACGACGTTCAGAGTTAAACATAATATAAAAACAAAAAAAACGAATAATATATCATGTTTTAGAAACATACATACCTGTGTAAAGATCTGAAAGGATGAATATTGAAGCTCCAAAACCACTGAATAATAAATAAGATGAATGTTAAGTGTGAGCATAGAAGAAAAAAATCAAAGTTATACACAACAGAAAATTGATGTATCTCTAAACCAACAATTCTAAAGAACAAGAAATTTCTTGAAGTTAAAAAACTAATTAGTTATACTATATATAGAACCTATAAACTAACGGGTTGAATAACCTATAGTTTTTTTCAACTAACTAATATTATCTATAAGAGTATTTTTAAACTTATAATCCCTAAAAAATGCAACAAAATCTAGTATTCAGTTTTTGAAAATGTATTATGGAGTTTACCAGACTTCTAAAAAAACGTTTTTATCATTTTTATGAGCAGGCGGGGGTCTCACTAGAAGCAGCATCTCTATTCCTACGTGGTAGAGGTAAGGCTGTCTACATCTTACCCTCCTCATACCCTATCTTAGCTTTGCTATTGGTGGGATTTACTGAGTATGATGATGATAATTTTTTTTATTGAAAACTAAAATTCCATTTTATTGAATATGGTATTATATAATTTTTTTAATATAGCCAATTAGATAAAACAAGTAAGCTTGTTTGATGTCAATTTACTACCTGCTAACCCATGTAAGTGTGTGCACCCAACCAAGTAATTACACAAACATACAAAATAAGAACAAAGCTCATATCAAACCCGTATGTGCAAGGTTTCGAAATTTAATCTGGTCCCCAAGAACAAATTGGTGAACAATCTAAATCAAACGAAAATTAGAGTGAAAAGGGTTGGAATATTAATCGATTGTGATTATCTAAAGACTACTTACTTCGATTGCAAAACAATAGAAGGTTATCATATAAACAATCAATTGAAATTACCAACCCTAACCCCTACCAAATATATCCCAATTACTAGAATTCTCAGGAATTAAATGAATTAGAAAAAGGGTTAAACAAATTCAATCGTTTACAATCCAATCCAATCAATCGAATCAAATGGTAAAAAGCATCAAATGCTTAGATTACTGTAACAACTCTCACTAAAATTAATACTTAGTAGATTAATTATCTATTAAGAAAACCCTAATTGAGAAACCCAAGCAATTCTGCATAAACCCTAAAATTTTCATAACAATCGGAATCAGGATCAGGGCCCCTAAAACTCAAGGGGGGTAAACCCTAGCTAATAACTATCTTCAATTCTTGCTGTAGAAGTTAAATTTCGTTTAACTATGACTCATCTAGGCTATCTGGGACACGAAACAACCTAGGCTAGAAAGTAGACCCGTCGCGCCACGCGACGGGTACATATGTCTCTTTCGCGTGGCGCGAAGGAGTACATTTTTCAGATATAAATACAGGGCAGTGGCACTTGAATTTCGGTGTTAGTTCGACGTTCATATTCAAATTAAGCTCTGAGATATCATAGAAATCGTTCACAACACACACTAATCTCGAAACGCTACCGCAATCAGGGTAATAACTCGATCGCTATTACGATTCAACGTCCGATTGATTGAAACTATCCAACGATTGTTTGAGTGCTGCTCGAATTGAGCTTATACTTTGTTATTCATCATGATTTCGACTTGAATATTTGAGTGTTGTTCGAATTCGGACTATGCTCTGTTATTCGTTGTGAATCCGTTGAATTGTTAAGTATTGCACCGTACTAATCGTTGTGAGGGTTTAATCTCGTGAATTGTCGTAACTGCTGTATTAGTTACTAACCCGTTTGTGTGTGCATTATGTTTAAATTAGGTTAATTAAGGCTAATCAGTAGGCTTATACTCTGCTCGTAAAATCTGCAAAGTGAGTCATTCTCTTTTTATCAACTGTTTTACAAAACTCCAAGTTATTTTCAAAGTTATAATTACAGGGATTAAGTCTTTGTAATCACCAAATTACAGCCGGTATTTGGGGTTTTGTATACATTAATTGATAATCTTCAACATTGGGGCAGCCAATGGGTGATATGACCATAATCACAGACACCACTGGACAGGTGGGCCAGTGGGTCGAGTGATAAAGTACCGTGGGTAGTTGGTTTGATATTAGAGACATTGTAATCGCTCTTAATACTGTGAATTATAACAAATGGGTCGTTTTAGTAAAATGAATGATTCACTCAGTATTCCCCCGCTGACAAAACCTTTTTCAAACATGTTTTAGGTGATCTGTTGTGAGCAAAGAAAAGTGTCGTGAAGCACTACCAGCTTAGAAAAGTGGCTCAATGTAAATAAATAAAGAAACATGTTTTGAATCAAGATTTCTCTGTGAAATCAGCTTAATGTAAATTATGGGATTATATCCCTAAATTATGTAAACGGGCAGTTCGAAATATTGAAAAGATCCTGTTTTAAAAAAAAAAGACCTCCGCTGTCGCCTAAATTAAACACCACAGGATTTCTGTCCCGCGGCTCCTGAAACGGGTAAAACCGGGTCGGGGGCCGTGACAATTACCAAGTTCAAATACAATCAAAGACACATAAAATTGTCTACTTACAAGAATCCTACACTCGGATGAAACCACTAAAGGATTAGCCGGTCATCTCGGTCAATTGATCTTCAGAAACTTGAATGGTGATCAGTTATATCTTCAATATGGTTGATTTCGGTGAGGAAATATGATGATCAAAGGTGAAAAATAGCGCCAAGTTATGTTCCTTGCCTCCCTAAGTTCATATATTGAAGGAATAATGAGTTAGGGTTTTTAAAACCCTTTTAATCCCTAGCAAAAAGTCAATGCGCGGACTCCAAATCGAACCCGCCATAGCCTACGGTCTGCTGACCGTAGGTTACGGTTACGACCTGCTGTTTACTTTTGTTTAGATGAACCGTAAGCTACGGTCTCCAACTGTAGCTTACGGTGGAGACCTGCTGCTGCTGTTATTATTAAACTACCTGATAGTAACTTACGGAATCACCACTGTAGCCTACGGCGGGATTCCTCAAGCTCTCCCTTCACATATTCAACTTTCATATAATGACCCAAAGGTCTCTAAACTTCATTCTTTTATGCTTCTTGCACATCCAAGCTATTTTCTAAGATAAATCACGTCCCGAACACCATCTTTTGCCTTGTTTGTTGGATCGTCGTGTGACCCTAACGAGTCAATCTGAAGAGTTCAACATCAAAATCAAAGGCGGAATCAGTGAAATCGACGTAACACAACTTGTTTTCCTCTAATTATCTTCTTATTAACCGATTATGAGCTTTTACAGATTCAAATGACAAACGGACAGCACCTCGGCTCTGAATCACACACACTAATTCCGTCTTAAATAACACAGATCATCACCTATATATAGCCAACCTAATTCCGGTTGAACATACTCAAACGGAATTATAATACAAACGGAATTACACACTCAAACGGAATTAGTTAATTCCGTACGGAATTACTAGATGTCCCTTTCAAGCGGAATTAGCTCTTTCATGCGGAATTAGCTTTTTGTCATTTTTCTCGAACTTCGTGCCATGAATAATGTAAGACTCGATACCAGACGAAGTTGACAAACATTACTGCACTAACAGACTCCCCTTGGATGTCGACGAAGTCTGCAGTGTCGAGTCTTCAAAGTCTTCAGTCTTCATCAGTCTTTGTGCTTAAACAAAATGTCTAACGCTGTAAAGCACCTTTAACCACTATCAGTTTCATTCTTGAAACTTCAATTTGATTGTTAATCCAGAATGTAAACTCCCCCTTTCGATAAGCTGGAATTTATTTTCTGGTTCAAACTCTATACTATCTTTGCCATGAAGTTCTTTCTTTGCTTGTTAACTCCCCTTTAAGCTGTTCTATCTCAACTATCCTGCACATCTTCTACCTCAACGTAAGTTTCACAAATTTATGACATTTAAAACAAAACTTACTAGTAGAAATCATTCATTCATCAATCTGTTATAGTTACATCAAGTTCAAATGAATGACCTTGATTAACTAAACATACAATCTTTCAAAACATTTGTATATGACATTCAAAGTTTTTCCAACAAACTTTTCCAACCCGATATAGTTCATCATGTTTAGCACTCAGAATTTTGAAAATCTGCTTTCTAAAATCAGTTGTCGAAAATCTTTTTGTATTTTTCAAAATTTAAAACTAAAACACAATCTTTTTGGGTTTTTTGTTTTTAGAGAAATGCAGTAAAGAAATATATACAGACAATATTTTTGTGAGTTTGTGTAAGAGGATCATATCAGTTTATGAGACAAATCACTAGCACCGTTAAGCTTTAATCATTTTAAGTTCTAAACGATTCACATAGATTGACGATATAGTTGTCCTTTTAAACTCAAACTAAAAACTTTCAAAATGCTTACCGATACGTTAAGGTATATTAATTTTGCACTAAATTCTTATGGACCCCACGATCTCAGCATATCCCCTCATCATGCAATACACTAACTCAAGTAATGCCTTTAAACTTTCATCAACTGTGATATGTGCGAAAATAAAGCAGAATGTTTAAACATTAACAATCAGGTCGATCTTTCGATACACAGAGAAAGTCCAATGTTTAAACAAAATAAGAAAATAAAAACAAGTTGAAATTGTTTAGGCTTTAACCACCAGTTCGATAATTCCGTATACGCAAAGGTGATCCAAAGCTTAAACGAAACACCAAAGAAAATAAAGCAGAATGTTTAGGCACTAACATCCAGTTCGATACTCACGTATACGCAGAGGATCTCCAATGCTTAAACAAAATAAAGAAATAAAATAAATTTAAATCTTTGCAAAATAAAATGCACAATCATAGTGATTTTTTTCAGCAAGTTGTGAAAATTCACAGACTTAACCGGTTTTTATGCTCTTTTAGCATTCAACGATTACTGAGTAGGTACACAATCACGAAGGACAAAACTAAGTACTATGCTTTCAACCATGTTTCCCACTAGAACTAGGCTTTTTCATATAAGTTTGTATCGTTATCACAAAGCTACTAGTCTAGCTGAGCCTATCGTCACATCCTTAGTGAAACCGTTTATCACATTTGACATTTCATTTCTTTAGCATGCTGTGATAGTCCACTGATTTACTATCATTTCCTCTTATTCACAACAAACTCACTTTTGTTTTTTCAATGTTTTTGGCATTTTTCAAATTTTCTAATTTTTTTAAAATTTTTCTCCCCCTAAAATCAAAATATATTTCAATTTTGATTTTCTGGGAAAATTTGAAAACAAACTATACAAGGAAAGTGACAAACTGATATCAAATCGCTTCAATTCGCCATTCACTTGGCATAAACAATCAGAACTCCCCCTGACAACAAACTATTTTCCCATTATGATTTCAAAACACTTAAGTTTGTTTTAATCAAAAATGGTTTTTCCGGAAAATTAGTTTTGTTTGTCTTTTCACAAACTTGGGGTTCTTTTCATCACATTGTTCTTTTATCACTTCCTGAAAAATTTAACATTTTTAGGTTCTATCAACAAAATCACTTTGTAAGAAAGTTAACTCAAGTACAACTTAATGTCCTTGATTAACCTCTTGAAAGATCGAAATATCACAATCGTGAATTTCTCAAGAAAGATGCCGATTCCTACTCCATGCTTACCAACCTGGGAGTTCCGGCAAGTCAGGTTTTTATTTGAAGAGATCCACCCAAGCCTGACGGTCCTTGGGTGCTTTTGAGTTTCTGTTTAACAATGGTGAACAATTTGCATCATCCATTGTTAGAACAGATTTCTCACTTTTTACCTCAACAGATGGCTCATCTGACTTTAATGAATCAGATTCATTGCCAAAACGTGGCTCTTTTGCTTCCGAAGAAACAAATTCATCGCCAGAAGATGACTCTTTTGTTTTCGCAGAAACAAATTCATCGTCATCTTTTATTGGAACCCAAAATTTACAAAATTCAGGTTTACCAAATTTATCAACCTCTGACATGCACAATTTTTCATTATTATTTTTATACTTAAAAACTTTGATAAAGACTTTTTCTGAAAAATTAACGTTCTTTGATTGTTCACAAGCTGAATTGGCATGAACTCCTCGTCCTGAGCTCAGATACCACTTGTTGGATCGTCGTGTGACCCTAACGAGTCAATCTGAAGAGTTCACCATCAAAATCAAAGGCGGAATCAATGAAATCGACGAAACACGGCTTGTTTTCCTCTAATTGTCTTCTTATTAACCGATTCTGAGCTTTTACATATTCAAATGACAAACGGACAGCACCTCGGCTCTGAATCACACACACTAATTCCGTCTTAAATGACACAGATCATCACCTATATATAGCTAACCTAATTCCGCTTGAACATACTCAAATGGAATTATACTACAAACGGAATTACACACTCAAACGGAATTAGTTAATTCCGTACGGAATTACTAGATGTCCCTTTCAAGCGGAATTAGCTCTTTCATGCGGAATTAGCTTTTTGTCATTTTTCTCGAACTTCGTGCCATGAATAATGTAAGACTCGATACCAGACGAAGTTGACAGACATTACTGCACTAACATTGTTTATCATCCTCAGATGTTCCATTCACTCTCTAAACACTTTAACTTCACCGATTTAAGAAATTAACCTCCAAAACCACAATCTCTCGTAGTTATCACATTTAAAGCATGGAATCACTTAAAACGCAATAAAACACATAAGATAAACGGCATTAAGGTTCAGGTTTCACCCTCTCCATCAAGTGGCAGAGACTTCCTGAAACTTGGCATCGCGATTGTAGTATTTATTATTAATGACAATGTTTTTACTTATTTGGTTGTAATAACCTATGTATTTTTTCGTTGCGTTTTAAATGAAAAGTTCTGTATGCACTATAGGCTGAAGGGTAAATCCAACAGTTGAGATCCTCGGGTTTGGGGCGTTTTAAAGTTAAATGAACAAACACTACATGCACATGTTCGTGTTCGTTCGGTAAATTTACAAGCCTATTGATAATGTATACACATCCACACAACATTGATCTAGTATTTACTAGTCCAAATAACTTTGATATTATTCATCGTGATTACATTACAATTTACATTTGATGACTAATACAATATACCAAAAACGATGACTTATTAAGTTTCTCATTATAGTGTCCGGGGGACAAATTTCCGTGCCCAGACATGCTTCCCATTTATAACGTATTTCGATTTTCCCAGCAGACCATCTTTCCCTATAACTGCTTTCAGCGAAGAGGGATTTCGAACCACAATCCTTGCAAAAAGTGGTTGAGTACCTGCTTCAACTGGTTGCATGTGCAGGGACTGGATTATATCTCCAAACATCCTGATCAATTTAAAAGAATTATTATTAAAGTTACTAAAGAAAGAGAAAGATATAACACGATAATTCTTGAATTGAAGATCTTTTACCTACAGAAGTAATCTGTAATTTCCTTTTCCGAAAGTGGGTAACCTTTAGAAAAGGTGAGGAAGATGGTCTGATCATCTGGTGGTACCTCTTCATCTGGCTCGCTTTCCACTAGTCGGGTATGATTTAGAGACGTTCGGCCACCCGCATATGTATGGTTCTGGCCTAAGTATGTAGATTTCCTCATCTGTTGATTTTCATATTGGTGCGCCATCTGGTAGTTTCGCACAAATTTTGTATCTTGATATGCTACTCTAGCTGATGGTACTTGTTGAAATCTAACTTCGGTACCTGTGTACCCGAGATCACCAAAACTGTTGGGGACTATAGGGTCTTGGTGAGGGTACATTGCAGGAGTCTCACTATGGATGGTAACTTGTTCTAGAATATCATCAAGAGCTTTCGCAGAAACATCCTGGGCTATGCAACATACCTCATTACATATCAGATCCCCATAGAGATTAAGCTCATCAAGATTTATATGTTTCCGATCAAGAAAACACTGAAGTTTTGTTATGTTATAATTATTGTTGCTTCCCTGAAACATCAACTTGTTTGCTTTCTTTTGCAAGAACCTAACGCATATAAGGGCCTCATCAGCAACTTCATTGATTGCTTTAGGGGACAAAAACTTAATGAACATTTTACCAAGAGGGTTCGATGTATACCCTCCTCTTTCTAGCCACAGGAGAAACCCGATCACGAGTGTTGTCTCAACAACCTCACGTTGCAAGAATAGAAAGAAGATTTTGAATAGGGCTCGCTCGTATTGGTAAAAAAGACGGTATTCGGCCTTTGAGACGTCGAGGCTTGGAATCGTCATTGGAAAGAGCGAGGGTTGTTTAGATGAAGCAAAGGGGTTTGCCATTGGAGTTGGTTATTCTGCTTGAGAAGTCAGGTGTGTGTTTAACTTGGTGAAATGGGTTGTGTATTTATAGGGGTTTTGCAGATTAAGTTGATGGGTGTAAAAAACCAAAATACCATTTAGGCGATATGCTCTAAAAGCTTGAAATTAAGGCCAAAATATCATCCCAAGAAATCATTCTTGAAAAGGGGGAATTTATGACAATTATATAATGTTATATGATATCCATGAGGTGTTTGTCATTAGGATTGGTAATGTTATGAATAATATAAACTTATCACTTATGTGTGTGTATATATGTGTGTGTACATATATATATAAATTGAATTCGAATATTCAATCGAATCGAACATCATAAATTCGTATTTGATTACTGGACTGGAATATGAATCAACTGGAATTCAAATTTTGATAATTGAATTCGAACCGGTTTAAATTTCAATTTTTTTGAATCCGTATCGAATTCTGAACACCTCTGATCTAAGTATAAATCCTTTTAGCAATACCTGTGATGGTTAACTGTAAAAAGTTGGAATATATTTTTAAATGTTATAATTTATAAATGTATTTTACTTTAATTAACTCATATATTGAAAACTTTAAATAATTTTGATTGAATGACAATATAATATTGTTATAATTGTCATAGATTTCATGGAATGTTATGTTTTCACTATATTATTAATATTTGTAATAGTAACAACACTTGTCTTTTTCTGAAATGTAACCGAAAAAAGAATTGACTCAACTTTTTTTTCTTGTCACTATACTGAAATGTAACCGAAAAAAGAATTAGAGTTAATTACTGTTTTCGTCCTTGTGGTTTGTCAAAAATCACTATTTCAGTCCATTAGTTTAAAAATTGCGATTTCTGTCCCCGTGGTTTCACTTTTGTAACCATTTCAGTCCCCGTGGTTTCACTTTCGTAACCATTTCAATCCATTATTCTGTTAAGTACAGGGACTGAAATGGTTACGATGTGGACTGAAATGGTTACGAAATTGAAACCACAGAGACTGAAATCGCAATTTTTAAACTAATGGACTGAAATTGTGATTTTTGACAAACCACAGGGACGAAAACAGTAGTTAACTCAAAGAATTGACTCAACTTTTTTTCTTGTCACTATATACATTTCATAAGATTGCAAAAAGTTTGTTGGAAATTAAAATGACAATTTATTGTGATTACTTTGGCCAACTTAAATTCTCTCTTTATTTACAAATATTTGTTCTTTATTAATATAAATGCAGCGAAAAGTAGTAAAATTGATGGCTTTTACATGTAACGTTTGAAAACCAAGCAAATATAATACAATCTGAAAAACCAAGCAAATATAATAAAATTTGAAAACTTCGGAAAAAAAATAAAAAAAAAATATAGGAGATCTTAAAATACTAATCCTATAAACATGTACTAGGTTAGAATCCCGTGTATTACACGGGTTGAATAAATGTAATTTTATATATTAAATAATAAAAAGTTATATCTTTATGAAACTCGTATATTGTACGGGTTAAATAAATGTAATTTTATATATCAAATAACAAAAAAAGTTATATTTTTGAAAACCATGTGTATTACACAGATTAAATAAATGTAATTTTGTATACTAAATACTAAAAACGTCGTATCTTTAAAAAACCCGTGTATAATCGGGTTGAATAAATCTACCAAATGAGAAAAAAATTACATCCTTAAAAACCCCGTATATTACACGTGTTGAATAGATCTAAAAAAGACTTATATCTTTAAAACCATGTGTATTACACAGATTAAATAAATGTAATTTTGAATATTAAATACTAAAAACGTCGTATCTTTAAAAAACTTGTGTATAGTCGGGTTGAAAAATCTACCAAATAATAAAAAAAAATTATATCTTAAAAACCCCGCATATTACACGTGTTGAATAAATCAAATTTTACATAACAAATGATAAAAAAAGTTATATCTTTAAAAACTTCTTGTATTACACGGGTTATATAAATGTAACTTTGTATAGTAAATAATAAAAGTTAAATTTTTAATAACCCCGCGTTTTATACGAGTTGAATAAATATAATTTTGTATACCAAATAATAAAAAAAGTTATATTTTTAATAAATTAGGATAACATTTAATATTAATTTATTATCTATATATTCAATCTCTTATAAATTACAAAATATCATCAAATATTATTTAAATCCGTCAAACAAAGGTCGCTAAAATAGACGTTTACGATGTTAACTTTATTAAAAAAATAATGATTTCTGTATTTAACTCATATATCTTAAATGTTTTTAATGAAAACACTGTATTTTTAACTTATATAATAATAAATTAATATACAAACTTATCTTTCTCCTTTACTAAAGGATAATATTTTATTAAAGTATTTAATATTAATTTATTAGTTATTTATTTAGTTAATATAAAATAAGTATATATTTGAGGATGCCTTCAATTAATGACACGTGTTCAAAAATTGGTTTCTTTTATTATAGTAGATAGATAAGATAAAGCTTAGACTTCAAGTATCTTATATCTAAAACATCTTTGGTGATCATTCTCCTATCTAATCTTACTATATAATAAAAGAAACCATAGGGACACTTGTAATCATATTAGGTCATCTCTTATAGATAATTATTATTTTAGTTTAATTTCTTCTAATTAATTATAGATAATCGTCCTACTAAATATTAGTTAAATTAATAATATATATTATAGATAATCCTCCTACTAAATATTATTAATTTAATATCTTATGGATAATTATTATTTAGTTTAATCTTCTTCTCATTTATAATATTATTTATTTGAATTAATTATATTTGAACGTTTTGTTTAGTTTGATATCAAATAAATTTGACGAAACTTAAAATAAAATTAACTAATAATATTTTATCATTTATACATTTACAGAGTTTTAAATAAAGGGGTAAATGTATTGAGACTTCGTTAACAAATTTTGCAACAAAAGAATAATCTATTTTTATCACGAAAACCAAACTTTGTATTAATATATTAAATATTTTTATTTTCACTATACAAAATTACATTTACTCGACCCATGTAACACATGGGGTTTTTTAAGATATAACTTTTTATTATTTGATATATAAAATTAGATTTATTTCAATTCGTAAAATACAGGGGTTTTTTAAGGATATATATTTTTAATTATTTAGTACAAAAAATTACATTTATTCAAACCGTGTAATGCGCATATTTTTAAAGATGTAATTTTTTATTGTTTGTTATATAAAATTACATTTATTCAACTCGTGTAATAAACGAGGTTTTTTAAAGATGTATTTTTTATTATTTGGTAAACAATATTACATTTATTCAACCGGTGTAATAAACGTGGTTTTAAATGTATACCTTTTTTATTTGGCATATAAAATTACATTTATTTAACCCGTAAAATATGATTCTTATATATATAACTTTTTATTATTTAATATATAAAATTATATTTATTCAACCCGTACAATAAATGAGATTTTTAAGTATATATTGTTTTATTATTTAGTATATAAAATTTATTTATTCAACCCCGTGTAATACACGGGGTTATAACCTAGTCTAACTACTATCATAAAAGAAAGAGTGAATTTCAAGGATTGTCCTTTATCTTTATACCCATTTTCAGGCGCTGTCCTTTATGTTCAAAATTGACGAGTGTTGTCCTTTATGTTTTCATATCATACACGTTTTGTCCTTTAGGCCTAACCCAGTTAGTTTTTTTAGTTAAATTTTGTCATGTGCTTTGCACATGAGGGCATTTTTGTCAATTCAAAGGTAAGTTCCACGGCAGATTTACAGCTCAAAGCTTCTGCAACCTTTGAATTGACAAAAATGCCCTCATGTGCAAAGCATATGACCAAATTTAACTGAAAAAACTAACTGGGTTAGGCCTAAAGGACAAAACGTGTATGATATGAAAACATAAAGAACAAAACTCGTCAATTTTGAACATAAAGGACAGCGCCTGAGAATTGGTATAAAGATAAAGGACAATCCTTGAAATTCACACAAACCAACTTTTGGACACGTGTCATTCATTGAAGATATCCTCAAATTTATATTTATCTAAATAAATAAATAACAAATTAATATTAAATCTTATCATACTTTAATAAAATATTATCCTCAAATCTAAATTGTTAATTTAATATATTTTTAAAACAAATACCTCTCTTATCTACTTATCTTATATTAAATATATAAATAATAAATTAATATTAAATGTTATCCTAATTTATTAAAAATATAACTTTTTCTTATTATTTGGGGTACAAAATTATGTTTATTCAACTCGTATAAAACGCGGGGTTTTTAAGGATATAATTTTGTTATTATTATTTTGTAGATTTTTCAACCCGACTATACACGGGTTTTTTAAAGATACGACGTTTTTAGTATTTAATATACAAAATTACATTTATTTATGATATATTTTTTTTTATTTGGTAGATTTTTCAACCCGACTATACACGGGATTTGTAAAGATACGACGTTTTTAGTATTTAATATACAAAATTACATTTATTTAATCTGTATAATACACATGGTTTTTAAAGATATAACACTTTTTTAGATCTATTCAACACGTGTAATATACGGGGTTTTTAATGATGTAATTTTTTATTATTTGGTAGATTTATTCAACCCGATTATACACGGGGTTTTTAAAGATACGACGTTTTTAGTATTTAGTATACAAAATTACATTTATTTAATCTGTGTAACACACATGGTTTTTAAAGATATAACTTTTTTTATTATTTGATATATAAAATTACATTTACTTAACCCGTACAATATACAGGGTTTAAAAGATATAACTTTTTATTATTTAATATATAAAATAATATTTATTCAACCCGTGTAATACACGGGGTTCTAACCTAGTATATTAATAAACGAATGAAATGAACAGTAAAGTAACCAATCACAATCTTCTCCGGCTACGCATCCTCTTTCCGACCGACCGAAAGGGGAACAACAGCAGGTGACAGAGAAACTATGGTGGTTGTTCCGCTGCGACCCACCACCGACGACCATTCCAGCGACGGCACCCAACGTCTCGATGACGGCGGCCAGTCCCAGGCGGTCTAGGGTTTTGATCGGCTGTCATCGGCCAGTCCCAGGCGGTCTAGGGTTTTGATCAGCTGTCATCGGCCAGTCCCAGGCGGTCTAGGGTTTTGATCGGCGGTCTCGATGATGACTACAGAGGCCTCCGGCAGGCGTGAAACATCTGATTGGCTCCCGGAGATGTATATTCCGAACCCTAACCCTGACAATTGGGCATATGGTAAGTACGCCCTATTACAGCCTTATTTTTTTAGCAATCATATTGGGCTTATTTTTTACAGAATAGTTGTGTTCGCTTTTAATGTTAGCTCTTAAATTGCATAACTGATTTCATTTGAATTTGTTTTGGTTTCAATCTAATATAGGTACCTTTTTGCAACATTGATGTAGTAAACAACCATTATTGTAAATCCAATCAGATTTGCGTGCGATCAACCTGTTCTTTTACGAAATTAGTAAATTGTTCATCAACAAAGCTGATAGGCTGCTTGACTACTCTTAGTTGATGATTATTGGTACAACGCTTCATCATTCTACATCACAGTCGCACCATGATGGCGGTTATTTTAGACGATTATGGTTTGCAATTTGGTTTCGACAGATGATGACTTGTCGACATCCTTCATGCAATCACTGTCATCGATTGAGGTATATACATGTGATTTTGTGTGTATTGAATAGGATTTTGGTTGACTTCGATTGAGTGGTTTTCCCTTTTATGTGATTGTAGATTGCATATATTCACCGGAAATTCACGTTTTCACTTCCACTCTTCGCATTCGGGTTAGATTTCGTTTTCACTTTCCTGTTAAATTCAAACTCGGTTGGATATTTTTACTTTTATTTCTGATATTCATCGATAAATGGTGCTGAATTGCAAAAACTAATTTTATTTTGCTTAGTTTTCAAATTTCGATTTAATAGGACTATTTGTTTGGATACAGTTTAGACACAGTCATTTCTTTTATCATCCTCTGGTTTTCAGAAGTATAGTTGATTTGCAGCTTAGTAAAGACACACATATTTCCTTTTTTTAGAAGATCAGAAGTTTATTAGGTTATTTTCCTGATATCACAGAGGTTTTCCTTCAAATCTCCCTTTATTTCTTGAAAAAAATTATTATAATAATCTAATGTTTGAGATGAAACGATTTAAGATGTGTTTGGCTTGAAACTACCTCTGTTATACTGTCTACCAATAATATGAAATTAAGGATATTTTGATAAGTGATTGGTCATTACAACTATGAAGTTTGTGATCATTACTTTATTTGAAATAAATGTTGCACCAAATGAATGATGTTTATCACTTTCTGCCCATGCTGTCATATGGGTTTGTTGCAAATAATCATGACATAAAGTTGAAGGTAGCTTGCTTAAGTTAAAATATCTCTTCGAATGGATTAATTAGGGTTGTGTTTTGTTATAAATGAGTCAAAT
The DNA here is from genome assembly GCF_002127325.2 of Helianthus annuus. Lineage (NCBI taxonomy): Eukaryota > Viridiplantae > Streptophyta > Magnoliopsida > Asterales > Asteraceae > Helianthus > Helianthus annuus. The sequence goes on from NC_035441.2 coordinate 95,761,117, forward strand.
TAAAAATAGTTGTTTCCGTAAACAAGTTGAATGGGTCAAACTGCTTAAGTTCGTCCAAAGTCTATACTTAATGCATATGATCGCCTAGGTTGTTCATAGAATTTGTAATATGTAATTAAGTTATACATTAGCTATTTGTTAAAAAAATGGATATATATTGTGTGCAGATCATTCCTTGGTATGGCCCATGCTAACTGTAGCTTGCTGTTCGTTTTGGACTGTTGTCTCATTTCCCTTTAAAACACGTCATCCATCATCTCTTCTAACAATACTGTTTTCATGTGCAGTGTGAGGGCCATGTAGTTCTTTTACATATTGCCGGAAGTCAAGGGTATATGCCTCCAACTTAAAGTCTTCACATTGTGTGTATGGGCTATGCAAACAAAAGCATCTAAGCCGATGCTTAAAAAGGTCGCCCAAAAGCCAGTGCTTGGGAAGTACTGGCGAGAGCATAAAAATTTGGGATTCCTGTAACATGACTATGCGCACTTTTTTCTTTTTTGGTGAAAGTTGTTCCAGTATACTACATACTCTACACAGTTTTTTGGTTCTCTACATGCACACATCTCCCGCCGCAACGCGCGGGGGGCATCCTACTAGTTTATCCAAATATACAAATAAGATACAAATGACTAGAATTACCTTGGTTTTCCTAAGGCTATATATTGTTGTTTAACTAAAAAGTCTACCTACGTAAAAAATGAACTTTAACTAACACATCATTTAATTATCATGCTGTGGTATAACTACAACTAAATAAAAGAAAGAAAAAAAGTGTGATTAGTTGATCGGGATCGCACCCCTCAACCAAACCCCTCCCACGCCTATTAAGAGGGCGGTGCTCCCCACTTTGCCGCCCTCCTTTAATGTCACACCCTGGCTTTGCGGAAGCGTGGGTTTATTTGGTGTGACTTCTTAATACCATAGCGTAATCACAACAAAGCTATATGAAAGTAAAACCATGCAGATCATCCATTGATTCATGTTTTAAAATAAAAGTACCACAACATAGTTTTAAAATGTCGACACATGCAACAGAATTACAACATAACAAAATAAAAACATTGTTCGGGAGACATAAAACAGACGCAGTTTAAGGATTGTGACTCGTCCAGGTAAAAGCCACATCCCCTAAACTTGGATGACCTCATAACTCTTACGCAACGTGAAAATGTAGCATACCTCGCCAGATCCTTAATTACTTGAAATACATGTAAGTTGGAAAAATCAACAAAAATGTTGAGCGAGTTCATGTATAGTGAGTATGTAAAACCTTTGTATGTATAAAAATCCTGGTATGTAGCAAATAAGGAAATAAAGAGATAACCAATGGTTTGCAAGGCCATTGATATGTGTGAAGTGCAGTAGAAAGACTCAAACCTAGTAGATTTTTGCGTCGGGTACCAAGTCACCCCGAGGTCCGTACTGTTGGGCCTGGGGCTGGGCTCGCTACACCCAGATAGATCTATCGCTAAAGACCCTCGGTCCTACACTGAGGATTAATGGCCTCCAGTTCCCGCCTACCCACTCACATGATCTAAGTAATAACCCTCCTTACGCTAACCATACCATGTAAAAAGTATTCGTAATCATAGTAACATGTATTTCACCCTCGAAGTATAAAAACTGAAAACAGTTAAGAGAAAAGGGGGGACATGAACTCACAGAAGTGCGTCTCGAAATAGTAATCTCCCAGTCAACCTGCTGCGTGATGACCTACACGTACTAACTTCTATTAGACGGACGACCGTGCCTTGGCTCAAGGTTTAACATTTTTGGGAAATAGTTAGACAACTATTTCGTATTTACACTTCGTAATTATGTATTACTTATATTCCTTCCCAATGATGAGGGTTTTAATACATGTGCGTTTATATAATTTCAAAATATATTATTAAGTCTCACTTAATAAAATATATTTTAATTCATTTGTCTAAAATATTCTATCTCCAAAATATACATATTTTTCCCAAGAAAATTATATTTTATTCCATACAATTTTCCAAAATAATATTTTTATCAAAATACACATTACGAGTATTTTTCCGAAAATACATAAGTTACATTTTTAGAGTTTGTGTGTAATAATAATACCGGTGTAACTTAAATTTTTATTGTGAGAACGTCAGTATTATTTTGGAGTCGTTACTGTTTAGTGCATTCTGGTAATATTATTTTTACCCTAAAAATAATATTTATGTAGTTCACAAAATAATCATAAAATTCTCACAAGTGTTATTATGAAAAATATATATTCTAAACATATATTTAACAAGTTTCATTTATGAAAATTCCACCTCCGACACTTGGAAGTTTTGCAATAAAAATCATGGCGAATTTTATTATAGACAACAAGTTAAGAATATATTCACAACACTTGTTACAAAAATATTTCCAAGTGTTATATTTCTGGAAAAATTTCGCCAGAGTTTCCTCTGTAACTGGAGGTGGCTACGCTTACTAGCGTATCATTTTCTTTTCAAAATTCAATCAGCAATTTTCCCATCATCAACAAACAATATTCAAATATCGAACTAGTCAAACAAGTATAAATTGCAAACACATGAACTTGTAAACCACCCAACTAAATTAACCATGGGATAAAATGTTATCTAGATATGAAACAAGTTTGATTAAAATAATCAAAAGTTGTGGTGTGTGTCCCACAAGGGGACCGATCCGATCAGGGGGGGGGGGTAATTGGTTTGATTTCAACTTGATAGTTAGTAACTAGTTTGATTAGTTAGGAGTCTAAATTAAGTTATTAGTGTGCTAGGAAGTATAACGGGTGTTAGGGTATTCGGGGACCCTAACTGGCTCAAAAAAGGAAAAACAATGTCATTGTCAATATTTTTATGTTCCGGGTAAAGTCCGGTTGTTCGGTTGGATACTGATCCGTTAAAGTGCTTAATAAGCATTAAAAGTGTCTTTAATATTATTTTTAGTGACACAAAGAATTCCCGACACTTTGGAAAGTGTCTAGTATTATTTTCCCATGTTTTTGCACTTTACTTAGTCATATTAAATGCTGAATTTTGTATTAAAGTGCAGAATTTTGTAATTAGAACATGTTTTAGGCACATCCGGTCACTATAACTATCACCTAGTGACGCAGTTCTACAATCCTCATTTCCCTACACTCCTTGCTAGTGTAGTGAACTATTCCCGGCTCATACTTGCCTTAGAGACAGTGTCTGTCTAGTGCTGGCTATGTCAGCACGTTTACTGGGTTATCCGTTCATTGTGCTACTGTCCTAATGTGCATCAAGTTTGTCACTATAGTTTGTATGTAAATAATGGAGTGACAGTTAATAAAGTATGATGCATGTATATGTATGTATCAGAAATCACGTAGCAGTTTAACCACAATTGTAAGCAAGCACAGTAATTAAGCATAAATTAAATATTAATTAATTCGTACGGATACCTGATTTGGTGAGGGTTGTCACATTCTCCCCCCGTTAGAAAAATTTCGTCCCGAAATTTTAGGCTCTGCTTCTATTTGCAGGGGTCTTGGGAAATAAGTGGAGGTACTTTTCTTTAAATCGGTCCTCACGCTCCCAGGTGTATTCTGGACCGTGTCTTGCATTCCAACGAACCTTGATGAGTTTGACACTGCTCCGGCGGGTTTTGTTCACTTTCCAATCCGTAACCTCAACGGGTTCTTCAACAAAATGGAGCGTGTCGTCAATATGAATCTCGTCTGCGGGAATGACAACAGTATCTTGCGTTGGACTCTTTTTCAGATTTGATACATTAAATGTATCGTGAACACCGTTCAGCTCGGCAGGTAAATCCAACTTGTATGCTACTAACCCAATTCTCTCCAGAATCTTGAAAGGACCAATATACCGCGGATTCAACTTTCCACGCTTCCCGAAGCATGCCACACCCTTCCAGGGTGATACCTTTAATAATACCATATCACCTACCTCAAACTCTAGAGGTTTCCTTCTTCGGTCCGCATAGCATTTTTGCCGATCGCGAGCCGCCTTGATGCGATCTCGGATCTGTGCAATCTTATCTGTGGTTTCCTGGACCACATCAGGACCAACCACTTGTTTATCACCTGCATCAGACCAACAAAGCGGTGACCTGCACTTGCGTCCGTACAGGGCTTCAAATGGCGCGGCACCAATACTGGTGTGGTAGCTGTTGTTATATGAAAATTCGACCAAGGGTAACTGCTTATCCCAGCTACCACCCAAATCCATAACATATGCTCTCAGCATATCCTCCAATGTCTGAATAGTCCGTTCGCTTTGTCCATCGGTCTGTGGGTGAAATGCAGTGCTTAAATTCAAGTGCGAGCCAAAAGCTTCTTGGAAAGACTGCCAAATCCTTGACACAAACCTTCCGTCTCTATCAGAGATGATCGAGAGAGGCACTCCATGACGTGCAACGATTTCTCTCATGTAAATTTCAGCTAATTTGCTCATGTTGTCTTTCTTTCTGATGGGTAAGAAGTGCGCAGATTTCGTTAATCGGTCCACTATTACCCAAATAGTGTCATGACCTCTTGGCGTTCTTGGCAACTTCGTTATAAAATCCATGGAAATTTGTTCCCATTTCCACTTGGGAATCTCAGGTTGTTGTAGAAGTCCTGAAGGCTTCTGGTATTCAGCTTTTACTTTGGCGCACGTCAAACACTTACTAACGTAAACAGCAACATCACCTTTCATCCTAGGCCACCAATAGTAATCTTTAAGATTTGGTACATCTTATCCGCTCCTGGATGGATAGAGTACCGCGATTTATGGGCTTCATCAAAAATAACCCTTCTCAAACCACCAAACAGAGGAACCCAAATCCTTTTCATGAAACATAACGTTCCTTCCTCGTTTGGTATTAACTGCTTCTCCATCCCACGGAGATATTCTTCTTCAATGTTTCTTTCCTTAAGTGCTTCTTTCTGCGCGGCACGAATGCGCAGAGAAAGATTTGTCTGGATAATCATCTCCAAAGCCCTAACCCTTATGGGCTTGATCCTTTATTTTCGACTTAGGGCATCGGCGACCACATTCGCCTTCCCTGGATGGTACTTGATCTCGCAGTCGTAATCGTTCAACAACTCGACCCAACGTCTTTGTCTCATATTCAGCTCTTTCTGGTCGAATATATGCTGCAGACTCTTATGATCTGTGAAGATTGTACATTTCGTACCATATAGATAATGTCTCTAGATCTTCAATGCAAATATCACTGCGCCTAGCTCCAAGTCATGTGTGGTATAGTACTTTTCATGTACTTTCAATTGGCGCGAAGCGTAAGCTATAACTTTCTGGCGCTGCATCAACACGCAACCCAATCCTTGACGCGAGGCGTCACAATATACCATAAAATCTTCTGTACCCTCTGGTAGTGCTAAGATTGGCGCATTGCAGAGCTTGTCTTTTAACAACTGAAACGCTTCCTCTGTGACAACCCTCACTAAAACAGGTATCCATACAACTTAATTAATATATAATTACTGCTTAATGACTGTGCTTGTTTGAAACTGTGGATAAACTGCTACTTGAATTCTGATACGTACACTTACTTGCATCATACCCTATTTGCTGTCACTCTATTATTTACATACAAGAACATTAGTGACAACCTTGATGCACCAAAAGCACAGTAGCACAATAAACGGATAACCTATTGAACGTGCTGTCATAACTAGCACCAGGCAGGTACTGCCTCTAAGGCCTGTATGAGCCAGAGATAATTTGCTACACTAGTAGAGAGTGTAGGGATATAAGGGTTGTAGAACTGCGTCACTAGGTATAAGTTACAGTGACCGGATGTGCCTAAAACGTACTCTAAGAACAAAATTCAGCACTTTAATTAAAAATTCAGCATTTAGCTAACTAATAAAGTGCCAAAACATGAGAAAAATATTACTAGACACTTTCCAAAGTGTCGGGAATAAGTTGTGTCACTAAAAATAGTAATAACGACACTTTAAAGCTTTGTTAAGCACTTTAACAGATCACTATCCGACCGAACAACCGGACTTTACCCGGACATGAAAATATTGCCATTAACATTGTTTCTCTTTTTCTGAGCCAGTTAGGGTCTCCGGATACCCTAACACCCGCTATAATGCATAACAAGCTAGTAACCGAGTTAACCTCCAACATAACTTAACTTTATCCTAACTACTAGTTGAAATGGAACCGGATAACCCCCCCCCCCCCAACCGAGTTCGGTCATAATGTGACCATCCCTTGTACTTTGATGATTATTTAAATCATCCATGTCCCATATCAAGTGGACATGAAATCCAATGGTTAATTGTGTAGAGTTTTGTCTATAAGAACCAAGCTTAAACCAACATAACCTTCACACACACAAAGTCACCAACACATCTCTCTCTCCCTTCCTTGGAGCTCTCGGCCGAACACACCCACAAACACCCAACCATTTTCGAGTTTTGATCTTGCATTTCCAAGCACATACAAGGGTCAAGGATCTCATACAAGGAAGCTTGGTGCGTTCGGATCGTGAAGGACCTCACCACATTGCTTTTATCCACTCATTCTTCGACTAGTTTCTTCCCTAGCCTCGAGCTAGTAGTAAGTGACTTCAAACACCCTCTTGATCTATTCTAAAGTGGATAAAACGAACCTTGTCGGTTAAAATTTATGAACTTACAAGAATGCATACTAAAAGTTTACATAAATGATGAACATGTTGGTTAAAAGCATAAGGGTTGTGTAAATCTTGTAAGACTTGTTTGTTGTAATTATTTAGTGCCGATCTATGTTGTGGTAGCTCGGATCATCATCTAACCCTGATTAGTCATGTTCATGAATCATGACATAGAGTATGTTTAAGTGTAAAAAGGGTTAAATGATGAAACACTGCTACACACTAAGCATGAACTTGTGTAAAAACGATTTTACTTATGAAATAGTGTTCAAAACTAGTAGATCTACGGATCTACAAGTGGTATTTTCAAAGAACCAAGTGTCAAAGGAAAACATATTTTAAAACCGGATCTTTCATAAACAAGAGTGATTTCTGTAAACACACAAGTGTGTAAACACTTGTGTAACACAAAGTTTGACAAAGGAACTATTTTTGTAAGTGTTGACAAGAAGTTGTAAAGACGAAGCTTCTTTAAAAACAAGATTTTCAAGAAACCGAATTGATCTATACCAAGATCCACTAAGAATAACGGAAAGTTACTACATATTTTGGATAAACCGCAAGTTCATGTATTTTTGCGATTTATATATATATATTGACTAGTTTGATGTTGGATATTGTTATTGTTGAAAGAGAAAATTGTTGATTTGGATTTTAAAAGAAAATGATACGCTTGAAAGCGTGGCCACCTCCAGTTACAGGGGAAACTCTGGCGAAACTTTTCCAAAAACCTAACACTTGGAAAAATATTTTCACCACAAGTGTTATAAATAAATTTTTAACTTGTTTTCAAAATATAAATTTCGCCACGATCTTTATTACAAAATTACTAAGTGTCGGGGGTGGGATTTTCACAAAATAAAACTTGATAAATATATATTTAGTATATATATTTTCATAACAACACTTGTGAATTTTTTTGATTATTTTGTGAACTATACAAATATTATTTTTAGGGTAAAAATAATATTACCGAATGTTACCGATTCCAAAATAATACGAACGCCTTCACAATAAATAATAAGTTACAACGGTATTATTAATACCACCCGATCTTTAAAACGTAACTTATGCATTTTCGGAAGAATTCTAATAAACGCGTATTTTGACGAGAGTATTATTTTTGGGAAAATTATAAGGATTAAAATATAATATTTTTGGGAAAAATATTTATATTTTGGAGTTGGAAATAAAATATATTTTAAGTGAGACTTAATAATATATTCCGAAGATACACAAACGCACATGTATTAAATCCCCCATCCTTGGGAAGGAAAATATCTACTAAATACTTGCCAAGTGTAAACACGAAATAGTTGTCTAACTATTTTCCCCAAAAACATTAAACCTTAAGGCACGGCCGTCCGTCTAATAGATTTAGTACGTGTAGGTCGTCGCTCAGCGGTTTGACCAGGAGATTTACTTGGTAGAGACGCACCACTGTGAGTTCATGTCCCCCTTTTCTCTTAACTGTTTTCAGTTTTCTAAACTGTGGGGGTGAAATACATGTTACTATGTTTACGGATACTTTTATACATGGTATGGTTAGCGTAAGGAGGGTTACTACTTAGATCATGTGAGTGGGTAGGCGGAAACTTGAGGCCATTAATCCTCAGGGTAGGACCGAGGGACAGGAGCGGTAGATCTATTTGGGTGTAGCGAGTCCAGCCCCAGGCCCAGCATAACGGACCTCGGGGTGACTTTGTGCCCAACGTATAAATCCGCTAGGTTTGAGTCTTCCTACTTGCACTTCACACATATCAATGGCCTTGCAAACCATTGGTGATCTCTTTTTCCTTATTTGCTACATACCAGGAATTTTTATACTTACAAAGGTTTTACTTACTCACTTACACATGAACTCGCTCAACATTATTGTTGATTTTTCCAACTTACATGTATTTCAGGAAATTAAAGATCTAGCGCGGTATGTTACGTTTTCCCGCTGCATAAGAGTTCGAGGTCATCCAAGTTTAAGGGATGTGACTTTTTCCTGGACGAGTCATGTCACACCCCCAAAATCCACCTGCGGAGTATCACCGCTTGGGAGCGTGACTGACCAGGATCAAGCCACCAATCATATCGAACATGTAATTAATATCAAGTATAATAAATGTAAACCAACCATTCAATACGATAGGTGTTCCAAACGTAATCATAGTTTCAAAGTATAGCGGAAGCATAAGTAAGAAAAACCCAATGTGTATTATAAGTTCAAATGCTTAAATGTTTTAACATGGCATCCACGATCCATGCTCCACAACGACCTGCTCCTCCCTGTGCAAGCTCCATAAGTATTTAACGACCTGCAAGGCATGTAACAGAGGATCAACAACTAGTTGAGCGAGTTCACAGTTAACAATTCAGTAATAGTGCAGTGTGAGTAGTAGTATGTTCATTCGTTATGTCATGTATCGTATTAGTTTCCATCGCGGCCTCCCAGGCAGGTATGCGAAGATATTAGGGGGTGTTCATCCCGTGTATTCTAGACTAGGTTTACCTGTATCGCGGCCTACCAGGTAGGTGTGCGAAGATTAGTAAATTACCGTTCGCGGCCTTCCAAAGGCAGGTGTGCGAAGTCAGTCATAATATCGCGGCCAACCCTTGGCAGGTGTGCGAAGATCAGTTCAATAAGTGTTACTAGTCTAGTCGTAGTTCAATCAGCGGAGTATGTACCATAGTTCATCAAATCACATCACTACGTTCCAGTATAGATAAGTACCAGTAAATAATCAATCCCATTCCCACCCTGGGAACCCCATGCCTTGGCTGTGTGAACTCACCTTGGTTTGCTCGGTATGTTATTGCTTCTAGGGTTTATTAATCGTCTATGTTCCGTTACACACGACCTAGGATATGTTGCACATGATACGATGTAAGTGGTTGCATCAAATTAGGGTTTACAAGTCTATGATATCAAGCAATTGTGATCCGTGTGACATTTGTGCATAATTTGATATGATAATGGTTGTTCGCACGTACGGTATCATTCAGTATAGTATCATATAGTTTCTCATACAGGTTACTGAACTTGAATCACAAACACACAGTCTTTTCTAGTATAAGCAAAGCTCAGGGCATGTAACGTCGCTATAATTCACATCATGTATATCAAATCAACAATTCAAACAGTTCATCAATAAACGTCGGATCTTGCATGCATATTAACCTCAGACATCATGTATTAATAAAGTTCGGATCCCTTATGTGATGTGAATATAAAAGTCAGGCATGATTATGTAGTCCAAAGTTCGGCCAAGGATGAAATCATATAAAACAAACAAACTCAGACAAGCTCACAACCACAAAGCTCGGTCCCTTGAGTCCTCTTGTAAAACTCGGACATTGGCAAGATGCCCACAAACTCGGGTAGGGGCTAGGGGGAATATAGTTCGGACCAAATGACTCAATAACCTCGGCCCAAATAACTTAATAAACTCGGACCAAATAATAATCAAAAGTCGGACACTTAGTTACCAAAAAAAAAACTCGGGCCATATGGCCTTCTAAACTCGGACCATATGTGTGTTGCTGAAACTCGGACCATGCATGATGCATTAAACTCGGGCCAGCCATATCAGTTAAACTCGGGTAACACAATGTCAAGAAATTCGGACCAGGGACTCTTATATTAAGCTCGGATCTCATGTGACACAACCTCGGACCCTTATATGCAAATAAAGTCGGACTAGGTGGTGGGGTTCTAATCAACAAACTCAGACCATTATGTTTTAATATAAACAGTCGGACTCCATATTTGCTACTTAAAACCTCGGACTTCATGCATAACAGGAACTTCGGACCTATAGCTTCTTATAAACTCAGACAATTACATTCATTCACAACCTCAGACAACCAATTTAAACATACGAGTGTTTCTGTTCCATGAGATTGTATCAGTTACGTTTTGTTCTCCTACGATCGTGAAACCCTAAATACATACTTCGCATTGTACTGATCAAAACAACAATCAATATTCCTACATATCCTGCATCTACATCATCAGTCAATCGATTCTACACTAATCACTAACATCATCACATTAATCAGCATCAAATCAATAATCACAGTGAGCATCATATGAAGAATTAGGGTTTCACCAAGAATTACAAGAATCAAGAATTCATAACCATCAAACAATCAATTGGAGTTTACAAGTATTACAATGATCAATAAACAATTAATCACAAACAACGATTAAACAATTACCTTGAATGATTCTAGAGAAACAATGATGGTGGTGATGATTGCTAGAGAGCCAAAGGAATGAAAGTACGTGCTTGGATTCTTGTGAGAGGTTTAGTGAGTGATTTAGGGTTAAGTATGATTTAGGTTTCACTAATAACTCTTTACACCCTTTATTATTATATTTTACAATAGTGCACCATCTCAATTAATTTCACAGTTTCACCACTCAGTTTATGCATTTAATAAATTTCTCACAATTAACACATAACCATGCATAATCACACAATGCACTTTATTGTATCAAAACGTTTATAATTCCATAGCAATTAACTGTGCAAATAATCAACTAAACACTACAAGAACGTGCAATAATTGCGAAATAGAAATCTTGGAAATTTGAGTTGTCACATTATCCCCAACTTAAAAGAAATTTCGTCCCGAAATTTGGTACGCACTCACTGAGGAAGCTAGGTAAGTTGTATTGTTCACAGGTTTTCCTGGGGTGTCACAAGTCACAGTTCTTAAACTGTGTTTATTTCTTGTTGATGTTTGTGTCTTCAAACAATGTTTTATGTTGTTAGGTTGTAACTTCCGTTGCACGAGTCAACGTTTTAAGACAATGTTATGTTACTTATATTTTAAAACTTAAATCGATGGATGATCTTGCATGGTTTTTAATTCATATAGCTTTGTTATGATTAAGCTATGGTATTAAGAAGTCACACTAAATTAACCACGCTTCCGCAAAGCCAGGGTGTGACAGCTTGGTATCAGAGCTCTGATCATAGCGAACTAGGATTCCTTCTCGAGTCTAGACTATGATCACTAGGGCTCTCACGAAAACATTTTTCCACTGCATACCACTTAAGTCCAGATCCAAAACGTTTTTATAAACAAATGTTGAGCACATTTTATTTATTAGATATAGGCTCAGTCTGGGAGGCTGAGGCTCGGTCTGGGAGGCCGAGGCTCGGTCTGGGAGGCCGAGGTAGTTGTCTAGTGGGACTAGGGAGTCAGTCTGAGAGGCTGAGAGAATTGGATAGTGGGACTAGGAAGAGCAGTCTGGGAGGCTGGGAGGCTAGTGGGACTAGGAAGATCAGTCTGGGAGGCTGGGAGGCTAGTGGGACTAGGAAGATCAGTCTGGGAGGCTAGTGGGACTAGGAGGATTATTTGATTGATTAATTGGTGACTAATGTGTTTACCTGATGGTATGATTGATTATTTGTGCATATTTGTGTTATACAGACACCATGGACTCATCAGGCACTGGTGATTCGGACACCACGGGCCCTAGGCCCATTGTATCAGACGACCTAGAGTCTTCGGAGCATGAGGTCCACACATCAGATGTTACCAGCACAGATGAGGATGACTTCCAGCCCTTTGCGTTACCCGACGCTGTCGACGAGCCCGCTGATGGCCCTTTTGTCGGGGACCTACCGCTCGTAGAGATCCCTGCCCCCATACCTTTGGCCGCTTATCCTGTTCTCGATATACTCCTCGACGCAGACGCTGACGACGACGTCGATCTGTTTGATGACGAGCTCCTGGAGGATGATGTTGAGGGCGAGGCCCTTCTAGCTGACGGTGGTCTTTTGTTGCTCGCAGATGCTCCAGCTGGGGAGTCACCTGCACACTCACCGGTCCCAGACTCTTTCGAGTCTGTGGCCTCCGCACCATCACACACTCAGGATGCGCAGCACTTTTCTCACGGTTCAGATCCTGATAGGGCATCCTCTGTTGCCCCTGCCCCGAGCTTTGCTTTCGATCACGACATTGAGGAGGATTCCGACCCTGTCTTTCCACCAGGATTTGACCCTGACCAGGACATAGAGTTTATACCCCTAGATCAGCCTATGGAGGACCCGGTTGACCCAGTTGACCCAGTTGATCCCATTGACCCTGCGTTTGCTAACCACGCAGATTTTGAGATGGCATTTGATGACCCCGAGCCTGCCATGGCCCCCGAGCTGGTAGCCGCTCCTGACCCTGCGTTTGAGCATGACCCTGTTCATACTGGCGCACCCATTGTTGACCTTGTGATTGCCGATCTACCCGTTGATGATCACCCTGTCGATGCTCCACCTCTGGAGGGCGATCATGTTGTTGCTGCTGATCAGGCTGATGCCTTTTTTATCGCTGATGCACCTGTTGACCCTATTGTTGCTCCCCTACCTGATCATGTTCCCCTGGAGCCCGATCATGCACTATTCGTGACCCATATTGATCCCCGGTATGCGCACACCCAGAATGGGTGGATTGACGCTGATGATGAGCTCCCACCTATTCCCCCACATACCACTGATGCACGTCACATTGATTTCTCTTTTTCGTTCCTTCAGTTCACACCTCCAGCTCGACCTGGAGAGGGTTCCTCGGCTCATCCCTTTGGACATGTGTCGGCATCTATCCCAGTGGTACCACAGTTTTCTACTGCTATTCCCCCTGTTCCTCCATTCTCTGTGCCACCTTTCAATCCAGCCAGTGAGCCATTTCTCTGGACGTCACCGCCTATTATGCCGCCATCCGACCCCTACCATCCTTTCCATATGGGGTATTCTATTGAGGACGTTCTGATGTCGTTTGTTGTCTAGCAGGAGGCACTCACACAGCGCATTCAGGAGCTCGAGAGAGCTTAGCCACCGACGTGCCAGTGTCAGGGTCAGACCCACCCTGCTTCTTCGCAGCCCTCTCGACCATTGCCACAGGACTCTGCTGCACGCCTTTTGGCACTGGAGCAGCAGATGACGTCCTGGTTGCGTTCCCAGAGAGCCATGGAGGAGGACTGGCTCCATTTGCGTCGTCTGTTTTATTCCCATTTTCCCCCTCCTCCACCGCCATCAGTATAGGGCATCTTTAGTACAACATGGGTGGACGTTGGTGAGAAGACGGCGATTGCTCTGACCGCACAGCTACTTTTTGGAGACTGCATTCTGATTCTGACTTTTGCTGATCATGTATATGGGATGTACTGACACTGATTTGATATTCTTTTGGACTGGGGTGATGTAGCCCTTAGTCGATGATGATGTATGACACTATTATGTACTTGTACACTTTACCATGTGGTCTCGATTTATGGCAATGCAATCGCAGTATTCTCATCATATGTGATGTTTTGATTGATTATTTATGTTTTACGACATGGGATGTTGTGTGATTGATATATTTATAACATGGGATGTTGTGTGATTGATATATTTATAACATGGGATGTTGTGTGATTGATATGATTGTAACATGGGATGTTATGTAATTGGTGTGTTTATAACATGAGATGTTATGTACTATTACTATCATTATATACGTACGCTTTACTATGGCCTGACCCACGTGAACTCATCGTTTAGAAGATGCCACCGAGACGTCAAACGCCGATGCCTACCAATGAGGCAGAGCTTCAGCAAGTCATCGCTGCTGCCATCGCACAGTACGCCGCTTCTCAAGGAGGGACTAGTGGAAGTAATTCTTGCAATACTGGCAACAACAATCCACCTCATAGTAATACTAAGTCATTAAGACATACCATGATCTAATTGAATATCTCTAGCAAGGATGCTAATGCCATTCATATGTTGTAACGTATGTGCAGGGTGCACCTACAAGCAGTTTCTAGACTGCAAGCCTGTCAACTTCGATGGCACCGGAGGTGCTGTCGCTTTTGTTCGTTGGGCCGAGAAGACAGACTCAGTTCTCCGCATGAGCAAGTGTGCTCCAGACCAGCAAGTTACTTACATTTCCGGGCTATTCTTGGACGGAGCCCTGTCATGGTGGAATTTGCAAGTGCAGACTCTTGGACTGAGGAGGCTATCCGCCTAAACAAGTTCGATGATGTCGAGACTAAGAAGAAGGAGACTCACGTCGAGTCATCCGGAGGTAACAAATGGAAGTTCTCGAAATTCAAGCAAGGCACTAGTGGGGTTCTTAAGAAACGAGAGCCAAGCGCGCCAGCTCAGGTTACAGCTGGTAGTGGAAAGAAAGGAAAGGGATATATGGGCACCCAGCCCAAGTGCAACACCTGCCAGCGTCACCATTCTGGCCGGTGTGGTTTGAAAGTATGTGAAGCGTGTGGGAAACCTGGCCACTCGAAGGATTCTTGTTGGGCCACTGTTGGCCAGGGAGGCCAAGGAGGATTTGGAAACAGAAACAATAACCGGGGTGGAAATGGAAATCGCCCACAAGGAAACAATGGAGGTAATGGGAATCGAGGCAACAATGTGAATCAAGCGGGCACTGTGAATCGTAACCAAAGGAATAATCAAGCTGGGAATGGAGGTGGAAACGGGCAAAGACCTGGATGCTTTAACTGTGGTGATATTGGGCACTATAAGAGAAACTACCCAGAATTGAACCAAGCCCATGGAAGAGTTTTCAATATCGAAGCGAGGGAAGCGCGCCAGGATCCCAATGTCGTCACTGGTACGTTTCCTGTAAACCAACGCTATGCATCCGTTTTATTTGATACTGGTGCCGATTATAGCTTCGTATCGTTAGAGTTTAAGAATATGCTTGGGTTAGTCGCTAGTAAGTTAGATATTCCCTACTCAATCGAATTGGCTAATGGGAAGTTGGTGGAAGCCAATGAAGTTATCAGAGGTTGTGTAATCGAATTGGGAGAGCGTGAGTTTGCTCTGGATCTACTACCAGTCCAGCTGGGGAGTTTCGATGTGGTAGTAGGGATGGATTGGTTATCAGGCAACAAGGCTGAGATTGTTTGTCATGAAAAGGTCGTTCGTATCACGACCGAAGATGGTGAAACGATTGTGGTTCATGGAGAGAAGCGAGATATGCCTTTGAGGATTATCAGCTGCCTAAAAGCGCGAAAATGTTTGCAGAAGGGATGTGCTGCCTTCCTGGCACACATTGTAGATAAGAAAGCTGCTGAGCCGAAAATCGAAGACATCCCTGTCGTGAGGGAATATCCAGAAGTCTTCCCAGAGGACTTGCCTGGATTGCCGCCTCAGAGGCAAGTGGAGTTCCGCATTGACTTAGTTCAAGGCGCCGCGCCTGTGGCTAAGGCACCTTATCGACTTGCCCCATCTGAGATGCAAGAAATGTCGACACAACTTCAAGAGTTGTTAGACAAGGGATTTATCCGACCAAGCTTCTCGCCTTGGGGAGCTCCGGTCCTGTTTGTCAAGAAGAAAGACGGTAGTTTCCGTATGTGTATTGACTACCGGGAGTTGAATAAGCTGACGATCAAGAATAGATACCCTCTGCCAAGAATCGATGATCTATTTGACCAACTCCAAGGTTCAAGCTTTTATTCAAAGATCGATCTTCGATCTGGATACCATCAGCTAAGGATACAGGAGGAAAGTATCCCGAAGACAGCTTTCAGAACTCGCTATGGACACTACGAGTTCCTAGTTATGCCGTTTGGGTTGACAAACGCACCGGCAGTCTTTATGGATTTGATGAATAGAGTTTGCAAGCCGTACTTGGATAAGTTCGTGATTGTGTTCATCGACGACATTTTGATTTATTCAAAGACAAAGGCTGAGCACGAACAACATCTAAGAGCTATTTTGGAGTTGCTGAAAAAGGAGCAGTTGTACGCCAAATTCTCGAAGTGCGAGTTTTGGCTACGTGAAGTCCAATTTCTTGGACATGTGGTAAATGGAGATAGAATTCATGTGGATCCCACCAAGATCAAAGCGATCAAGAATTGGGAAACGCCAAAGACGCCAACCGAGATTCGGCAATTCTTGGGTTTGGCGGGCTACTATCGAAGGTTCATTGAGGACTTTTCAAAAATCGCTCAACCATTGACGCTCCTCACGCAGAAAGATAAGAAGTTTGATTGGGGAATCAAACAGGAAGAAGCGTTCCAGATATTGAAAGATAAGCTCTGCAATGCGCCAATCTTAGCACTACCGGAAGGTACTGACGATTTCATGGTATACTGTGACGCCTCGCGCCAAGGTTTGGGTTGCGTGTTGATGCAACGCCAAAAAGTTATAGCTTACGCATCGCGTCAATTGAAAGTACATGAAAAGAATTATACCACACATGACTTGGAACTTGGCGCAGTAATATTTGCTTTAAAGATCTGGAGACACTACCTATATGGTACGAAATGTACAATCTTCACAGATCACAAGAGCCTATAACACATATTCAACCAGAAGGAGTTGAATATGAGACAAAGACGTTGGGTTGAGTTGTTGAATGATTACGACTGCGAGATAAAGTATCATCCAGGGAAGGCGAATGTGGTCACCGACGCCCTAAGTCGAAAAGAAAGGATCAAGCCCATAAGGGTTAGGGCTTTGGAGATGATTATTCAGACAGACCTTTCTCTGCGCATTCGTGCCGCGCAGAAAGAAGCTCTTAAGGAAAAAAACCGTGAAGAAGAATATCTCCGTGGGATGGAGAAGCTATTGGTACCAAACGAGGAAGGAACGTTATGTTTTGACAAAAGGATTTGGGTTCCTCTGTTTGGTGGTTTGAGGAAGGTTATTTTTTATGAAGCTCACAAATCACGGTACTCTATCCATCCAGGAGCGGATAAGATGTACCAAGATCTTAAAGATTACTACTGGTGGCCCAGGATGAAGGGCGATGTTGCTGTTTATGTGAGCAAGTGTTTAACGTGTGCTAAGGTTAAGGCTGAATACCAGAAGCCTTCGGGACTTCTGCAACAACCCGAGATTCCCAAATGGAAATGGGAACAAATCTCTATGGATTTTATTACAAAGTTGCCAAGAACGCCAAGAGGCCATGACACTATTTGGGTAATAGTGGACCGATTAACGAAGTCAGCGCACTTCTTACCTATCAGGGAGAAGGATAATACGAGCAAGTTGGCTGAAATTTACATGAGAGAAATAGTTACGCGCCATGGAGTACCTCTCTCGATCATCTCGGATAGAGATGGAAGGTTCGTATCAAGGATTTGGCAATCCTTCCAAGAAGCTTTTGGCTCACAATTGAATATGAGCACTGCATTTAACCCACAGACCGACGGACAAAGCGAACGGACGATACAGACTTTGGAAGATATGCTGAGAGCATGTGTTATGGATTTGGGAGGTAGCTGGGATAAGCATTTGCCATTGGTCGAATTTTCATACAACAACAGCTATCACACCAATATTGGTGCCGCGCCATTTGAAGCTCTATATGGCCGCAAGTGCAGATCACCGCTTTGTTGGTCTGATGCAGGTGAAAGACAATTGGTTGGTCCTGATATGGTCCAGGAAAACCACAGACAAGATCGCACAGATCCGAGATCGCATCAAGGCGGCTCGTGATCGACAAAAGTGTTATGCGGATCGAAGAAGGAAACCTCTAGAATTTGAGGTAGGTGATATGGTTTTGTTGAAAGCATCACCCTGGAAGGGTGTGGCACGCTTCGGGAAGCGTGGAAAGTTGAATCCGCGGTATATTGGTCCGTTCAGAATTTTAGAAAGAATTGGGCTAGTAGCATACAAGCTGGACTTACCTGCTGAACTGAATGGCGTTCACGATACATTTCATGTATCAAATTTGAAGAAGAGTCCAACTCAAGATACCGTTGTCATTCCCACCGACGAGATTCATGTTGACGACACGCTCCATTTTGTGGAAGAACCGGTTGAGGTTACGGATTGGAAAGTAAACAAGACCCGCCGGAGCAGTGTCAAGCTCGTCAAGGTTCTTTGGAATGCCAGACATGGTCCTGGAATACACCTGGGAGCGTGAGGACCGAATGAAAGAGAAATACCCCCACTTATTTCCCAAGAACCCTGCTTCTAGGAGCAGAACTTAAAATTTCGATACGAAATTTTTCTAACGGGGGGAGAATGTGACAACCCTCACTAAAACAGGTATTTGTACAACTTAATTAATATATAATTACTGCTTAATGACTGTGCTTGTTTGAAACTGTGGATAAACTGCTACTTGAATTCTGATACGTACACTTACTTGCATCATACCCTACTTGCTGTCACTCTATTATTTACATACAAGAACTTTAGTGACAACCTTGATGCACCAAAAGCATAGTAGCACAATAAACGGATAACCTATTGAACGTGCTGTCATAACTAGCACCAGGCAGGTACTGCCTCTAAGGCTTGTATGAGCCAGAGATAGTTTGCTACACTAGTAGAGAGTGTAGGGATATAAGGGTTGTAGAACTGCGTCACTAGGTATAAGTTACAGTGACCGGATGTGCCTAAAACGTACTCTAAGTACAAAATTCAGCACTTTAATTAAAAAATCAGCATTTAAAGTGCCAAAACATGAGAAAAATATTACTAGACACTTTGCAAAGTGTCGGGAATAAGTTGTGTCACTAAAAATAGTAATAACGACACTTTAAAGCTTTGTTAAGTACTTTAACGGATCACTATCCGACCGAACAACCGGACTTTACCCGGAACATGAAAATATTGCCATTAACATTGTTTCTCTTTTTCTGAGCCAGTTAGGGTTTCCGGATACCCTAACACCCGCTATAATGCATAACACGCTAGTAACCGAGTTAACCTCCAACATAACTTAACTTTATCCTAACTATTAGTTGAAATGGAACCGGATAACCCCCCCCCCCCCCAACCGAGTTCGGTCACAATGTGACCATCCCTTGTACTTTGATGATTATTTAAATCATCCATGTCCCATATCAAGTGGACATGAAATCCAATGGTTAATTGTGTAGAGTTTTGTCTATAAGAACCAAGCTTAAACCAACATAACCTTCACAAACACAAACTCACCAACACATCTCTCTCTCCCTTCCTTGGATCTCTCGGCCGAACACACCCACAAACACCCAACCATTTTCGAGTTTTGATCTTGCATTTCCAAGCACATACAAGGGTCAAGGATCTCATACAAGGAAGCTTGGGGCGTTCGGATCGTGAAGGACCTCACCACATTGCTTTTATCCACTCATTCTTCGACTAGTTTCTTCCCTAGCCTCGAGCTAGTAGTAAGTGACTTCAAACACCCTCTTGATCTATTCTAAAGTGGATAAAACGAACCTTGTCGGTTAAAATTTATGAACTTACAAGAATGCATACTAAAAGTTTACATAAATGATGAACATGTTGGTTAAAAGCATAAGGGTTGTGTAAATCTTGTAAGACTTGTTTGTTGTAATTATTTAGTGCCGATCTATGTTGTGGTAGCTCGGATCATCATCTAACCCGGATTAGTCATGTTCATGAATCATGACATAGAGTATGTTTAAGTGTAAAAAGGGTTAAATGATGAAACACTACTACACACTAAGCATGAACTTGTGTAAAAACGATTTTACTTATGAAATAGTGTTCAAAACTAGTAGATCTACGGATCTACAAGTGGTATTTTCAAAGAACCAAGTGTCAAAGGAAAACATATTTTAAAACCGGATCTTTCATAAACAAGAGTGATTTCTATAAACACACAAGTGTGTAAACACTTGTGTAACACAAAGTTTGACAAAGGAACTATTTTTGTAAGTGTTGACAAGAAGTTGTAAAGACGAAGCTTCTTTAAAAATAAGATTTTCAAGAAACCGAATTGATCTATACCAAGATCCACTAAGAATAACGGAAAGTTACTACATATTTTGGATAAACCGCAAGTTCATGTATTTTTTGCGATTTATATATATATTGACTAGTTTGATGTTGGATATTGTTATTGTTGAAAGAGAAAATTGTTGATTTGGATTTTAAAAGAAAATGATACGCTTGAAAGCGTGGCCACCTCCAGTTACAGGGGAAACTCTGGCGAAATTTTTCCAAAAACCTAACACTTGGAAAAATATTTTCACCACAAGTGTTATAAATACATTTTTAACTTGTTTTCAAAATATAAATTTCGCCACGATCTTTATTACAAAATTACTAAGTGTCGGAGGTGGGATTTTCACAAAATAAAACTTGATAAATATATATTTAGTATATATATTTTCATAACAACACTTGTGAATTTTTATGATTATTTTGTGAACTATACAAATATTATTTTTAGGGTAAAAATAATATTACCGAATGTTAACGATTCCAAAATAATACGAACGCCTTCACAATAAATAATAAGTTACAACGGTATTATTAATACCACCCGATCTTTAAAACGTAACTTATGCATTTTCGGAAGAATTCTATTAAACGCGTATTTTGACGAGAGTATTATTTTTGGGAAAATTATAAGGATTAAAATATAATATTTTTGGGAAAAATATTTATATTTTGGAGTTAGAAATAAAATATATTTTAAGTGAGACTTAATAATATATTCCGAAGATACACAAACACACATGTATTAAATCCCCCATCCTTGGGAAGGAAAATATCTACTAAATACTTGCCAAGTGTAAACACGAAATAGTTGTCTAACTATTTTCCCCAAAAACATTAAACCTTAAGGCACGGCCGTCCGTCTAATAGATTTAGTACGTGTAGGTCGTCGCTCAGCGGTTTGATCAGGAGATTTACTTGGTAGAGACGCACCACTGTGAGTTCATGTCCCCCTTTTCTCTTAACTGTTTTCAGTTTTCTAAACTGCGGGGGTGAAATACATGTTACTATGTTTACGGATACTTTTATACATGGTATGGTTAGCGTAAGGAGGGTTACTACTTAGATCATGTGAGTGGGTAGGCGGAAACTTGAGGCCATTAATCCTCAGGGTAGGACCGAGGGACAGGAGCGGTAGCTCTATCTGGGTGTAGCGAGCCCAGCCCCGGGCCCAGCATAACGGACCTCGGGGTGACTTTGTGCCCAACGTATAAATCCGCTAGGTTTGAGTCTTCCTACTTGCACTTCACACATATCAATGGCCTTGCAAACCATTGGTGATCTCTTTTTCCTTATTTGCTACATACCAGGAATTTTTATACTTACAAAGGTTTTACTTACTCACTTACACATGAACTCGCTCAACATTATTGTTGATTTTTCCAACTTACATGTATTTCAGGAAATTAAAGATCTGGCACGGTATGTTACGTTTTCCCGCTGCATAAGAGTTCGAGGTCATCCAAGTTTAAGGGATGTGACTTTTTCCTGGACGAGTCACAGTTCTTAAATTGTGTTTATTTCTTGTTGATGTTTGTGTCTTCAAACAATGTTTTATGTTGTTAGGTTGTAACTTCCGTTGCACGAGTCAACGTTTTAAGACAATGTTATGTTACTTATATTTTAAAACTTAAATCAATAGATGATCTTGCATGGTTTTTAATTCATATAGCTTTGTTATGATTAAGCTATGGTATTAAGAAGTCACACCAAATTAACCACGCTTCCGCAAAGCCAGGGTGTGACATCCTCCTATTTGATTCCCCAATCAAACTTCTTATCTTTCTGCGTGAGGAGTGTCAGTGGTTGAGCGATCTTCGAAAAATCCTCAATGAACCTTCGATAGTAGCCAGCCAAACCCAAGAACTGTCGAATCTCGGTTGGCGTCTTTGGGGTCTCCCAATTCTTTATTGCTTCAATCTTTGTGGGGTCCACATGAATCCCATCCCCATTCACTACATGCCCAAGGAATTAGACTTCGCGCAACCAAAATTCACACTTCGAGAATTTGGCATACAACTGTTCCTTTTTCAGCAACTCCTGAATGGCTCTTAAATGTTGTTCGTGTTCAGCCTTCGTCTTTGAATAAATCAAGATATCGTCGATAAACACAATCACAAACTTGTCGAGATACGACTTGCAAACTCTATTCATTAAATCCATAAAAACTGCAGGTTAGTTTGTCAACCCAAACGGCGTAACTAGGAACTCGTAATGTCCATAGCGAGTCCTAAAGGCTGTCTTCGGGATACTTTCCTCTTGTATCCTTAGCTAATGGTAACCTGATCGCAAATCGATCTTTGAGTAAAAGCTCGAACCTTGCAGCTGGTCAAATAAATCATCAATCCTTGGCAGAGGATATCTATTCTTGATCGTCAACTTATTCAACTCCCGGTAGTCAATGCACATACGAAAACTACCATCTTTCTTCTTAACAAACAGAACTGGAGCTCCCCAAGGTGAGAAGCTTGGTCTGATAAATCCTTTGTCTATCAACTCTTGGAGTTGTGTCGACAATTCCTGCATCTCAGACGGGCAAGTCGATATGGTGCCTTAGCCACAGGCGCGGCGCCTGGAACTAAGTCGATGCGGAACTCCACTTGCCTCTGGGGTGGCAATCCTGGCAAGTCCTCTGGAAAGACTTCTGGATATTCCTTTACGACAGGGATGTCTTCGATCTTTGGCTCAGCAGCTCTCTTATCCACAATGTGTGCCAGGAAGGCAGCACATCCCTTCTGTAAACACTTACGGGCTTTCAGGCAGCTGATGATTCTCAAAGGTGTATTGCGCTTCTCTCCATGAACCACAATCATTTCCCCATCTTCTGTTGGGATGCGAACGACCTTTTCGTGACAAACAATCTCTGCCTTGTTGCTCGATAACCAATCCATCCCTACTACCACGTCGAAGCTTCCCAACTTGACTGGTAGTAGATCCAAAGTAAACTCACGCTCTCCCAACTCTATTACACATCCTCTGACAACTTCATTAGCTTCAACCAGCTTTCCATTAGCCAATTCAATCGAGTACGGGATATCTAATTTACTAGTGGCTAACCCAAGCATATTCTTAAATTCTAATGACACGAAGCTATAATCGGAACCAGTATCAAACAAAACGGATGCAAAGCGTTGGTTTATAGGGAACGTACCAGTAACAACATTGGGATCCTGGCGCGCTTCCCTCGCCTCAATGTTAAAGACTCTTCCCCGTGCTTGGTTCAATTCCGGGCAGTTTCTCTTAAAGTGTCCAATGTCACCACAGTTAAAACAGCCAAGTTTCTGCCCATTACCACCTCCATTCCCAGCTTGTGTATTGTTGTTCCGGTTCGCATTACCAGCTTGATTCGCATTGTTGCCTCGGTTCCCATTTCCTCCGTTATTTCCTTGTGCACGATTTCCATTACCTCCACGATTATTGTTCCGATTACCAAAACCTCCTTGGCCTCCCCGGCCAGCATTAGCCCAACAGTTATCCTTCAAATGTCCAACTTTTCCACAAGCTTCGCATACCTTTGGCCCACACCGGCCAGAATGGTGACGCTGGCAGGTGTTACACTTGGGGTGTGTACCCATTTAACCCTTTCCTTTCTTCCCAGCACCAGTTGCAGCTTGGATCGGTGTGCTTGACTCTCCTTTCTTGCCAACACCTCTTGTTCCTTGTTTGATGTTCGAGAACTTCCTTTTGTTCTCGCCAGATGACTCTACGTGAGTCTCCTTCTTCTTTGGATCAACATTTGAAAACTTATTTAAACGGATGGCCTCCTCAGTAAGAGCCACGCTCAGATCGATGGCCTCGGTGATTGTCGCAGGCTTGGAAGTAGTGACCATACTCATGATCTGTGGAGCTAAACCCCAAATAAAGCGCTCGATTCGCTTGAATTCTGGTGTAACCATATAAGGTACCACATGTGACAGGTAATGGAATCTCTGAACGTACTCAGCAATCTTGGGCCCATCCATTTTCAGATGCCAAAATTCAGTCTCCAACTTTTGAATCTCAGCGCGTGAGCAATACTTCCTTCGCATGAGCTCTTTCAGCTCATTCCATGTCATCGCGTAAGCTGCGGCTTCACCAAGAGTTTGTACTTGTGAGTTCCACCAGGACAGGGCTCCGTCCAAGAATAGCTCAATGTAAGTCACTTGTTGGTCTTGAGCGCACTTGCTCATTCGAAGTACAGACTCTGCCTTTTCAGCCCATCTTACAAAAGCAACAGCACCTCTGGTGCCGTCAAAGTTTACAGGCTTGCAGTCAAGAAACTGCTTGTAAGTGCACCCTGCACATACGTTAGAATATACAAATGGTATTAGCGAACGTGCTATAAATATCCAATTGTATCGCATTATGTCCCAACGACCTAACATTACCATGAGGTGGGTTGTTATTGCCGTTGTTGTTGTTCGAATTGCTTCCACTGGTTCCTCCTTGTGAGGCTGCATACTGCGCAATGGCGGCAGCGATGATTCCCTGAAGTTCTGCCTCGTTGGCAGGCATACGCGTCTGGCGTCTTGGAGGCATCTTCTAAAAAGATGTTTTACGTTGGTCAGGTCATGGTAAGTAAAGTGTACATAGCAAAAATATCAACACATAACATCTCATGTTATAAATAAATCTACCACATAACATCTCATGTTATAAACAAATCAACCACATAACATCTCATGTTATAGAACATAAACAATCAATCAAACATCGTGAATAATGAGAATACTGCGATTGCGCTGTCATAAATCGAGACCACAATGTAAGGTTTACAAGTACATAACTGTATCGTACATCATCAATGACTAAGGGCCACATCGCCCTAGTCCAAACTATCACATCAGTGTCAATAACATCCAATATACAAAACATCAAAAGTCATAATCAAAATGCAGTCTCCAAAAGCTGTGCAATCTGTGCAATCACGGTCCTCTCATCAAAAGTCTACATGTGTCGTACAAAAAGGCCTAAGCTGATGGCGGTGGAGGAGGGGGAAAATGAGAAAAGAGCAAACGGCGCATATGAAGCCAATCCTCCTCCATAGTGCGATGAGAGCGCATCAGATATGCTATCTACTGCTCAGGAGTCCAAAAACGAGCGGCAGAATCTGGTGATAGTGGACGTGGAGGGTGTGATACTGCAGGTGGAGTCTGGTACTGGCACGGGAGTCGCTGAGCTCTCTCCAGCTCTTGCACGCGACGAGTCAGCGCCTCCTGCTGTATCATGAACGATCTGAGAATATCCTCCGTAGAGTACCCCATGTGATATAGGTGATACGGATCTGATGGTGGCATAATGGGGGGCGAAGTCCAGAGGAACGGCTCGCTAGATGGAGCGAAGGATGGTACAGCAGATGGTGTAACAGGGGGAACAAAAGTAGGATGAGGAATCTGAGGTACAAACTGGTCTCCTCCTGCCACGAAAGGTATATGACCAAAAGGCTGACGAGATGAGCCCTCCCCAGGACGTGGTGGAGGTATGTCCTGAAGAAACGTGATAGGTAAGTCGGTGCGGTGAACATCTGTAGTATGTGTGGGAATTAAAGGAACATCAACAGGAACTGAGACAGGGGCTAAAACAGGGGCTACAGGTGGTGTAACAGGTACCCCGAAAGGTGGGAAATCATCATCATCATCTATCCACCCGTTGTGGGTGTGAGCGTATCGTGGATCGATATGGGTCGCAAATGGTGCTCGGTCGAACATCACTGGCATGGGATCAGGATGCGGTGCGACAACAGGATCAGCAGGAATGTCAGCAACATGAGGAGCATCATCATGAGCATCAATAGCAACATGATCATCCACCAACTGTGGAACAACAACAGGATGATCATCAACAGGTACATCATCAACCAAAGGAGCAACAGCAGGTGCATCGGCATGATCAGGGTCATGCTCTAACGCGGGGTCAGGAGCAACTACTGGCTCAGGGGCCACAACAGGCTCCGGATCAACAAACTCCATCTCAAAATCAGCTGGATCAGCAAATAAGGGATCAACAGGAGATACAGGATCCTCCATAGGCTGGTCTAATGAATAAACTCAATGTCATGATCGGGATCAAAACCAGGTGGGAAAACAGGATCTGAATCATCATCAACATCATGATCGAACTCAAAGCTAGGGGCAGGTGCAGGTGCAGCGGATGATGCCATATCAGGGTCTGTGTCGTGCGAATGGTGCTGCACTCCCTGCGTGTGTGAAGGTGCAGATGCCACAGACTCAAATGAGTCTGGGACTGATGAATGAATGGGAGCCTCCTCCGCAGGAGCATCAGCAAGAAGTAGAATATCACCAGCAGCAATATGGGCCTCGCCCTCAAAGTCATCCTCCTCAAATAGATCGACGTCGTCGTCAGAGACTACGTCGAGGGGCATATCAACAATATGATAAGCTGCAAGAGAACAGGAGCAGGGATCACTGCGAGCGGAAAATCCCCAACAAGATGGCCATCAACGGGCTCTACTACGACATCGGGCAGCGCAAAGGGCTGGAAGTTGTCATCGTCCGTGCTGGTAGTATTTGAAGTATACACCTCGTGCTCTGATGAAACTATGTCGTCTGATACTATAGCCATGGGGTCCGTAGTGTCTGACTCTCAAGTACCAGATGAAGGCATGGCGTCTGTAACACAAGCACACATATGCACAAATAATCAATCATATAATCAAATAAACATGTTAGTCACCAATAAATAAGTAAGCATTTCTTCCTAGTCCCACTAGTCTAACCTCCCAGCCTCTCAGACTGAATCTCCTAGTCTCTCAGACTACCCTCCCAGTCTCTCAGACTGAACTTCCTAGTCCCACTAGATTAACCTCCCAGCCTCTCAGACTGACTCCCTAGTCCCACTAGACTAACCTCCCAGCCTCCCAGACTGACTCCCTGGCCTCTCAGACCAGGACCTTCCCAATCTCTCAGATTGGCCCCTCAGTCTATATGACTGACCCATAAATTTTGGAAAAAGTGTTCATACTTTTTGTTTGTAAAAATATTTTGTACCCGGGATCTGGACGTAATGTATGCAATGTAAAAATGTTTTCGTGAGAGCCCTAGTGATCATAGTCTAGACTCGAGAAGGAATCCTAGTTCGCTATGATCAAAGCTCTGATACCAAGCTGTCACACCCTGGCTTTGCGGAAGCGTGGGTTTATTTGGTGTGACTTCTTAATACCATAGCTTAATCACAACAAAGCTATATGAAAGTAAAACCATGCAGATCATCCATTGATTCATGTTTTAAAATAAAAGTACCACAACATAGTTTTAAAATGTCGACACATGCAACAGAATTACAAAATAACAAAATAAAAACATTGTTTGGGAGACATAACCACAAACATAAAACAGACGCAGTTTAAGGACTGTGACTCGTCCAGGTAAAAGCCACATCCCCTAAACTTGGATGACCTCATAACTCAAACGCAGCGTGAAAACGTAGCATACCTCGCCAGATCCTTAATTCCCTGAAATACATGTAAGTTGGAAAAATCAACAAAAATGTTGAGCGAGTTCATGTGTAGTGTGTATGTAAAACCTTTGTAAGTATAAAAATCCTGGTATGTAGCAAATAAGGAAATAAAGAGATCACCAATGGTTTGCAAGGCCATTGATATGTGTGAAGTGCAGTAGGAAGACTCAAACCTAGCAGATTTTTGCGTCGAGTACCAAGTCACCCCGAGGTCCGTACTGTTGGGCTTGGGGCTGGGCTCGCTACACCCAGATAGATCTACCGCTAAAGACCCTCGGTCCTACACTGAGGATTAATGGCCTCCAGTTCCCGCCTACCCACTCACATGATCTAAGTAGTAACCCTCCTTAAGCTAACCATACCATGTAAAAAGTATTCGTAATCATAGTAACATGTATTTCACCCCCGAAGTATAAAAACTGAAAACAGTTAAGAGAAAAGGGGGCACATGAACTCATAGAAGTGCGTCTCGAAATACTAATCTCCCAGTCAACCTGCTGCGTGACGACCTACACGTACTAACTTCTATTAGACAGACGGCCGTGCCTTGTCTCAAGGTTTAACGTTTTTGGGAAATAGTTAGACAACTATTTCATATTTACACTTCGTAATTATGTATTACTTATATTCCTTCCCAAGGATGGGGGTTTTAATACATGTGCGTTTATATAATTTCAAAATATATTATTAAGTCTAACTTAATAAAATATATTTTAATTCATTTGTCTAAAATATTCTATCTCCAAAATATACATATTTTTTCCAAAAATATTATATTTTATTCCATACAATTTTCCAAAATAATACTTTTATCAAAATACACACTTACGAGTATTTTTCCGAAAATACATAAGTTACATTTTTAGAGTTTGTGTGGTAATAATAATACCGGTGTAACTTAAATTTTTATTGTGAGAATGTCAGTATTATTTTGGAGTCGTTACTGTTTAGTGCATTCTGGTAATATTATTTTTACCCTAAAAATAATATTTCTGTAGTTCACAAAATAATCATAAAATTCTCACAAGTGTTATTTTGAAAAATATATATTCTAAACATATATTTAACAAGTTTCATTTATGAAAATTCCACCTCCGACACTTGGAAGTTTTGCAATAAAAATCATAGCGAATTTTATTATGGACAACAAGTTAAGAATATATTCATAACACTTGTTACAAAAATATTTCCAAGTGTTATATTGCTGGAAAAATTTCGCCAGAGTTTTCTCTGTAACTGGAGGTGGCCACGCTTACTAGCGTATCATTTTCTTTTCAAAATTCAATCAATAATTTTCCCATCATCAACAAACAATATTCAAATATCGAACTAGTCAAACAAGTATAAATCGCAAACACATGAACTTGTAAGTTGTGTAAAAGTATGTAGTAACTTTCCAATATTTTTAGTAGATCTTTGTATTTCTAAAAACAAAATCGGTTTCTTGGAAATCTTATCTTAAAGAAAATGTAACTTTACATCTTCTTAGTCAAAATTACGAAAACATTTCTTTGTTAAATCCTTTCGTTACACAAGTGTCTACACACTTGTTTATTCACAAAAATGCTTTTGGTTCATGAAAGATCCGGCTTTTATACGTGGTTTGCATTTTACACTTGGTTCTTCGAAAATACCACTTGTAGATCTTTAGATCTACTAGTTTAGAACTCCATTTTACAAGAAAAACTATTTTTACACAAGTTCATGTTTATGTATGAAAGGGTTCGTCATCTAGTAACTTTCCTACTTAACATAATACTAGTTCATGTTCCATGAACATGATCTAGCGTGGTTAGATGACGATCCGTTCCACTATTAACAATCAACAACATAAAATAACCATAACTAAACAAGATTTATGAGTTTTACACCATTATTCACTCTTTAACCACCTTGTTCATCTTTCTTACAAGACTTTAAGTTTTGATCTTAAGTGTTCATGATTTTTATCCGTTAAACTTCTTATTAACCATCTTAAACAAGATCAAGAGGGTGTTTAGAATCACTTACAACTAGCTCAAGGCTAGGGAAGAATCAAAGCGAAAACTAGGTGGATAAAAGCGATGTAGAGAGGTCCTTGTGATTCCGTAAGCACCGGGTCTCCTCGTATGAACTCTAGCACACTTGTATGTATGTAAAATGTCTTGATCGAAATTGGAAGGTGATGGTGGGTGTGTGGGAGCTTGCGCCCGAACACAAGAGAGAGGGAGAGTTGTGAAATTTTTGTGATATGTTTGAATGAATGATAATGGTGGACCTCTAAACCTTCTTATAAACCACCCAACTAAATTAACCACGGGATAAAATATCATCTAGATATGAAACAAGTTTGATTAAAATAATCAAAAGTTGTGGTGTGTGTCCCACAAGGGGACCGATCGGATCAGGGGCGGGGGGGGGGGGGGTAATTGGTTTGATTTCAACTTGATAGTTAGTAACTAGTTTGATTAGTTAGGAGTCTAAATTAAGTTATTAGTGTGCTATGAAGTATAACGGGTGTTAGGGTATTCGGGGACCCTAACTGGCTCAGAAAAGGAAAAACAATGTCATTGTCAATATTTTTATGTTTCGGGTAAAGTCCGATTGTTCGGTTGGATACTCATCCGTTAAAGTGCTTAATAAGCATTAAAAGTGTCTTTAATATTATTTTTAGTGACACAAAGAATTCCCGACACTTTGGAAAGTGTCTAGTATTATTTTCCCATGTTTTTGCACTTTACTAGTCATATTAAATGCTGAATTTTGTATTAAAGTGCAGAATTTTGTAATTAGAACATGTTTTAGGCACATCCAGTCACTATAACTATCATCTAGTGACGCAGTTCTACAATCCTCATTTCCCTACACTCCCTGCTAGTGTAGTGAACTATTCCCGGCTCATACTGGCCTTAGAGACAGTGTCTGTCTGGTGCTGGCTATGTCAGCACGTTTACTGGGTTATCCGTTCATTGTGCTACTGTGCTATTGTGCATCAAGTTTGTCACTATAGTTTGCATGTAAATAACGGAGTGACAGTTAATAAAGTATGATGCATGTATATGTATGTATCAGAAATCACGTAGCAGTTTAACCACAATTGTAAGCAAGCACAGTAATTAAGCATTAATTAAATATTAATTAATTCGTACGGATACCTGATTTGGTGAGGGTTGTCACATTTAACCACCATGTTTCGGTGTTTTACGCCCTTTGCAAGTGACATGGCATGGAGGGGTACCTCGCAACATGCAAAGTAAGACACAGCTAAAGTAGTTGCAATATATCTTAAAGCTCGGTAAAATTTTGTTACAAATTAATATTAATAAATAAATGCATGTTTAACAATTTTAATAAAAAATGCTTTTCACTTTTAAACTGCTAAAAGAAACCCGTATTTCTTCTATAATGAAAAATTTTAGTTGCATATTTTTCTACAACTTAGCTCTGGATTTTCTATCGACATTTTTTGTCACGATTTAGCTTACGTATATTTTACCACAGAGAAATCCTTAATAATATTTAAAAAGAAACTTAGTAAAATCCATATCAAAATCGAGAGAAACTAAATTTTAAACAATACTTTAGACATATTGGAAAAAAAATATTAAAACTAAGAAACTAATATTTAAAAATAATTTATTATAATTCGAAAGTGAAAGTCGTTAGAGAATTGAGAAAAATAGATAGAGTTAATTATTGTTTTCGTCCCTGTGGTTTGTCAAAAATCACTATTTCAGTCCATTAGTTTAAAAATTGTGATTTCAGTCCCTATGGTTTCACTTTCGTAACCATTTCAGTCCATGTGGTTTCACTTTCGTAACCATTTCAATCCATTAGTATGTTAAGTACAGGGACTGAAATGGTTACGAGGTGGACTAAAATGGTTACGAAAGTGAAACCATAAGGACTGAAATCGTAATTTTTAAATTAATGGACTGAAATAGTGATTTTTAACAAACCACAGGGACGAAAATAGTAATTAACTCAAATAGATATTTATAAGATAACTAATATAATCATACAAACTTAGATAAATAGCATTTATATAAGAATTTAATATGTAGCGAAGTTCATAGAAAATTGAGAAAATCTATACTATATAATAAAAGAAACTAATTTAGGGACACTTGTTATCATATTAGGCCATATCTTATAGATAATTATTATTTTAATTTAATCTCTTCTAATTAATTACAGATAACCATTTTACTAAATATTATTTAATTTAATATCTTATATTATAGATAACCCTATTACTAAATATTATTAGTTTAATATCTTATGGATAATTATTATTTAGTTTAATCTAAATCTCATTAATAATATTATTTATTTGAATTAATTATATTATTTAGGGACACTTGTCATCATATTACACTACTAGAAAAAAGGGTTTTTGCGACTGCATTTACAGTCGCAAAGTGATTGCAATTGCCATGTTGCGACCGTTTTGCGACCTAATTTGCGGTCGGAAAAACACACGTCGCAAAAGCCCTATTGCGATCAAGTTGCGACCGCTGTAACTTTTTTGCGAGTGGACTTTGCGATTATAAGATCAGTCGCAAATTTTGCGACTGTTTTAGACTTTGTTCTTGTTGCGACTGTTTTGCGACCGCTTGCCTTTTGCAAACTTGCAACCGTTTTGCGACCGCAAAATGTTATAACTATATTTGCTTTTTTTTTTGCCCATTTTTAGAACTGCTATTTTTTTTTGTCTACTCCTAGGGGGTCCGAGTTTCATGAGGAAACCCCCCATGTCCGACTTTTTACCCCCTCACCCATGCTATCCGAGTTTTAACCCCCCTTACATGTCCGAGTTTTATACCCCTCCCCCCTTGCCATGTCCTGTCCGAGTTTTAACAGGGGGGAAGTTCCCTTGTTCTTGTCCGAGCTTTATGGCCTCCAAACCCCCCCTTGAGGATTAATGGCCTTAAGTTTCCGCCTACCCAATTCACATAATCTAAATAATAACCCTCCTTACGCTAACCATACCATGTATAAAGTATTCGTAATCAAAGTAACATGTATTTCACCCCCGCAGTTTAGAAAACTGAAAACAGTTAAGAGAAAAGGGGGACATGAACTCACAACGGTGCGTCTCTACCAAGTATGTCTCCAAGTCAAGCAGCTGTGTAACGACCTACATGTACTAACTCTATTAGACGGACGGCCGTGCCTTAGCTTTATGGTTTCAGTTTTGGGAAATAGTTAGACAACTATTTCGTGTTTACATTTTAAAAAAAAGGTTGCATAAGTCTTGTAAACATGAGATGTTATATTTTATAAAAGGTTATAAAATAAACAAGACTTAAATTTATAAAAGAAATTTTGAATTTTTTTTTTTTAAATAAAAGCTAGGGCCGCCCCCCCCCCCCTCATGGGAACTCACAAAGTTTTTTTTTTTGGTCCAATCATAGTGCATGCATTTTGCATATATAGATGATCCTTGATTGGCCATTTTGGGTGGCAACTTTCTCTCTCATCCTTTTAAGAAAGAGGTGTTGCAAGACTTGTAACAATCTATCATTTTCTTTCAAGAATTCAAGTGCAAGAACACACAAGAACTCTCTCAAAATTTTTGGCCAAAGTGTGTTGATCAAGAGGGATTTTTCAAGTGTGTTTCAAGTGTAGAAATCCTAGCAACATAACGTGTTCGTTGGAAGCTTGGGGTATGCAAGCTTGAGGTCTTCTCCTTTGAAGATTTCCATTCAAGAATATCATCTTCTTCATATCACCTTGCTCTTGGAATGGTAGTATTCTAAAACACCCTATGGTTGTATTTTGATAGCATGCATGTCATATATGGATCCGATTTTGGGTTTTTGCATTTAAAAGAGTTTTAAATCTTGTAAAGTAACATGTTTTAAATCCCTTTTCCGCTGCGTTTTAATTTTATTCGGATAAAATTACTTTGATAAACATGTGAAAAACAGCTGTCACACCCTGGCTTTGCGGAAGCGTGGTTAATTTGGTGTGACTTCTTAATACCATAGCTTAATCATATGAATTTAAAACATGCAAGATCATCCATTAAGTTTTAAAAACCAAATACAATACCATTGTCTTGACGGGATAATACCCTAACAACCATCACATTGTTCAACAACATAATCAAAACATAAACACAGTTTAGGGAATGTGACTTGTCCACATGCTAATAATGTAAAAAAAGTTAAATATTGAAGCATTCGTAAAATTTACAAAATCAAACAAACCATGCTAATAACGATCGTGTTTTAAACAACAAAAATGTGAACATTCTCCTTTCATATTTATATAACTGATGCATTTTGTTCAACATACATTATTCTACCATCTTGTTTCAATCATTCAAGTAAAAGCCCATAGCAGCTACGTACCGAGTTTCCTATGCATTAACAAGTAAAAAGAATATTAAATGGTAAATTAGACAACAATAGTTTGTTTCAATCAAAGAACAAGAATGTTAAAAAATATAATCCAAAAAGTGGAACCTGAACAAGAATATTAGTTGTCAAAATCTCGTGCCTGCATTCCAAAAGGTACACATGAGACATAAATTGAGTTGGTATACCACGCCCAATGCGTATCCACGTAAAGAAACATCATATGAATGAAATGTGAACTGAACATATATATTAAATGGTATTAAACTTACATGTCATCGTAGTAAGATGCATGCTAGTTATATATGGAACTAGTGGCAACCCGCGAGTTGAGGCGGACGCTCTGTGTCGATCTTGCTTCAAAACAGTTAAATCCCACATGGCGATATGCTATACTCACCTGAAAGTTTCACAAAGTTGTTGTCCAGAGCAATACCCACCTTCCATCAAATATGCTAAACCTACAGTCACCCACAAAGTCTGTAGACACCACATCATCCTCTGTGTAACCTAGGATTCCCTTCATACTCCCCTCTGCCTCAGC
The DNA here is from genome assembly GCF_002127325.2 of Helianthus annuus. Lineage (NCBI taxonomy): Eukaryota > Viridiplantae > Streptophyta > Magnoliopsida > Asterales > Asteraceae > Helianthus > Helianthus annuus. The sequence goes on from NC_035441.2 coordinate 95,795,787, forward strand.
CGTGCACAACATAATATTAATCCCGACAACAAATGAATTAAACAAAAACTTTAAAAATATTATTTATCTAATTATCAGAATCTTACTTAATAGCAGCCTTAATGTCATCATATGAGGTAGGCTTCTCGAGCCTAGCTGTAAGGTCAACCACAGATACGTCAACCGTAGGGACACGGAATGACATCCCTGTAAGTTTCCCATTAAGGGTAGGAAGGACTTTTCCTACAGCCTTCAAAAAGAAAAAAACCCGTACTGCTGGGAATAATATTGAAAGAAGCGGCACTTCCACCTCTCCACTCCTTCATTGATGGACCGTCAACAGTTTTCTGAGTTGCTGTGATGGAGTGAACAGGGGTCATAAGGCCTTCAACAATGCTAAATTTGTCATGTATAACCTGTATTATAAAACCAAGAACGTTAAATGTCAAACACTTATCATCAGAACTTCACAAGCATGCTGCAAGTAACGAAAGTTACGAAACCAACCTTTGCCAATGGAGCAAGACAGTTAGTGGTGTAGCTAGCATTAGACACAATAGTGATATCGGATTTATACTCTTTTTCGTTTACACCCATGACAAACATGGGAGCGTTCGCACTTGGAGCTGAGACCACAACCTTCTTCGCACCTCCCTAATCAACAATGAAACTAACTCTCAACAAACATGTATTCATTTGCATCAAACCTGCGATAAATTAAGATTAATAACCTTCAAATGAGCAGCAGCTTTGTCCTTATCTGTGAAAACTCCAGTTGATTCTACAACATACTCAGCTCCTGCTTCACCCTACGCGATTTCCTCCGGGTTTCTGCACATTAGTTCAAGATTATTAACATGATTTGGTTAAGTCAGTTCCATGTTTGATGAGCTGCAACGATGGAGAATCAAATCAAATCAAACCGAACTTACCTGCAGCCAAAAACAGTAACAGGTTTATCGCCGAAGAGAAGAGTCTTGGAATCCTTAACTTTGATTTCATCCCTTCTCATATTGGCCATGAACACTATCATATTTGAACATGTAAATCTGGACAAAGTAACCAATTACAAACAACCGTCAATCCATCATCTTCAGCATAATCAAATCAATTTAGGGGAAAACCGGAGCACTCTTCCTAACCTAGATGATTATTTCAGCTTCTGCATAATTTGATTGAAGCAATCCCTGATTTTAAAGTTTACTCACGGTTTAGTTTTTCTATATAAAGTGATGTCGTTTACCCTTCTCGTTATTTTAATAATATAAAAGTTGATTATTTAGTTCTTTACCGTTACGAACCAAAGCAATGCCATCCAGTGTCATGAGAAACCGAACCAATCCAAGTATCGAACTGGTACCGGTATTCATTTTTATATTTTTCAATCAAGATAAAACGCGTGTCGGTATAACTCTTTTGGTCACTATACAAGTCTTCTGCAGTGGAGAGTTACCTTTGAAACGACATATCGATCTAACTACATACACATATATCTGTATATTTATACAACTTAAAAGAACAAAGCTTGAAACGGTCAGATTTACCTTACCCGACGGTTCTGAGTTCTATAGTGTGGTTGAGTGTGTGGATGTGCTACTGGGTGATCTGCACCTATTTTTTAATCCCCTTGGTTCCATCAGTTTTTTTTGTCCTTATCTGTGAGCATATTCGATGGGAAGGTGCAGAAGAGCACCCTAGAGTACCTTGTGCACTATAACTTGAAAGCCAGCCTTTTAACAACATTGATTCAACTCTACAAGTTTGAATCCAATCCATCCTTCCATGATCCAAATTCACATTCATATTTGCTATGCTTATATACAAAATATTACAACTAACAAACTTTGCAATCATTGAACAATATCGTCACTGTAATTTTGATATCCGTCAATCTTATCTCTAATAAGCGAACAAAATAGGATCCTTCAAACAATTATAATCACCAGCTAGAAAATTTACACCTAGTACACTGAAAATTAGCATAATTAATCGTGTAATAGAAAATACTTCAAACAATTATAATCACCAGCTAGAAAATTTACACCTAGTACACTGAAAATTAGCATAATTAATCCGCTCGTAACACAAATTCCTTAGTATAACAACAAATGTCCGTAGTTTCTATAAACAATCAGAGCTTAATCGTATAAATACTTCAACTTTATAGAGATTAATTAGATTACGAACTAATAACAGTAATTTTACTATCATAATTCGCGTAATAGAATAGATTCTTCAATATTATGAGCAATATAGCTTGTGAAGGGCTCGAATCAGAAACATACATACATTTAACACACACAGATCTGAAATCATCGATTAAGTAGAATTAGAGAGATGAGTACCTTGATTAATGAACGATTGTCTCGGACAAAATCAACGAATCTTTATCAACCAGAGAGACAAATCAACGAATTAGAGTTATCGATTAAGCTCATCATGAATCAACAAATTTGTATCAACGAAAGAGACGAGCGGAGGAATCGAATCAGTAGCGGAATTTGTACCAGAATCAACGAGTAGAGTCAGTGGCAAAGCTTGACCTGAATGACGGGGGGGTCGAAAATGTATATACCCCAAAATTTCTATAGAAACGGGGGGTCGAAAACGTATATACCCAAAAATTTCTATACGAAAACTACATATATAACACTACTGAGCGAAAAGTTCGGGGGGGTCGGGCGCCCCTCCCCGCCCCTTTTATACTTCGCCCCTGAGTAGAGTAATCGAATCATGAGCGGAGGTGAAGACGAAGCGGTTTTTAGGGTTTATTGAAATCGTGAAGTTAAGATGGAATGGCGTTTGTACTCTTTATTTTGTATAAGACTACAAGGTATGGTGATGGTCCTCCAAGGGAGGATGATCCACCACATAGGCGACACGTCATAGTCCTCCCAAGGATGGATCATCCTCCAAAACTAGGGGGCATGGGAGGATGGTCCTAGTCATCATCCTCCACCACTTTTATATTTTTTTTATTTTTTTTAATCTTCAAGTTTTTTTAAACATTTAACAAATAAAGTAACAAAATATTTTCATTAATATTAAAAAACATTACAAAAACTTAAAAAAATAAATATTAAAATATCCTAATATTAAAAAAAAACATAAACTTAAAAGCCTAAAGTTAAAAAAAAAACTTAAAAATATCCTAACATATTAAAATAAGCTACTAGTCTTCGTCTTCCATGTGGTGGGCGGGTTCGTTTTGAGCGTTGTTCCAAATGTACTCCACCAAGTCCGCTTGTAGGTTGTGATGTGTGTACTCGTTACGTAGAGCGAAGGCGTTCAAATCTTGTTGTTCCTCACTAACTGGAACAGAATTTCCAGTAGACGCGTTTTCGTCGTAGTCGCATATCGCTCTCCCTTCGTCTTCAATGATCATGTTATGAAGGATGATACAAGCGTACATAATGTTTCGTAACCTCCTAGGTGTTTGCGAACGTGCTGGAATAGAAATGATGTGCCATTTTTTTTGTAGAACACCAAAAGCCCTTTCAATATCTTTTCTTGCGCCCTCTTGAAACTTTGCAAACTTTTTTCTTTTGTCGTCGGTCGGGTGTGGGATAGTTTTAACGATTGTCGAGTACGTTGGGTATATCCCATTGGCTAGGTAGTAACCTCGCCTGTACTCCACCCCTGAAACCGTAAAGCTTGTGTCTGGACCTGTACCCGCCACTACATCATCAAAAATCTGTGACTGGTATATGATGTTGAGGTCATTGAGCGAACCAGGTAGACCAAAAAAAGCATGCCATATCCAGAGATCCTGTGACGCAACAGCCTCTAGAATGATAGTCGGATGTCCCTGATCTCCCCTCGTATACTGACCTTGCCATGCAACTGGGCAGTTCTGCCACTGCCAGTGCATGCAATCAATACTCCCGAGCATTCCTGGGAAACCATGTCTCTGTTCGTGTGCTTGATATAATTTTTGAACGTCGTTTGCGTTCGGTTTCCGCAGGTATCGCTTACTATACAATTTGACAACCCATTGGCAAAACTTGTGCAAACATCGACGTGCGGTTCTTTCAGACATCCGAATGTACTCGTCTAATGCATCGGGTGCGAAACCGTATGCAAGTTGGCGAATGGCCGACGTACATTTTTGTAAATTACTGAAACCCCTTTGCCCCCTAGCATCGTTTCGCAATGTAAAAAACGGATCAGACAGCGCCATGTCGCCTGCAATACGTAAGAACAGTGGACGACTCATGCGGAAACGACGTCGAAAAATCTCGGCTGGGTACACGGGTTCGTCGATAATCGGCTACTAGTTTATCGTGGCCGGCTATAAATTTAGAACAAAACATAAATGAAATTAATTATAAAATACATTTTAAAAACTATATAAAACATAAGGAAAAAAATAAAATACCTTCTTGGTCTCGGTTATATTTTGCTCGTCTAGTTAGCCGTTGGGACGACCCTTCATCGGCCGCCATGAACACCTGAGCCGCGTTCATAATCATGTTGTGCATAGTAGCATCCTCTTCCGAAGATGATGAATACCACTCGGACAAAGACGATGAAGACATAGAAGAAATTGAAGAAATGGAAGAAACGGGTGAAGCCATGATAATTTTTTAGCGAGAGATGGGGTGGTAGCGGGTAAAAAATGGTACAAAATATGATGATTTTTTATAAAAAGGGAAGAGTGGTTTATAAAATGTGAGAGAGATGGGGTGGTAGTGGGTGAAAAGTTGTGAAAAAAGGGGTTAAAGATATGAGTATTTATAAAAATGGAAGTGAAATGGGTGGTTTTTAAAATATAGTCGTTTGAATTTTTTTTTTATTTATAACGGTCAAAAAGGTGGGGGCCCACCATAAACGCTTCGTCGCAAACGGCTAGAATGGGACGGAGAGGACGGGGACGGATGGGGGCGGCACGGTGTTTGGACCGTCGCCGACCCGCGACGGGCCGGGGCCGACCCCCATACCGTGTAGCCTAATATTGGATTAAAATTGTGCATTTCAATTATCCGTTTCGTAATTTCAGTAACTTTTTATATTTTATTTATTCTATGTTATTCAATTTATTATTGTTTTTCGAAATTAATATTTTCCAAATTAATTATAAATTTGTTTTTATTTTTTAATAATAACATACAAGTTGTGTGCGTCTTGTGATAGTTTTTTAGTGTTTTGTATATAACTAGGTGATGCCTCGCCCGCGTTGCGGGGCGATGTCCGAATTATTCTTAGCCAATTAAAAAAACAATACTATAGTTTTGCTAGAAATAAAAAGTAAAAAGAGTGTTAATTAGGCAGCTCTTTGACACGATTTTTAGCTGGGGCAAAGTCATATTTTTATTTTTACTTGGCGGAAAAATCAAATTTTTTCAAGGGTAAAATCCTATTTTTTAGCTAGGGCAAAACCATAATTTTATTTAAATTGAGGGTGATATCGTAATTTTGAACCAAGGGGAAATTCGTAAATTTTAGCTGGGGGCAAAAGCATAAATTTATTTTGAACCGGGGGCAAATACGTAATAATGTTAAAGTAGGTATAAAATAATAAAGTGGTGTAAATTCGTAATTTTAAGCCGGGGGAAAACAAAATTTTATTTTGAACTGGGACGAAAACGTAATTTTTGCTGAGGGTAAAAGCGTATTTTTTTTACTGAGGGCGAAATCGTATTTTTTTACCTCGGGGCAAAAGGGTAAATGTATTTTGAAGTTGAGACAAAACCGTATATTTTAACTGAGGGCAAAAACGTAATTTTAAAGTGGATATATAATAATAAACTGAGTGTTTGCTCGCCGCCCATTTGAACCAATGGGAGAGAAACACTATTGCAGGGAGAAAACGTAATTTTAAAGTGTGTATAAAATAATAAAATGGTTGGCCCAATGAGAAAGAGACGGCCACTCATTTCAACCAATGGCAAGATGATACCTATTTTGTGAAAAAAAAAAAAAAGATAAAGCTGGCCGCCAACCCTAGCCAACCCTTTGGTTTTCCTATTGAAAGCTGACATCATCAACTTGAGTTTGTATATGTTGAGAATTTTGTACGTTAGATATTCTCGTATTTGCGACCGCTCTAGGTAGTCGCAACTTTTGTTTTTTATTTACTCGTATTTGCAACCACTTTAGATGGTCGCAACTTTTGCTTTTTATGTATTTCTTGTATTTTCCGACCACTATTCAACTGTTTTGCGACTGTAAAATTGCGGTTACAAAATTTGCAACCGTTTTGTGACCGAATCTGGGTTGGTCTTTAATTTTGCGACTGTTTTGATTTCGGTCACAAAGCGGTTGCTAACTTTGCGACCGTCTTACTGTGGTCGCAAATTTTAGTCGCAACTGCCTAGTTTTCTAGTAATGTTAGGCCATATCTTATAGATAATTATTATTTTAATTTAATCTCTTCTAATTAATTACAGATAACCATTTTACTAAATATTATTTAATTTAATATCTTATATTATAGATAACCCTATTACTAAATATTATTAGTTTAATATCTTATGGATAATTATTATTTAGTTTAATCTCCATCTCATTTATAATATTATTTATTTGAATTAATTATATTTGAACGTTTTTTTAGTTTGGTGTTAAATAGATTTTACGAAACTTAAAATAAAATTAGCTAATATTATTTATCATTTATACATTTATAGAGTTTTAGTTAAAGGGTTAAATTTATTTAGACTTCGTTAACAAATTTTGCAACAACATAATAATCTATTTTTATCACGAAAACCAAACTTTGTATTAATATATTAAATATTTTTATTTTCACTATACAAAATTGCATTTACTCGACCCATATAATACATGAGGTTTTTTAAAACATAGCTTTTTATTATTTGATATATAAAATTAGATTTATTCAATTCGTACAATACACGCGATTTTTTTAAGGATATATATTTTTTATTATTTAGTATAGAAAATTATATTGTTTAAACCGTGTAACGCGCATATTTTTAAAGATGTAATTTTTTTTATTATTTGGTATATAAAATTTCATTTATTCAATCCGTGTAATAAATGAGGTTTTTTAAAGTTGTATTATTTTATTATTTGGTAAACGATATTACATTTATTAAACTCGTGTAATATACGTGGTTTTAAAGATATACCTTTTTTATTTGGTATATAAAATTACATTTATTCAACTCGTACAATATGGTTCTTATAGATATAATTTTTTATTATTTAATATATAAAATTATATTTATTCAACCCGTACAATAAATGAGGTTTTTAAAGATATATTGTTTTATTATTTAGTATATAAAATCCACTAGGTTATAACCCCGTGTATTACACGGGTCGAATAAATGAATTTTATATACTAAATAATAAAACAATATATTTTTAAAAACCTCTTTTATTGGGTTTAATAAATATAATTTTATGTACTAAATAATAAAAAATTATATCTATAAGAACCATATTGTACGGGTTGAATAAATATAATTTTATATATTAAATAAAAAAGTTATATCTTTAAAACCGCTTGTTTTACACGAGTTGAATAAATGTAATATTGTTTACCAAATAATAAAATAATACATCTTTAAGAAATCTCATTTATTACACGGGTTGAATAAATGTAATTTTATATACCAAATAATAAAAAAGTTGCATTTTTAAAAATATGTGTATTACATGGGTTGAATAAATGTAATTTCCGTTACTAAATAATAAAAAATATATATCCTTAAAAAAAAATCTTTTAACATCCGAGCCCACAACGTTTTTTTTTCTAACCCTTTTCGTCCCTACCAAAAGTGTTAGAAAAAAAGACGTTGGGGTCCAAAAGGGTTAGAAAAAAAAGATGTTGAGTGCTCAGATGTTAAAAAATTCCTTTTTGGGGTAAAAGGGTAAAAGTAATATAACCACATGGGCTAAAATCGTAATTTACTCTAATATCAAACTAGATAACTAAGTTTGAATTTAAAGTAAACAGATAAATATAAAAATAATAATTAAACTAAATAATATTTAGTAGGAGGATTATTTATAATTAATTAGAAGAGGTTAAATTAAAATTATAATTATCCATAAGACATGGCCTAATATGATGACAAGAGTCCTCAAAGTTGTTTCTTTTATTATATGTATAGATTTATTCAACCCCGTGTAATACACGGGTTATAACCTAGTAACTAATATAAAATAACTTAATAAAATTGCTAGCAAAGTTTCATTGTAAAATCTGTAGCTAAAATACAAACGTTCTTATTATAGTTAAATCCATTGCAAATACGATTTCGTAGCTATAGTATGTGACTATAGTAGCAAATCCTATGTAGCTATAGTATGTGACTATAGTAGCAAATCCTTAACAAGTTAGGTGTTTGCTACCGATTTCAAGGTGGCAAATACTATTTTGTATTAGTGTAACTACATTTTTTGTAACTATAGATGTTCTGGTTAAGTGTAATAACTCAATATTATTACTATATTATTATACATAATTTCTTGAATAACATTGTAAGAATATAAAAGCACTTGTAGAGGGTCAACAACAACTGTTTAAGATAGTTCAAAAAGTACTCATTCGTGTCTAATCGGGGAGATCTTACTATCAGCCATGCGTTGGCCGACCAACGAGCTAGCATTAACCTCATGTCTTACTCCATTTTGCTAAGCTCAATCATGGAGAATATGCTTGTCAAGGTTGACAAGTTTGTCTTTCTGGTGGATTTTGTCATTCTTGACATGGACACAAATTCTAAAGTTCCACTTATCCTTGGTCGTCCATTCCTTGCCACCGCCCAAGTCGTGATTGATGTTCTTGACGGCAAGCTTACTCTCTGAGCCGACGACCACACGGTCACTTTTGACATCCAACATTTGATTAATCATGCCCCGTAGCATGATGACACTCTTTACTTTATAGACACTCTTATGCCACATGTGGATAGTTTTCTCGGTGAGGTTTGCGGTAGAGAGTCTGTACAGACCCAAATGTTAGGGGTAGATGTCGAGGGTATCGAGTTGACCGAATTCGACCTAGAGCAGGATTCACCATTACAATTTAGCGAGCCATCCATAGGATCCGAGTATTCTAAGGTGTTTAAAGTGTTAGAGAGATAGAGAGACTCCTGAAGAGAAACCATTAGTGGAGATAGCCCATCCCATAAAGCTGAAGGAACTACCATCTTACTTAGAGTATGCATTCCTTGGCGAGGGATCTCAGTTGCCTGTCATTATTTCATCGAGTTTAACGGCGGAGGATAAGGAAAGACTGATGGTTATTTTAAGGGCTCGCATGCATGCTATTTCATGGAAGTTAGTAGATATCAAAGGTATCAACCCTTCTTTTTGCATCCACAAAATTCGGGGGGGGGAGTAAAGACTGGTAGTATAGCCGCAAAAGAGGTTGAACCCTAATATGCAGGATGAGGTGAAAAATGAGGTGTTAAAGCTACTTGACGCCGACCTGATTTACCTGATTTGTGATTCTACATAGGTTAGTCCTGTCCAGGTGGTCCCTAAGAAGGGGGTATGATGGTAGTGGTGAATGAAAAGAATGAGTTGATACTCACTAGGACACTCATTGGATCTGGATGGAGAGTTCGCATCAACTACCGCAAACTTAATGATGCCACCCGCAAGGATCACTTTCCCTTGCCGCTTATTGATCAGATGTTTGAGCGACTATCGGGGCAGCAGCTCTATTGCTTCCTTAATGGTTTTTCTGGTTATTTCTAGATCCCAATCGCACCGGAGGATCAGGAGATAACCACCTTTACATGCCTCTACGGCACCATTGCATACTGACGCATGCCGTTTGGACTACGTAATGCTCTGGCTACTCTTCAGTGCTGCATGGTAGCCATTTTTCACGAGCTTATCGAGGACTCCTCTAGGTTTTTATGGACAACTTTTCTGTTTTTAGGAGTTCCTTCGATTCGTGTCTGCGTAATCTAGATCGAGTGCTAGCTCGTTGTGCGGAGACGAACCTGGTGTTTAACTAGGGATAGTGTCATTTTATGGTTCGTCAGGGTATTGTGTTAGGTTACAAGGTTTCACATGCGGGGCTTGAGGTGGATCAGGCCAAGATTGATACGATTTCCAAGCTCCTGCCGCCTACTTCTGTGAAATTTATTAGGAGCTTCTTAGGTCATGCAGGATTCAATCGCCGCTTTATTCGTGATTTCTTTAGATAACTAGATCTTTGACCCAGCTGTTGGAAAAGAATAGACTATTTGTTTTTTATGTCAAGTGCACTAAGGCCTTCGAGTTGTTGAAGGAGAGGCTTGTTACTGCTCCCATTCTTGTGGCTTCCGATTGGAGCCTTCCGTTTGAGGTCATGTGCGATGCGAGTGATCATGTCGTTGGAGCTATGTTAGGGCAGCATAGGGAGAAGCATTTTCATCCCATCTATTACACTAGCAAGACCCTAAACGATGCCCAGGAGAATTAGACCACGATTGAGAAGGAGTTGTTAGCGGTCGTGTTCACATGTGACAAGTTTTGGTCCTACTTAGTGTTTTCTAAGACCAACCGATCATGCTACTTTTAAGCACATATTCGCGAAGAAGGATGCGAAACCCAGTTTGATTAGGTGGATTTTCTTGCTCCAGGAGTTTGACATAGAGATTAAGGATAAGAAGGGAGCAGAGAATGTGGTTGCTAACCAGCTATCTAGGCTAGATAATTCGAAGAGTGAGGAGCCTAGAGTGGAGACGATAGGGGATTCCTTTCCCCATGAGATATTGATGTATGTGAGGGCCTAGGAGGAGTCCTATCCTTGGTTCGCAGATTTTGCAAACTACCTGTCCATATGAGAGCTTCCACACGAGAAGCCATACCAGCAGAAGAAGAAATTATTTTCCGATCTTAAGTTTTGTATATGGGAGGATGTAACATCCGTCAAAATCGGACCTTCGAAATCTGACCCAGATTGCAAAACCGGACCCTTATCAAATTAAATAAAAATAAGAATTCATTATTTTATTATATAATTAATCGTCAAGATTTGTGTTGGATTAAAAACGGAATAGAAGTGGAGATTTATAAGCGAAACTCGTTGAACTCGGTAAATAGTTATAAAGGAAATAATTATCTATGTTAAAACTAGTGGTTAAAACAAATGTTAACTTAAAAGGGGTAAAACTGCCAAAATATCAAAGTTACAAGTTAAGGGGTTGCTTTTGTATATAATAGAAATTATAGGATGGAAGAAATAACATTAACAAGGTTAGTTTGTTATGTTAAAACCTGGTTAGCTTTGTTAAGAAAGTTAAGGGGCTTATGTGTAATTTTTTAATCTTGTAAAAACATATAAATAAAAGAAATGGGCGTAGCCGGGATTCGAACCTGGGTGTCGACCCGAGTAACATAACTGCGCACAACAAAATCACTGGACAATGACCAGTGCATGTGTTACATTTCAACGCGTTAACTCCTTATATTATTTAAAGAAAAAAAAAAGAGTCTTCCTATGCAACTCGAACTCGAGTCTTCCACACACCAGATGACAAGTGAACCGCTGGACTGTAATAAAGTTTGTGATAATACCCCAGATCCGAACCTACTTAAATGCACATTCGAACTAGCTGGGAATCCTCTTCTTCTTCGCTGCACATAACCAGCCGCGACCCTTGAACAACCTAATCAAACCTGACCATTTATTGTTGTTTCAGTTACATTTTAGTACCAATTGATTTGCATTAACGGAGTTTAGTGAATGGGCCAATGAATCGTTCGTTAAACAACCTAAACCAATGAAATTAAAACTAAACTTTAACACCATTAAAACACCTTGAATAACACAATTGGGTTTTGGTTCAAATCGTCAAATTAGGTCTCGAAACTTTTACCATTCATTCTCCTGATCAAACCATGCAAAACCCCACTGAAATTTCTTCATTTCATCAACTACATCTCGCGAATTTAATCGAAGAACAATCTAGGGCTCGTATCTTCCACGGATGATATCTCCTTCAATTCTCAACCTTTTCAGGTGATTCCAAAGCCCAACTTGCACAATTGTTGTACTCTACAAAAGACCTCTATCAATTTCAGTGATACAAGGCTATTTTATCCGAATTTAATTTTAGTTGAAATTAGGGTTCTTCATGCATAGAATTTGGGGCTTTTAGATTTAGACTTGTGTTTTGATAAAATTGAAAGTATAGTATCGTTATATATCATACTATTATATTGTGTGTAAATTTTGAGAATTTTTAGATGTCAATTGGAATTTTGGTGAATTATTTATGTTTTTATCGCTGGTTAAATCAAATAAAAATACAAGATAGTCTTAAATAAATTCAATAAATATTTTTATTGATTATTTCAGATTATATAAACACTAAGTAATTTTTATAGAAACTTTCCTTAATTTTTGGGAATTCTTAGATCTAATTTGCATCACTCATGTTATATATTTTAATCCTTTAAAAATATATACAAGTTTATCATAAATAATTTTTATAAATAATCTTACTAATTTTTACAGATTATATGATGGTTATAAAGTTATTATGGATTTTCTATATTTTTTTTATCAATGATTATATAAGTAAAGAATTTGTGGAATTGTTTAGAAAAAATAAACCCCATTACGAAATTATTATTTTAAAATAAAATTGGGGATGAATATTAAATTGAATCTATATAATTTTTAGATGAGCTTGATGAACTTATTTAATCATTCGGAATTATCAAATATTTAAAACCATTAAAATAGCAATTCTATGATTTTTGCGATATTAATACATTCTAAAACATATATAATTAATGTTTTGGTTATTTCTTTGTTGAATGAATATGGTTTTATATATTTCCAAGTCCCCAAATAGGAGAACCCAATTTCCTAAAATCTATACGTTATCCTTTCGTATAGTATTTCACCTATTTGCATTGCGATTATTATTTAGATATAAACCGTTCTTTTTCATGCGGTGCATTCTCGTGGATTTACTCTTCGCAACCTGTGAGTAAACTCTCTCCCCTTTTTGTCATTAACTTTTTGGGGTGTATCAATGTGTCTCGTTCAATTGTTTTTATCTAAAATCGAGCATGCAAAGTCTTGTGTGTCGTATATGCATTACTTGTTGTTGTTGATTGTTTGTTGAAGTTATTATTGTTGTTGTTGTGTTGGTCATCATAGTCAATAGTCATTCATTCAGTGGATCCACGGCTGACCTTTCCTCATGACCTGGAGATGTCGGTATCGCCCCATTAGTCTTGGGCTGACCTTTCCTCCTAACTATGGGATGTTGGTATCGCCACAATCACGCCCTTTATGGGTGTGGGACGCAAGGTGTCGGTTTTGGTTTTGGTGTCGGTCTTAGTCTTAATCATTACTCAGTTACTAATTTATGTTCATACTACTTGTGCATTGCTTCCACTTGATTAATTGCATGTTTAATATTAAATTGGTATTTGAAATTAAAAAGGTAAAACATATTACTTTTATTTCTAAATTCTAAAATGGTAAACCTATTTTACTTAACCAGGGTTTGCTCGCCAGCTCTTGTAGCTGACCCAAAAATACTATTTTACACATGATACAGGTGTAGAGGATTGAAGACTAGACTGGATCAGGATCACGTAGGAACCTTGCCTTAGTAATTAAAAGGACAAGTTGATGTATTATTTGAATATTTGAAACTTATATGAAAAGTGTGACATTAAATCATGATATGTTTAATTATGAAAGTTTAATAGTGTCATAAGCTATGGGCAATCATCATGCCCCGTACCTTTCCGCTGCGGGTCGGGGTGTGACAGAGGATACTTACTTGTTTCGAATAGGTGCGGAGCAGATGATTAGGAGGTGTCTGACTGCACTCGAGATACGTAGTATTCTTGAGCATTGTCATTCGAGGCCGGTTGGTGGCCACTACGGGGGAGCGAACACCGCTAAGCGGGTGGTTGATTCATGGTTCTATTGACCCACCATTTTTAGAGACACCCATGAGTTTGTCCGTATTCGTGATGCCTGCAAGCAGTTGTAAAAATCGTGACTAGGCGGCGATTAATCGCTGGTCGGCCAGTAACTGAGTAATTTTTCATTAATCAGTCCATTAATCGCTAGTCGGGCCTAGTTGGAACTAGTCAGGCCTAGTCGACCAGCCAAAGATCAGCGATTCCGACAAGATTCCGGCAAAAAACCTGTATATTCTAGCCAAAACCTCTAAATTCCGGCCACTTTCCAACCAAACCATGTGAATTCAAACTATCAATCTTGTATATTTAAAAAATGAGTTGAGTAAGAGTAAACACCTATCAACTTAAAATATTTACCTATGAAAATGTGTATATGTATACATAAAACTAAAAATTACATATACAAATCCTGATCCGATTAATCCTGAGTAGTCGCTAGTCCCCATCTCACCGGCCGACTAGCGACTAGCGAGTTCTCCAACCTTGACTGCAAGAGAACCAGCAACATCTCATCCCGAAATGAGATGTCCCAAAACCCCATCCAGGTGGTTGAGATTTTTGATATCTGGGGCACTAAGGCCATGGAGTTGTTGAAGGAGAGGCTTGTTACTGCTCCCATTCTTGTGGCTTCCGATTGGAGCCTTCCGTTTGAGGTCATGTGCGATGCGAGTGATCATGTCGTTGGAGCTATGTTAGGGCAGCATAGGGAGAAGCATTTTCATCCCATCTATTACACTAGCAAGACCCTAAACGATGCCACAGTAGAATTAGACCACGATTGAGAAGGAGTTGTTAGCGGTCGTGTTCACATGTGACAAGTTTTGGTCCTACTTAGTGCTTTCTAAGACCATTATTTTTAGCGATTATGCTACTTTTAAGTACATATTCGCGAAGAAGGATGCGAAACCCAGTTTGATTAGGTAGATTTTCTTGCTCCAGGAGTTTGACATAGAGATTAAGGATAAGAAGGGAGCAGAGAATGTGGTTGCTAACCAGCTATCTAGGCTAGATAATTCGAAGAGTGAGGAGCCTAGAGTGGAGACGATAGGGGATTCCTTTCCCCATGAGATATTGATGTATGTGAGGGCCCAGGAGGAGTTCTATCCTTGGTTCGCAGATTTTGCAAACTACCTGTCCATAGGAGAGCTTCCACACGAGAAGCCATACCAACAGAAGAAGAAATTATTTTCCGATCTTAAGTTTTGTATATGGGAGGATACTTACTTGTTTCGAATAGGTGCGGAGCAGATGGTTAGGAGGTGTCTGACTGCACTCGAGATACGTAGTAATCTTGAGCATTGTCATTTGGGGCCGGTTGGTGGCAACTACGAGGGAGCGAACACCGCTAAGCTGGTGGTTGATTCATGGTTCCATTGACCCACCATTTTTAGAGACACCCATGAGTTTGTCCGTAGTTCTGATGCCTGCAAGCAGTTGTAAAAATCGTGACTAGGCGGCGACTAGTCGGCGATTAATCGCTGGTCGGCCAGTAACTGAGTAATTTTTCGTTAATCAGTCCATTAATCGCTAGTCGGGCCTAGTTGGAACTAGTCGGGCCTAGTCGGACCTAGTCAGCCAGCCAAAAATCAGCGATTCCGACAAGATTTTGGCAAAAAATCTGTATATTCCGGCCAAAACCTCTAAATTCCGGCCACTTTCCAACCAAACCATGTGAATTCAAACTATCAATCTTGTATATTTAAAAAATGAGTTGAGTAAGAGTAAACACCTAGCTACTTAAAATATTTACCTATGAAAATGTGTATATGTATACATAAAACTAAAAATTACATATACAAATCCTGATCCGATTAATCCCGAGTAGTAGCTAGTCCCCATCTCATCGGCCGACTAGCGACTAGCGAGTTCTCCAACCTTGACTGCAAGAGAACCAGCAACATCTCATCCCGAAATGAGATGTCCCAAAAGCCCATCCAGGTGATTGAGATTTTTGATATCTGGGGCATCGATTTCGTGGGAGCCTTCCCCATGTCACGTGATTGTGTCTAAGTAGGGAGAGGCGAAATTCTTGGCCATTAATAGTGCTAGGGTTATAATGAAGTTCCTAAGAGAGTTGTTTGCTAGGTTCGACACTCCTAAGGCCATTATTAGTGATTGTGACACCCATTTTTGTAACTTGTAGATGGAGAAGCTATTGAAATGCTATGGGGTCACCCATCGGCTTTCGACTACCTATCACCCTCATACGACTGGATAGGTTGAGAATACCAATCATGGTATTAAACGTATCTTGTAGAAGAATGTCGGACAAAGTTGCATTGACTTGGCTAACAATCTCTAGGAGCACACCCTTTAGGATGATTTATGGGAAATCGTGTCATCTGCCGGTTGAGTTGAAGCACGGGGCGTATTAGGCCTTGCGAAAGGTCGATCTTGATATGGATGACGCGGGTAAGAACCGGTTTCTCCAGATACATTAGTTGGAGGAGTTGCGTGATGAAGCGTATGAGCAGTCAGGAGCTTACAAAGAGAAGACAAAGCAACTACATGATCGCCACTTGAAGAAGGTGAAAGAATTTAAGTGTGGGGATCGTGTTTTGCTTTATAATTCGCGATTGAGGTTGTTTCCGGGTAAGTTGAAATCCCGATGGTCCAATCCATTTGTGGTTAGAGAGGTATTCTCGTATGGGACGATAGAGATCGAGGCAGAAGATGGACGTGCTTGGAAAGTGAACGGGCACCGTCTTAATCACTACTTTGGAGGGACGATAGATAACCACGAGGACGAGGAAATTTATCTAGAACTGCCCGAGGAAGCTGAGGGGACATAGGGGAAGCCAATTGATTCCTCGTTGGTTACTACGTGAGTTTCAGGCATGTTTGTTGTTGTAGAGTTTTGTACCATCATTCTAGGTAGTTTCATTATTTTTTATCTTATTTTTGAGTCCATGTTTGTTGTTGTACCGCCCGTACTCAATCTCCATTCGGGCGGGAATTTCGAGCTAATATCATGTTTGTTGTTGTACCGCCCGTACGCAACCCAGCATATCAGTTATCAGTTTGGACGATCACGAAGAAAATGTTATACAGTCGTCTACGCGTTTGGATTGTAGAAGCGCACAGTTAGCACTAATTTTTATCCTAACCAGCTAAGTCCTTTCCAATTCGTTGTATTTTTTGTATATTATTTTAGGTTTTTATTTCTTATTTATTTTTAGTGGTCTTCCATCCTACATTGAGGGTAATGTAAAGTTGAAGGCTGGGAATGGAAACTACGTTTTTAGGTAGAGTTGAGTCGGAAAAAAAGTTGGTTTTGTGCTTGTCGTGATCCTTTCTGCACATAGAAAAAAGATGCCTTCTCAGTGCGTCGGCTAAAAGCGGGTTCATTGTAGGGTTTACGAGTCTAGAGCACATGTTTCTTTAAGTTTCGGGATAGTTGGCTTGACTGAGTTGTTTTTCTAAAATAAAATGTCTGAGGCGCCTAGGATAGTGGATCAAGCTGGATAGTTAATTGGTTTTGCACTTGCTAGTATCGGTAGCCCTTATTTCCACATGATAGTGAGTTTTGAGCCTTGATATATTATATAGATATTCATTGTGTCGTTTCATCTGTGATTTACTAACTTTGTTGCATGATTTTAGAACTTGTGCGTTTTGATACATTTTGAGACCTTGAGCTAAGATTTTACATAGATATGATAGAGGCATTAGGATTACCCACTTTTGTTTAGCTTTGTGTGTTTTGTTTTGACCGGTTTCACCAAATTTCCTTAGAAACCACTTTAAGCCTAAAGTGTTTCGTTTGTTAGCTATTTTAATTCTTGATAACCAGATTGTGTGATGTATATGTTATTGGATATGTTTATTGTGAAAAATCACCATAAAAAATTATTAGCTGACATGAAAAAAAGAGAAAGAAAAAAATGAAAAAAATATATATATAATAAAAGTTGTGGGTCAAATTAACCAAAGTGTTTGTATTTGTTTAGTGTTTATCCGGTTTATCAGCTTTTGTTCCTTAGCCAAATTCCCAAAAAAATACCCTACCTATAACTATTTTCTACCGTTTAAAGCCCTTTTGATCTATGTTGAGTTCTAAGCAATTAAGTGGATATTTGATTGACGTACATGCTTATCATAATTTTGTTTCATAGTTCGGCTGAGATATTCACTCTAATTATATATATTTAACCGAGAGATGAGTGACAAATAAAAGGTTAAGTGTGAGGGTATTTGATATGCACTAAAATATATATTTTAATATAAATATATTTCCTACACTTTGAATCGTATTGGGGTTAGATTTCATTGAATATTGCTTCTATTTGCTTAATATTTGGATTTTATAAGTTTTAAATGAAAATGAGTAATAGAATAAATTCATAAATAATAAACATGAAAAACTTTTGACTTGAAAAATTAAGATTAGAATAACTAATGGCAATTAATGATCTTTATGAGAATGCTACAAGCAAAAGGAATAAAACAGTTAATTGAGTTATTTTTTTTAACGGCAAACAAATTAATCCCGAGCACTCTCGGGGCACCCACTGGACAAACGGAGTACTCCGAGAGTAACCCGAGTAGTACACCACCAATTCCGGGGAAAACCCGGTAACCCACCCGCCCGTAGGCATGACAGTAAATTACCAGTAAAACCCGTTTGGCTCAAGGATCGAACTCAAGGTAAATTACCAGTAAAACCCGTTTGGCTCAAGGATCGAACTCAAGTTTCCCTGGGTCTCCTATCACTGCCCATCAGTGTCTCACTCCTTTTTTTGCACCAAATGGGAATTGAACTTGAGTCTTCAAAAAGAACTCAAGTTCTTCTACCACTTGAGCTAGAGGTCATTTGCATTAATTGAGTTATTAGAGTAAATAATATCATTTAAGATAAATAATTAGTTTGTTTTATTTGTTAGTGCCATCTACAAATATATGTAGTTTTGAATTGTGACAAATAAATCAAGATGGAGTGCAAAATGTACTGACGAATTGTGATTTTGTCCAATTAAAAAGTGCAAACAAAAGGGTTGATAAAAAGGAAAGGGCTAAGCAATTTAGAGGTGGTGATGCCACTGTTTGAGAAGAAAAAAAAAAGAATCGAAAGGCTTGTAGTATGGAGGACCTGAATTACACAAAGCATGAAAGTCTGTATTGCACTCAAGTTGCAATACCATATATATCGATATGAAGGCCTGTTGTTGGAGGAGAAAAAATAATTCGAACGGCATAAAGCATACAAGAGGACGATTGGGAGTATTTTTGAAGTGGAAAAAAGTGAAGAATTGAAGAAGAATAGCTTAAGGATAATATCTTTTCGGTTAGACTTTGTTTAATAATTTCCGGTTTCTTAAGAATTGAATATTTAAAATATGTTTTCAGAATTGTGTGACTTTGAGTTTGTTTTTGATTCATGGTTAACTATGAGTAGCTAAACTTTTCATACTACCTAAGTTGTATTGATGATTACTTGTGATTTGTGACTTTTGGTTTTGGATAACCCTATAAGCAACCTTGTGAGTTCTTGAAATTTAGTGTTTTGCCAATCTTAAGACCGAGAGGAGATACAGTGTCAGTTTGTCTAGTTCTTAGGTTTTGGGTAAAGATGAGACTAGGAGAAGATCCTTGCTTATTTACCTTAGTTTCCCTAGCAAACTCGAGTTATTGTCACCAACCTTAGATTACTCCTTCATACTTTAGGATGTGTTGTCATTAGCGAGAGCGCTAGGTGAGCAAGTCATTTGGGTACCTTAGCATTTCTTAGTGAGGTGAGACCGGGATGTGATCCAAACTAATAACCGGTGATTTACACGATCCTTAGGATTTGCGGGGTGTTAGTGAGACCGGGAGGTGATCTAACAGTTTTAGGGTTTTCTTGAGTCAGTCGTAATTTTAGGAACCTGGTAGCCATTCCATTGTCCAATACCAAAAGTTGTGAGTTGCGGGTAGGATTCTAGACCTAAGTAGTTATTCTCCATCACATCTGAGTTTCTCTACAGTTGTCTGAGCTTGCTATTCCGTTTGGTCATCTTGTTGTTTTATATGTTTTTTTAGTTTAAAAACCAAATTCTCAAAAACTAGATTATTAGGCTAGGGGTCGATAGAGGTGTAGTATCAAAAGTCGCTACTAATGTTTTACTACTTAGGACCGGTACACTTGCCGGTAGTGTGTGGCGAAACGGGGTTTTTTTCCAATTTTAAAACTTGTTTGAATTTAATTAATACATATTTCACACATCAAAAACATAACAAAAATTGTACAAACTATACACAAAAATTGGGTGTGTTATTCAATATATCAAATATACCCACACTTACTATTATTTCGTCCATGTAAAAGGATTATGCTAATGGAATCATAATTACTTTACATCCGGTTTCAAAAAACAAGTTACTTAACTTTAAAATCTACTAACTCGTTAACCGCAATTGCCAATATATGATCCATTTAAACCCATCACCACTTTCCAAGCCCTTATCATGTTTATTTAATTCAAGTGCAATTAGTCAACCTATGGTATCACACTTTGGAAGCCACAACTCTACCTAGTCCCGCCTCAAGCTAAGTATCAAAAGAATAGTCATTGGACTATTTCCTAACCTTTTTATGCTAAAACTAAAATATTTTAACATCAAGGATTTTCTCTCTTTTTTTCATATGAGCACTAGACATAATTACACCTAATTTAGAGGTTGTCTAAACCAGAGTCACCATCCCCAAGGGAGATTCCAACATGAGCTTCGGTATTTTTATCAAATTTTTCTTTGATAAAAAATTCTAACAGTTTTAACTTATAATGACATTTCTTGTACTATTTTCGGCGGTTTCGGTTTCCCTATTTCTCCTAGATGAGTACCCCAAGTATCCAACATTATTAGGTATATTTTAAGCTCAAAGGAAACCTATCAACCGGCTGAGCCTACCCATCCTGTCACACCCTAAAATACCACATGTGGATTTCACCGCGAAGCGTGTGACGTACCAGGATCTAACCACTAATCATGTCGATCTAATAGTAATTAACAATAAACACAAACATCATGTTCAACATGAATAGTGCATTTCAATAACAAACGTTTCAACAAAACAATGTATTCAGCGGAAGCAATGTAATTGTTTCAACATAATTCAAAACCAATACGTTTTAAGATGCAAAGTGTTAAATATTTCTTCAAGTAGTACGCCCTATGACACTTTCCACTCTCAAGACAGCAAGTTCCAAAGCAAGATATGTCTAACGACTTGCAAGCATGCAGAAAAGTGTGTCAACATAAAGTTGGCGAGTTCACAGTTTTGTTTAACGTAAATCATGTAAGTGTTTAGTTTAAAGACATGTTACGAATAATAAACTCGGTACCAATTGACCGTTCTATTTGTTGTGCCCTCATCAATGTTTATCATCATTGATCAAAGTGTTTAAGGTCATTAGTTCACACCCGGCACCCAGCACGGTGTGAGTTTTGTTAAACCTAATAGCGCTATCAACTAATACCCCGTTGCCTCCCAGGTAACTAGTTCGGTAGTAAGTAAGGAGTTTCGTGATAGAGTTTGAGTTTATTAACTAACATCGAAATTAAACTAAGACATTTAAAATTTTTCCTCCCGTGAATATTAGTTTGTTTGTTCCCCTGGGACGCATGCTTATGAAAGAGTAGTGAACTCACCTTAGTTTGCTCGGTTTTTGTTTACGTACTTCTAGTGTTAAATAAATGTTAGGTCCGTTACACGCGACCTAATATACAATATGTGTAAGTACGTATGCGAGTAGGGTTATTCTTATGCTTATGCAAAACCCTAAGTGTGTCCAAACAACGGGTATTTATCGATTACACATTAACAAGTTTAGCATACCGCATACACGGTAACACACAGTTAGATTTCTATGACATGTTTACTTAGATACATTCACATAAGCTCGGATAACAAAGCAATCACATAAGTAAATTCGGGTTGAGCGAATTCAAAACACAATTATTAGTAATCACACAATTAAATTCAGCGTATTAACTCATATGTTCATATGTTCATGTGCCATAGTCAACTTGGATGGCATGTTTTGTAAATAAATCTAGAACTTTCTTTTAACTTTTGTAAATGCGGAAGCTTTGTATATATATTTCATTCGAAATCCACATATAAATTCAAAATGTTCAATAACTCTGAGATCAATTGCATATCAAATTCGGAATGTATATATAGAAGATATCTAAACTCGGCCAATTCATCAAGTATGAAATTCGGACATGTGCACAGCAATACTCACTAGTTCAGACTCCCCACCTTCCCATAAATTCGGAAAAATAGAAACAAGTTCTGACTCCCCATTTTTATGAAATTCGGACCCATCGGCCCACACAAACCCTTGGCCCAATGACAGTAATTCCGGATCCTAAACCCTCTACCATGTAAGTTTGGAACCCACATTGTGAAATCAGAATAGTTATATTGTTTTTTCATGAAGTTCGGACCATATTACTTCCCACAACTCATTCCTTTGTTGAATTATATTCAGACACATATATTTATGGCTCAAATGAGCACCCAGACCATGCTCTCATGCCTATCATTAAATTCAGACCATTACATATAATAAAGAAATTCGGACAAAAGGATTTTGAAATTCAACATTAGGAAGTTCGGACATTGTTTCATTTTAATAAATTTGAAATGATCATTATTATTATATATATGTATCAGAACATATATAATAAACCTTGGACCCAATATCCTTAAATTCAAAAAGCCGAACCCCATATTAAATATAAAAAGCCGGACAATTTATTCACCAAACTCGGACATACCTAACATACTAGTGTTAAGTTCAGACCTAATTAAGAAACCATGATCCCTTTAATTCCCCTGCTAAGGTCGGACCACACATGAAGTTTAAAACCATGACAACTTATTATGTTCAAATTCAGACATTAACATAAGTAAACCCTCACTCGTTATTTTTACAAATTCGGACATGGAGTCCTTTGTAAACTCTAATCCTTTTGTTTGTATAAAGTCGAATTTATGATAAACTTGGACTTTGTGACTTTACAAAGTTTGACATTTATTCCTGGACAATCAAACACACAGAATAAACTACATCGCAGTTTTCTATTCTATGAAACAGTTTCTACAATCAAAACCTTAATCCACAATAAACAACAGATGTTGCAAATCATCAACACGGTTTGGCAATTCTATCATATCGATGGCATTCTAATACTCAATAACAATGCACATTGATTAACAAAACACAATCATTCAGGCATAAACAAGTAAACACAAGGCCATTCTTTGGAGGACTAAGGTTTGCATGAAATCAAGTGAACAAGAGTATCAATCTACGTATAATCATAAACATTACCTTAGATTGATTTAGAGTTTGTTCTTGAAGAATTGAGATATTGTAGATTGATGATTTGAGGTTTGTGTTGTGAAGCCAAAATGATTAGAGAGTGATTGGAACTGCTGTATGATTGATTTGAGAGGTGTTTAGGGTTTGTGTTTTATTATAACTTCTCTAATATCCATAACACACCTTAGTAAAAATCTTCACATAAAGCACACAACATCTTGTAGTTTACAATTAAGGCATATAATTCACGTATCTGTCAAGCACGCATAAGATTCGTATAAACCATCCGTTTATAATTATTATTCGTGTTAGTTACCAATGTTCGAGAATTAGCTTGCGTGTGTGATCCGGTAATTCCCCGAATTACCAAGGCAGACTCATTTAACTAACCCTAGTTAAATGCAGTGCTATGAATGTATGACTAAGTTAACTGTGGTGAGGTTAAAGTAGTAACCTGAAGTTGCGGGTTGTCACATCATCCCCAACTCGAAAGATATTTCATCCCAAAATTTGATAAGCAGTCACGAAGGAGTGAAAAGATAAGTTAAGATGACTGTGGGTTTTCCTTGGGTATCACATCATCCCCAACTTGAAAGGGAATTTCGTCCCGAAATTCGCTAGTCGTATCAGTGTTAAGTTCAGTAGTTTTGATTAGTGAGGATACTTGGGCATCATCTGATCCTCGTGTTCCTATGTGAACTCCGGTCCACGCTTTGAGTTCCAACGAACTCTTACGATAGGTATTCGACTGTGCTTACGGACCTGGACTTCCCGCTCCATGAGTGCGACAGGTTCCTCGATAAACTTCAACTTGTCATCGATTTTCAATTCTTGGAAAGGTACCACAAGTGTTTCATCAGACAAACACTTTTTTAAATTAGAAACGTGGAAGACGTTGTGACTATTACCAAGTTCATCAGGCAAGGCAAGTCTATAAGCCACCTTACCGATTCTTTCCAAAATCTTGGACGACCCAACATAACGTGGGTTGAGCTTGCCGCATTTCCCAAAATGAACCACAGCCTTCCAAGGTGAGACTTTCAATAGAACATGGTCGCCCACGGCGAATTCCAAGGGTTTCCTACGCTTGTCAGTGTAGCTTTCTGGCGATCACAAGCTGCCGCACACGATCTCTTATTTGAACAATCTTCTCAAAAGTTTCGAGTACAAGTTCTAGACCTGTGATTTGGCTGTCACCAACCTCAGCCCAACAATGAGGAGATCGGCATTTCCGACCATACAATGCCTCGAACGGGGCTTCCTGAATGCTAGAGTGGTAACTATTGTTGTAGGAAAGCTCTACCAAAGGCAGATGCCTTTCCCAACCGTTACCAAAATCGATCACACATGCTCGCAACATGTCTTCAAGTGTCTAGATGGTTCGTTCACTTTGGCTATCCGTTTGAGGATGATAAGCGGTGCTCATGTCTAGACGTGAGCCGAAAGATTTGTGCATAGCTTACCATAAATCGGATGTGAAACGCGGGTCGTAATTAGAAATGATGGAGGTCGGCACCCCGTGCCTAGAAACTACTTCCTTCAAGTAGATGCTAGCAAGTCATGAAAACTTGTTAGTTTCCTTGATCGCAGGGAAGTGTGCGGATTTGGTCAGACGGTCGACAACCACCCAGATGGTATCGTTTCTGTTTTGAGTTTTTGGCAAGTCGGTGACAAAATCCAGGGAAATCTATTCCGATTTACACATAGGCAGTTCTGGTTGCTGAAGCAAAGCAGACGATTTTTGGTACTCCACTTTGACTTTCGCGCAAGTCAAGCATTTGCTAACACATTTCGCTATGTTCGCTTTCATGTTCGGCCACCAGCACAAGATTTTCAGATCCTGATACATCATATCAGAACCCGGATGAATGGAGTATCGAGATTTGTGCGCTTCGTCCAACACAAGTTCTCTTAGGTTACCGTGCGAAGGGACCCATATTCGCTCCATGAAATAGCGAATACCGTTAGACTTGGTTACGAGTTGTTTCTCCATGCTCCGCATGGATTTAGCTTGAAGGTTCTCTTCCTTCATTGCTTCGGTCTGGGCAGAACGAATCTGGTCAGGAGGATTAGAATGAATAGTGAGCTGTAAGGCTCGAACGCATCTAGGTTTGGTTTCCTTCTGACCCAGGGCATCTGCTACAACGTTAGCGTTTCATGAATGATACTTGATTACACAATCGTAATTGTTCAAGAGTTCAACCCACCGACGCTGTCGCATGTTCAACTCTTTCTGGTCGAAGATATATTGAAGGCTCTTGTGATCGGTATAAATAGTGTATTTAGTACCGTACAAGTAATGCCTCCAGATTTTAAGTGCAAAGATTACGGCTCCCAATTCCAAATCGTGAGTCGAGTGGTTCTACCAAAACAATCTCAATGTCAAGGTAATCCAACCCACTCCATCCCGTAACTATCCGTATTCAACCCAAACCATACCATCTTGCAACTGAAAGTAGATCTACACGATTACCTACCATGACACGCCTCAAACAAGACTGTAACTCGACAAGCTATACTGCGACAGGAAAACGCCACAACTCTACTAAAAAGTACAAAAAGACTGTGCACGAAAGTTTATACCTTTTATTTGAAAGAGAAAACACGAGAAAATGATAAAAAGTTCAGATCATCGGACACCCGGTGTATGGTGTATGGTGGATGGATGGATGATGAAATGGTGGTGAATGATGGTTAAAATGATGGAATATGGTGGATGTTTGTGTGTTATCGTCGAAACTTTGAGAAGAAACGGTTTTGTGAAAAATGAAACTGATTTGGGGAAAGAACCAAATATGTCGCTGTAACATCCCGAAAATATAAATTCATAAAATAGCAATTTGATTGCAAATAAATTAGTAAAATAAACTAACTAGGAATGACACTAACCTAGCTAGATGATGACTTATGTGTAGTTAAAGACATAAAAATAAACTAAAAGAAACTAGAGGGACCAAAAGTGTTTAACTTGAAACAAGTTTTAATAAAAACATTTTAATTAAAACACAAACACTCCTTGTGAGAGTGTTGGAGATCGATCAAAGCAGGGGGGGGGGGCGACCAAGCTTGTCAAAACCCTAAATTCCACAAAACACCTAAATTGAAGGTTCAAATCTGATCCAAAATGAAATCCGAGCTGAGATTAGTGATCCTCATTGCAAGGGGGTTATTAGGTATGTAAAATTTGATGAAAATTCCCCACTTGAAATTCTCATGAAATTGGGAAATCTGAAATTTATGGTTGCATGTTTGTTTCATGGATGGATTAGGAGCAATATAGTGTCTAGGGGCAAACCCTAGACAAATACGAGTTGAAATCATGTGAAATTTTAGTAAAATCCATGAACACCTTTGTAGGTGGTTAGTGGGTTATGTAGAATTTGATAAACACTAGGAAATTGGGTGTTGTTCTAGTGTAACTTGACAATTGTGAAGTGAATTCAGAATTATAGAAGCTAACAATTATGTAAAATGGTTTGATTGATGTAAATTCGGGCTAAATGATAAGCTAGGGACTTGCTATATAATCATGTATAATTTTTGCCCTTAAAGTGTTCGTAGAAATGCCTCAAAGAAGGCTCGAAACTGAAATTTAAAGTTAAAACGCATAATTGTGATGTTTTGGCAAATCATGCGACATATGATTAAAAAGGGGTTCTAAACGTATCATGATTGAACTCTATAGGAAAAGATACCAGATCGTCGAGTGGACAAGCCGGTGGCGACTTACGTTTGAAGGGCGTGCTTTGAAGGTATGTAACTTGACCCGTTAAATTAAATGAATTGTTGTTAAACTATGTGTAGTCGCATTGTAGAATAGAAGTTGTGTTGATTTTAGTGACCATGATCGTTACTTGAATTAATAGGGTTAGAATTGATAAGGAACCGTTTGGTAGTCATCACATTGGAGGATTTCCACAAGATGAGCCAACGGGTCGAATAATAGTATAAATTGTAGTATTAGTGTTTTAATTAGTTAGCAATGGCGATATTAATCACAAGAGCATTAAACCATGGGATTGGTAAGGAAATGCAAGTGATGCTAAGCCCTGGATGATGGGCATAAGGCGCCATAGGCTTACTAGTGAAATGGTAGTAAAATGGGTAAAGTTAGAATGGGTTGAATAAATGCATAGTGACATTTAGTCGTTCGGTCCGTAAATCGAATTTTTGGTATGATAAATGTAATAGGTACATCGGTAATGAATTTACAGACGTATAGGAAAAAGAATCACCTAAAACGGACTTATGAGTCAAAAGTTATGGCCAAACGAAGTTAAAAATCTGAATTTCCGGAGCTGGCAGCAAATGCAGGACACAAACCTGCATCTGCTGGAAAACCGACTCCCCCGCGCCACGCCACGCGACAGGATCACTTAGATCCGACGTGACAAGCGGGAGCTGTCGCGACACGCGACAAAACGAAAGGTACCTGGCGCGACACGCGACAGGATGAATTTTGAAATTTTATTTTATTTGTCATGATTCAATTTCGGAACTTGTTTATGTGTACTATATCAATGTCAAAACTAACATTCATAGTGGTTTTGACCTTAGGTGACAATGGGGATCTTACGGATGGCGATCAAGCAAGTTTTTGAAGAACCGAACACACTTTTGAAGCTTCCGCGATATCTAAACTTTATTAGACAATGTTTACGTATGTAAACAAATTGTTAAATAAGTCATGAATGTTCAAGCTAGTCAGTAGTTGTCTAGTTTATGGTTACATAGAACGATG
This sequence comes from Helianthus annuus, assembly GCF_002127325.2. Lineage (NCBI taxonomy): Eukaryota > Viridiplantae > Streptophyta > Magnoliopsida > Asterales > Asteraceae > Helianthus > Helianthus annuus. The sequence goes on from NC_035441.2 coordinate 95,823,690, forward strand.
TTTTAGTAACTTATGTTTTAACTTAGACGCCTTTTATATAAAATCATATGAATTTTGATTAAAGTCGAGTAGTGTAACACCTCGTAAAATCATACCCAATAAAATGTAACACCTCGAAAATTTGCGTCCTATAATGTATTGACACGTGTCATAGGTTTGCACGTGGTAATAAATACTAAAGAGGAACTAAAGTTGACAAACATAGAAGGTATGTGAATTCAAAAGGTTCAAAATGTCAACAAGGGATAAATATACTTTACAGTAACCCTAAATGATGCTCGTACCTTTAAACGAATGAATCATGGATCATACGGAACGAAATGTGGAAGAAAGTGAGGAATTACAAACTACAGGGGCCAAATGTGTCAACATGTTTAAGTTATACCTCTGAGTGACCCTTGGGCATACCCGAGGCTTTGTAATGGTAAATTATACTCACTAGAATGCGCGATATAAATTTCATCACGTTCCGTTACAATATGAGAAGGTTATGGCCAAATTCGTTTAAGAAGGGTTAAAAGCGTCAAACATTGAAAGTTATGACTTTTCGGGTAATTATAAACTAACCGAGGATTAAAATTTTGGGTAAAAGTCCCGAGGCCCTTATTCGTAAATAAGAAAGGCCCAAAACGCAAAGTTACCCCTTCGAAACGCCAAGAGCCGACGGTAATAATTGAAAAAGATTTGAAAATCTTACAGCAGGCCTCAGGCGGGCCGCGTAAAGGTTACAAAGGGCCTTACGCGGGCCGCGCTGACAGTGGAAGATATGGGCTCTGACAAAAGGATTCAGATGGGCCGCGTAAAGGTTAAGAGGACCCTTACGCGGGCCGCGTCAGCCTCCCAGATACAGAAAATGCGGACAGAAGCACTGTTTGCTGTTTTAACCAACTTAGGAGCCATTATGAGCAGCATGGGCGCCCCCTAAACACCCCCTAGCACTCAGGGACACTTGTTGATGATCAGGGAACCCTTGTAGACCTTGTTGTCATGATCTAATTCACCCAAGATTCCTATAAAAGGCCACTAAGTTGTAACAAGTTCTTCACACCTTTCATCTGCATATTGGAGCATTTCTGGAGCTAAAGACTTTTCTCTAAGCTTCACAAATCGCGCATAGGACTTCAGTAAGTGTGCTCAACCCTTCTTAGTTGAGTTTTTGCTTAGTTATTGCTTAAAAGTCAATCCGTCGTAATTAACAGTTGACTTAACGATTAGACACTAATGGTCCAGTGATTAGTCGAATCAAAGGTAGTTATATGTTGGTAATTATGTGGGCATTAAACCCTTAAAAGGGCACCCTCTGATTCCCACTCTAACTAGTCCAAATGTCGGGTCAAAGTTGCTTAGAAAAAGTCAACAGAATGCTAATTTTCGATTTAACGCATAATTAACAATGTAGATGGCATGTAACCTGTTTTATCACACATATAACTTGATAATAAGTATTATAACTGGTGTAAGCTTGTTTGATCCAACCGTTTTCTGTTTTGACCCGTTTCGGAACCGAAAGTCGCAAAACTTTGACTTTTGCTTTGACTTCCGTTCTGACCCAATTTGGTATGTTTTAGATATGCCTTAGGACACTCTTAGGACCAGGTTACATTATAGTATAACCCTCTGTGGCTGGTCCGTTGTTTGTCCGAGTTGTTTGCACATTTCCGTTATATGCTTAAAGTTGACCATAATGCCCTTTTGATCTTAAAACGAGAATTTTGGATATGTGAAAGGACAATAACCTTAGTTACTGATTTCTAAACATATCCCTAAAATTTCATGTCAATCCGAGGTCTAGAATAGGAGTTATGCTAATTAGCGCAATTAAGAAAACTTTTGTAATTAATCGGCGCAATTAGCATAAAGCCTATCTAAACCCAAATTTCGACACCAAACCTATTACACCCTGATGTAAAATAATATTTTGGGATTTTTAAAGATTTTTAATTATTTTTAACATGCGCATAACCTGCGGTTATGGCATTGATTCGATAAATACCGAATATACCCTTTTCGAACATAAAATGAGTTCTACATGGTATTTTGACCCGAATCCAGTTGCTACTGATTTTAAATAAATAATAGAGCATTTTGAACTTTATAACCTGTTCGGAAAACTCAGATTTCCTGTAGAACCCGGAAATCTCTTTTATAATCCTTAAAATGACCAAAATACCCCTACGGGGCGTATATTGGGATTAAACTTGTTATGGGCATACTGGAAGGTATCCTACTGATACCACAACCTCTTTAGAGCATATTGACTTACGAACCTATGTAAGACTCTTACGGTTACGCGTTACGCCAATTACGCGTTTGGTCCGGTTTATGTAACTAGTATACATAAATTAGCCGAAACGGGTCAAACCATGTCATTTTTACCTCAAAATCCAGAATGTGTTTAGTTTACCCATAATATGCAAGTCTCCGAACTTGCTGGGTCCAAACCACATTCCATTCCCGGTTTTCGCCTTTCATGCGATTAAACCGTATTTATCCTTTGAAACTAACCGGTCTAAGCTTAGGCTAAATTAAAGACCCGTTAGGATTCTAATAGGTTATTATAAACCTTCGTTCCAGAATAGGAGACCAGTAAAAGATACTTGCATTTGCTTGTTGTGGTTATTACTTGCTCAGGTAAATACTTTTAACTTATTTTCCCTTATACGGGCTTGGGGTACGGTATATAAAATACCGCTTGGTCGGGGAATTGACCCTAACTCATTAGTAGTTGGGTATTATCAACGTGACCCGCTTGAAAATCTGTTTTGTTTGTTTTACGCCTTTGGGAGCTTAATGACCATGTCCCGGATATCCTTGGCATCATTTTACGAAATGGCCACGACCTTGACACGCGGGTGTAGGTGTACACCCGACAATGTGTCCATATTTATAAAGGTATGACCGTCGGTTTTCCCGCCACGGTTTTATACTTTGTGGTGTGTCAATTAACCTTAAACCCGGCACGAACCGGGCGACTGAACGCATAACGAACATGTAATTCTTTTACAAGATTAAATTTGATTAATTATCCCAAGTTATAAAAGTTTGTGCCTCGTGCATTCAAATCAATTTTATTAAACTTTTTTTTAAAGTGTCGGTTGAATGTATTTACCAGTGTAAACTGACGTATTTTCCTCAAAAAGATTAAATGCAGGTTCTACACGAAATAGGCTGGCCACTCCTTAGCATCGTTAGAGTCTCGCAAGCCTGGATGCCACTATCTGTTGAGCATTATATTCCTATTTTATTTTGATCCCCTGTGGATTATTTCGACTACTTGTGATACTTGGATATTACATTTGTTGGTTTGAAATATATCTATCTTTATGCTTCCGCTGTGCATTTAAATATTGTGTGGTTTGACTATATTGTTGCCAACTACGTCACGGTAATCCCCCACCGGGCCCACCGGTGAAACGTGTGGAAAATCGGGGTGTGACAGGTTGGTATCAGAGCCAACGTTGAGTGAATTAAACACTATCCTTATGTGTTTAATCTCAATGACACAATTGCACATACTCGAGTCTAGACAAGAACATAGGGAAAATTCGAATTGTTGTTCTAGTTGTCCTTTATTGTTTATTGTTGATTTAAAATTTTTTTAAGCAGGAATCATGCCACCAGCAATCAGACGAGGAGGAAGAGGCAAAGGGCCGATCACTACTCACAATGATCACGAGGCCGGACCTTCACACATGCGAGCTCCTTCCAGCACAAGGAGTGAAGAACCTCAGAGGCGTAGGAGGAACCTCTTTGAGCCCGCTAGACGGTCTACCTCACACAGTTCGACGCCTTCGTACCGTCACTCTTTTGGACCAAATTCGGAAAACGAGCCCAGTAACCCTCAACCCTCATTCATACCTCTTCAGCGTTCTGTTTCGCACCGTTCCTATGGCGACCCTACTCCTTTCTTTCAAGGCCAGTTCAACCCGGCAGACTATGTTCAAGAACCAGTAGGTTTTAACCCTCTAGGACCAAAGGACCATTTCTCCGAAGACAATGCGGTAGACATGGACGAGGACACGGATCCCATCGAACCTGCAAGAGGTACCCCCAACCATCCTATCGAGATCTCTGATGGGTCATCCTTCCATGGAACACCCTATCAGGGTCCAGACAGTTATCAGGCGAGGTTCAACCAGTGCGAGTGGTATTTTACACCCTCTCACCATTCTTCACCTCACCAGCAACAGCAGCAGGATCCTTCTGAGGATTCGCGTTTCGTGGCAGTTACGCCACCGCCTCCGCCGCCACCAGTTCAATAAGCACCTCCGGATCCGCCAAGGCATAGGAGATCAGGCGCGCGGATATCCGTACGAAGAGGGGATTTTCATTTCAGCACCCCTCGACACTCAAGTGGCAGTCATTTCCCTCCACTGCCAGAAGACCCACAAATGGGTGGACCTTCGAGTCACCCAGCAGAGGTGAATTCTGCACCAGTTGCACCACCTCCGCCACCATTCGGCTATGATAACCCGATACCTGCGTACGCCGGTTCCACAGCGTACAACCCGTTTGAGTAGCCAGCTCACACTCACTACAACTATATGGGTGGCGACCCATACATACAAGCGGCGCCAAATTACCACGCCCTTCATCCTGAAGTGCCTTATGAAATACCTTGGGGAATGGGATACTCAACTCATGGGTATCCAATGCCCGCTAGAACTCCGGCTCAGCACTTATCGCAGCAGCCGCGTTTTTCCCCACCGGAACAGGAAGAAATCCTCCACCGTTTAAACAGAGTGGAACGAGACTTTGAGCAAGAACGTAAGAACAATCGTGGATTCCTCAAGGGCTTAGCAAACCTGCTAAAGGGGAAGAAGAAGCGAGATCATTAGTCTCTAGATGTACTATTGTATTTCCTATTTTAATCAAGTCCCTGTGTGGACATTTATTTGTTTTAGTCCCTGCGTGGACATTTATTGTGTGTTTAGTCCCTGCGTGGACTTGCCTTTCAGTCCCTGTGCGGACATCTATCCTTGTATTTGGTCCCTGCGAGGATTTGTTTTCTGTATAACCTCTGCGTAGGTATTTCGTCTTTAAAAGTCCCGTTTAGGGCAGTGTGTAACTTTTTATATATTTTGGAATGTTAAGTTTATAAATTTCATCTCCGTCACTATATGCATAGTTATATGAAATAAATAAATCAAAAATCATTCCTTTTAAATTAATCTGCCTACCAGTTATTAAATAAAGAATCTTAATGGTGAAACCTAGCCTGGTGTCATTATAAGACCCGGCCAAGATGGTAAGACCTGATTAAAAGATTCAGATTCTGGTTAACCTCTGTAAACATGTTAACCCTCCTGGCAGACGTGATTCGTTAAAATCACACGTGTCATTTTACACAAGGATCCTTCTAAGGATCCCCAAAACCTAAATTAATGATTTATAAATCATAGGTTTACCTCATCAAGTAGATGATCACTTATCAAACATCCATTAGTGATGTACTCATTGTCATATAAGACAAAAGACAGTTGTAGTCTATGACTCCCTGTCAGAAAGGTAAGGGACTATGTCCAAACCTACATGCCTTGATTCTTTGAAATCCTGGCTTATAATATAAAAACGTCCCAGTGACTAGGCTTCTGTGCCACTAACAATATTAATTGTAATTAGGATAAGTTATATTAAAATCCTGAATAAATGTGAGTAACAAATTAACCAGATATGGTCTATGTTTTCCATGGTTGATGAATTACCCAATAAGGGTAATTCCATAATAAACTCCCGAATAAGACTTCTGTCATTATCTTTTGTAACAGCTCAAGATTTCAATGGCTAACTCAGACGAAAATAACAGTCATCCAATCGAGAATGAGAATGATAACGCCCAAGTTAATATAACGGGTGCTGAATTAAAAGCGTTAGTAGACAACGCTGTTAAAGAGGCCTTAGAGCGGCAGTATGAAGAATATAGCGAGTCTCGAAGTAGGACCCGATCTGCACCACACTCTAAACCAAGAAACCATTCTGAATCTCATAGCAAACCACCTTCTAAACCTAACAAAGATGATGATCGGCATTCATCAAATGAGAATAGTGTCCGTCCCAGGAAAATAGTGTTCGATGATGCACCTCGCGCCAAGGGTTGCACGTGTAACTGTTTTGTTTCCTGCAAACCCCGAGATTTCACTAGGGAGAAAGGCGCTGTGGATTGCATGACCTGGCTGGATGAAATGGACACTGTTGTGGACATAAGTGGTTGTGCTGAGAGGGATGTGGTGAAGTTTGTATCTCAATCATTTAAGGGTGAAGCCCTAGCGTGGTGGAGGTCGTTGGTTCAAGCCTCAGGAAAGGTTGCTTTGTACAGCATGTCATGGGAGCAATTTGTTGCTCTCATCAAAGAAAACTACTGCCCTCAACACGAGGTCGAGAAGATAGAATCTGATTTCCTATCTCTGGTCATGAAGAACTTGGATTGCCAGGCATATCTTACAAGTTTCAACACCCTGTCCAGATTGGTTCCGTACCTTGTGACCCTGGAACCCAAACGGATCGCGCATTTCATTGGGGGTCTGGCCCCAGAAATCAAAGCTAGCGTGAAGGCCTCTCGGCCCGCTACATTTAGATCCGTAACAGATATATCTCTGTCTCTCACACTGGATGCAGTGAGGCAGAGATCATTGAGAAATGCTGACACTGAGAAGAGGAAACATGAAGATGATAATTCACGTCGGTCGAGCAAGAAGCATAGGGGGAACCGCGACCACAAGAAGGGGTCTGAGACCAAGAAGAATGACCAACAGTCGGGCGATAAGCCCAAGTGCAATGTTTGCAAGAAGCACCATTTCGGGAGGTGCAGGTATGAACAGAAATCCCAGCCGAAAGCATGTGGGATTTGCAAGTCCTCTGAGCATAGGACTCTTGAGTGCAAGAAATTAAAGGATGCAACTTGTTATAGTTGCAATGAAAAGGGGCACATCAAGACTAACTGCCCAAAGATAGTGAAGAAGGCTGAAGAAGGGAAAAAGACCAATGCCAGGGTCTTTCAGATGAATGTTCAAGAGGCTATCCAGAACGACAACGTTATAACCGGTACTTTTCTCATTAATGATGTATTCGCAAGAGTATTGTTTGATTCTGGAGCAGATAAATCCTTTGTGGATAATAAGTTTTGTGAGTTGTTAAAATTGCCTGTGAAAGCCTTGAATGTGAATTATGAGGTAGAGTTAGCGGATGGGACTATGGAAACAGTCTCAACTGTGTTAGATGGATGTGTCATATCCATTAGGAACCACTCATTTCCTTTATCCCTGTTACCCTTTAAACTAGCTGGTTTCGACATAGTGTTGGGTATGGATTGGTTATCGCATAACCAAGCTCAGATTGCGTGCAACAAGAAACAAGTGGTAATCAAGACTCCGTCTGGAGAACCACTTACCATTCAGGGAGATACTCGGCATGGATTGCCTGCGCAAGTGTCTATGCTAAAGGCATCCAGATGTTTGAAGAAGGGATGTGTCATTTATATGGCACTAGATGACCATTGGTGAGGAGAAACCCAAGATTGAAGACATCCCAGTCATCTCTGACTACCCTGAAGTTTTCCCAGAAGAACTGCCTGGTTTGCCACTAGATAGGCAAGTGGAATTCAGTATCGACATCATTCTAGGAGCAGCGCCTATTGCAAGAGCACCTTATAGATTGGCACCGACAGAAATGAAATAATTGAGGACGCAGCTAGATGATCTGCTAGCCAAAGGTTTTGTTAGACCTAGTTCGTCTCCATGGGGAGCACCAATCTTGTTCGTCAAAAAGAAAGATGGTTCGATGCGTCTATGCATCGACTACCGTGAGCTTAATAAGGTTACTATAAAGAATAGGTATCCCTTGCCCAGGATCGACGATCTGTTCGATCAATTACAAGGAGCAAGCTATTTTTCCAAGATTGATCTAAGGTCAGGCTACCATCAATTGAAGGTCAAGGACGAAGATGTGCACAAGACTGCATTTAGGACTCGTTATGGTCATTTCGAGTTCCAAGTGATGCCTTTTGGGCTCACTAATGCACCTGCCGCATTCATGGATCTCGTGAATCGCGTCTGCAAGCCGTATTCGGCTAAATTTGTCATTGTCTTCATCGATCACATCCTCATATACTCAAAAATTCAAGCTGACCATGAGAAGCATCTTCGATGTATTCTTAAATTGCTTCATCAAGAAAAGCTTTATGCCAAATTCTCTAAATGTGAATTTTGGCTACGCGAAGTTCAATTCCTTGGACATGTAGTCAGTAAGTGTGGTATCCAAGTGGATCCCGCTAAGGTTGAAGCCGTCATGAATTGGCAGGAGCCGAAGACGCCTACGGAGATTCGCAGTTTCCTAGGTCTAGCGGGATACTACAGACGCTTCATTGAAAATTTCTCAAGGATTGCTGCACCCCTAACTTCTTTGACTAGAAAGAATATAAAGTTTAATTGGGGCCCTAAGCAGCAAGAAGCTTTTGATATCCTTAAGCAGAAGCTAAGCAATGCTCCTGTGTTGACATTGCCGGACGGAATGGAAGAATTTGTAGTATACTGTGATGCATCACACACAGGGATGGGATGTGTGCTTATGCAGAAAGGCAGGTTATTGCCTATGCTTCACGTCAATTGAAAGTGCATGAGAAGAATTACACCACCCATGACTTGGAGTTGGGTGCCGTTGTATTTGCACTTAAGCTATGGAGGCACTATTTATATGGCATTAAATTCGTGATCTATTCTGATCACAAGAGCCTCCAGCACCTGTTCAATCAGAAGGATTTGAATATGAGGCAGCGACGTTGGATGGAAACTCTGAACGATTATGACTGTGAAATAAGATACCATCCAGGCAAGGCCAACGTAGTCGCCGATGCCTTGAGCAGGAAAGAAAGAGTGAAACCAATAAGGATCAATGCCAAGAGCATTGAAATCAAGAACAGTCTGAATGAACGATTGTTAGCTGCACAGAAGGAAGCTGTGTCAGAAGCTAACTATCCTAATGAAAAGCTAGGAGTAACTGAAGAACAGTTATCCTATGGCAAAGACGGAATTCTGAGATTAAATGGAAGGATATGGGTTCCTGTTTATGGAGGTCTTCGGGACGTTATCCTTCAGGAAGCCCACAGTTCCCGATATTCTGTTCATCCTGGAGCAGACAAGATGTACTAGGATTTGAAGACAAACTTTTGGTGGATAGGCTTGAAGAAGTCTATAGCCACCTATATGGCAAAGTGTTTGACTTGTGCGCAAGTAAAAGCTGAACATCAAAAGTCGTCAGGCTTGCTGCAACAGCCTGAACTTCCCGAGTGGAAATGGGAAATGGTGACGATGGATTTCATCACCAAGTTGCCAAAGACAAGGAAGGGAAACGATACGATATGGGTAATAGTTGATAGACTAACTAAGTCAGCACATTTCCTACCCATTAAAGAGACTTATAGCTCTGACATGTTGGCACCATTGTACGTCAACAAGATTGTATCTCTGCACGGAGTACCCGTGGCAATTATTTCGGTTAGGGATACCAGATACACGTCACACTTTTGGAAAAGTTTCCAACAGTCTTTGGGCACGCGCTTAAACTTCAGTACGGCTTACCACCCTCAGACAGACGGACAGAGTGAGCGTACAATCCAAACGTTGGAAGATATGCTTCGTGCATGTGTAATTGACTTAGGTGGTAGTTGGGATAGCCACCTACAACTAGTCGAGTTCTCATATAACAGCAGCTACCATACGAGCATTAAGGCCGCTCCTTTTGAAGCCTTATATGGTAGAAAATGTAGAACGCCCGTTTGTTGGGCAGAAGTCGGAGATGTCCAAATGACAGGACCTGATATAGTTTTTGAAACAACGGACAAGATTGTCCAAATTCGCGACCGTTTGAAAGCTGCCCGAGATAGGCAGAAAAGCTATGCAGATTTAAAGCGTAAACCTTTTAACTTCGAAGTAGCTGATAAGGTATTGCTGAAAGTATCACCCTGGAAGGGAGTGATGCGATTCGGTAAGAAAGGCAAGTTGAGCCCGAGATACATTGGACCGTTCGAAGTAATCGAACGTGTCGGATCGGTTGCCTACAAGTTAAACTTACCGGAAGATCTCAGTGGTATCCACAATGTGTTCCACATCTACAATCTAAAGAAGTGCTTCGCTGATGAATCGCTAGTTTTACCGCATACAGATGTACACATCGATGAGAGCTTAAAGTTTGTCGAAAAACCGGTGTCGATCGAGGATCGACAGGTTAAGACGCTTCGAAAGAAGTATATACCGATTGTAAAGGTAAAATGGGATGCTCGTAGAGGTCCCGAGTACACGTGGGAGGTAGAGTCCACGATGAAAGAAAAGTACCCTCATTTGTTTCAATAAATCTCGAGGTCGAGATTTCTTTTAAGGGGATGAGGATGTAACACCTCAAAAATTTGCGTCCTATAATGTATTAACACGTGTCATAGGTTTGCACGTGGTAATAAATACTAAAGAGGAACTAAAGTTGACAAACATAGAAGGTATGTGAATTCAAAAGGTTCAAAATGTCAACAAGGGATAAATATACTTTACAGTAACCCTAAATGATGCTCGTACCTTTAAACGAATGAATCATGTATTATACGGAACGAAATGTGGAAGAAAGTGAGGAATTACAAACTACAGGGGCCAAATGTGTTAACATGTTTAAGTTATACCTCTGAGTGACCCTTGGGCATACCCGAGGCTTTGTATTGGTAAATTATACTCACTAGAATGCGCGATATAAATTTCATCACGTTCCGTAACAATATGAGAAGGTTATGGCCAAATTCGTTTAAGAAGGGTTAAAAGCGTCAAACATTGAAAGTTATGACTTTTCGGGTAATTATAAACTAACCGAGGATTAAAATGTTGGGTAAAAGTCCCGAGGCCCTTATTCGTAAATAAGAAAGGCCCAAAATGCAAAGTTACCCCTTCGAAACGCCAAGAGCCGACGGTAATAATTGAAAAAGATTTGAAAATCTTACAGCAGGCCTCAGGCGGGCCGCGTAAAGGTTACAAAGGGCCTTACGCGGGCCGCGCTGACAGTGGAAGATATGGGCTCTGACAAAAGGATTCAGACGGGCCGCGTAAAGGTTAAGAGGACCCTTACGCGGGCCGTGTCAGCCTCCCAGATACAGAAAATGCGGACAGAAGCACTATTTGCTGTTTTAGCCGACTTAGGAGCCATTATGAGCAGCATGGGCGCCCCCTAAACGACCCCTAGCACTCAAGGACACTTGTTGATGATCAGGGAACCCTTGTAGACCTTGTTGTCATGATCTAATTCACCCAAGATTCCTATAAAAGGCCACTAAGTTGTAACAAGTTCTTCACACCTTTCATCTGCATATTGGAGCATTTCTGGAGCTAAAGACTTCTCTCTAAGCTTCATAAATCGTGCATAGGACTTCAATAAGTGTGCTCAACCCTTCTTAGTTGAGTTTTTGCTTAGTTATTGCTTAAAAAGTTAATCCGTCGTAATCAACGGTTGACTTAACGATTAGTCACTAATGGTCCAGTGATTATTCGAATCAAAGGTAGTTATATGTTGGTAATTATGTGGGCATTAAACCCTTAAAAGGGCACCCTCTGATTCCCACTCTAACTAGTCCAAATGTCGGGTCAAAGTTGCTTAGAAAAAGTCAACAGAATGCTAATTTTCGATTTAACGCATAATTAACAATGTAGATGGCATGTAACCTGTTTTATCACACATATAACTTGATAATAAGTATTATAACTGGTCTAAGCTTGTTTGATCCGACCGTTTTCTGTTTTGACCCGGTTCGGAACCGAAAGTCGCAAAACTTTGACTTTTACTTTGACTTCCGTTCTGACCCAATTCGGTATGTTTTAGATATGCCTTAGGACTCTCTTAGGACCAGGTTACATGATAGTATAACCCTCTGTGGCTGGTCCGTTGTTTGTCCGAGTCGTTTGCACATTTCCGTTATATGCTTAAAGTTGACCATAATGCCCTTTTGATCTTAAAACGAGAATTTTGGATATGTGAAAGGATAATAACCTTAGTTACTGATTTTTAAACATATCCCTAAAATTTCATGTCAATCCGAGGTCTAGAATAGGAGTTATGCTAATTAGCGCAATTAAGAAAACTTTTGTAATTAATCGGCGCAATTAGCATAAAGCCTATCTAAACCCAAATTTCGACACCAAACCTTTTACACCCTGATGTAAAATAATATTTTGGGATTTTTAAAGATTTTTAATTATTTTTAACCTGCGCATAACCTGCGGTTATGGCATTGATTCGATAAATACCGAATATACCCTTTTCGAACATAAAATGAGTTCTACATGGTATTTTGACCCGAATCCAGTTGCTACTAATTTTAAATAAATAATAGAGCATTTTGATCTTTATAACCTGTTCGGAAAACTCAGATTTCCTGTAGAACCCGGAAATCTCTTTTATAATCCTTAAAATGACAAAATACCCCTACGGGGCGTATATTGGGATTAAACTCGTTATGGGCATAATGGAAGGTATTGTCACACCCTGCTCGTAGCGGAAGCGCGAGGTGTGATCTGTTGGTTCTCGTTGCATAACGATATAAGTAAACATACTAAATGAATAAAATATACTCCATCGCCATTACCATAATTGTTCAAAAGATGGGCAACATACATTAAGTATATAATTTACAAACCATTCAAAGAAAATAAGTTCTTATTATTTCATACATCCAAAACGAAAGTTTTAAACATTAAGGCTTTGTCCACTAAAACACCGCAAAGCGGCAGTATAATAGATAAACCCTTCAAAAGATGGCATGGAGTCTTGATACTTGTTTCTTGAATTAGAACCCCTGACAAGGTCCATTAATTCCCTGAAATACATGTTTAAGTAGAAAAATCAACAAAGGTTGAGCGAGTTCATGCAGTTTAGTTATGTATGATACACCCGAAAAATGTAAAATGTATTTGTATTTGAATCAAATATAGTATGAAAAGTGTCAATGAAATCGTGATCATTAATGTTTTGCAAGGACATTAATATGTGTGACGAATTAGGAAGCAACCCAACCCTAGACGATTTTAATTGTATCGACACCATGTCGTAGGGCAACAAACGCACTCCTAGGTAAATGAATGACCATGAGTGGGGCTCGCCAAAACCCATTAGATCTAACCCTTTGTTCCTTGGTCCAAACTGGATTAATGGTGCTTTAGTTATGGCCCTAATTTCGCACATGATCTAAGGTGTTTCATTCCTTGACTTATCATACTTATTGTACATGTATTTTCCCTGATAGTTGTAAAGCTTGAAAAACATTTAAAATGAAAAGGGGACATGAACTCACAGTATCGCTTCAGTGAGTAGAAGTAAATATGATTTCACGTACGGTAGTCCTGAACAGTATTGCGACCTACAATCGTTGTTATATTTTGTTAGACACTTCGGTCTTTGTAAATAACTTGAGTACAAGTCTTATGTCTTAATTATGTGTAAGACTTGTATGTCTTTATTGTTTAACCGTTATATATATATATTTTTCTTTTCAAATTAACATCAACAATTTACTCATAAGTTTTATAAACAATATACATAAGATTTATAATAAGATTTATAACATAATCTTATCAAGATGATCTCAACATCATGTAGGGTTTTGAACATGATCATAACATATGTTAACTAGTTCAAAAACCAAGTTTACTTCTAGTTTTAACAACTTTTATAAAAATCTCATGTTGTATGTTACTTTTTATAATCTTGTAAAAAGTCTTGTTTTTAATTAAAAACCTTAGATACTTTAATTACACCATAAATTTTGATCATCCATTACCTTTTAAGTCTAAAAATTTTTTTTTAACATATTCATGTATACTTGTTAGATCATATTTTTAGAACATCATCTAACAAGTTATACATGTCTTAATCATCTCAACAAGATCAAATATGCAAATAACAATCTTAATCACAACATAAACAAACATATACATATCATGATTTGTATTTTTGCTTCTTTGTATCTTCATATTATTATGTATGATTATTTTGTTATTTCACTAGTTATAATAATAATCATAACATAAATAAGTAAGAAAAATAAATTTAGAAGCTCACTTCTAGCTCTAGGCTAGGGATGATCTAGATGATGTTAAGATCCAAAGAAGATGAAGATCTTGTTGTTAGAAGACTCTTGGATGGATGAAAAAAAATTGCTTTAGCTTGTAGGTGCTTTAGATCTTCTTATGTTCCATGAAAATCCATGTTGACTATAAAAAAATGAAGATGATGAAGTGGGTTTCTATGGTGTTCTTGGTGGGATGATGAAGATGAAGAGAGAGTTTGTTAAGTGTGTGAAAGTAAAGGTGAAAGTAAGAAGGAATTGTGTTAGTGATTTAGGAAATGTGTTATAAGTCTTACACCTCATTACTAACCCTTCCATCTCATAATCCACCTTAGCTTTGGATAAGTATCCATTAAATAAAATAAAAAAAACAAAGAGTGGGGGCGTCTACATGGTAAAAATGTGATGGTGAATTTTTTTTAAGGTCAAAAGGTAAAAAGGTTTAAATGTTTAGGCTTTTATGGATTACCAAGTTTCAAGATGTTTCAATACTTAAAATGATCAAGAATATGATGAAAATGACCAAAAATAATGTTTACTAGTTCACTACATATGTCAAATTGTAGTTCGGATAGTCTTTTGTCGCTTATTCCGCAAGAAGATAGTCGAAAGGTTAACTTATATGAATTATAGGGAAAAATTTGGTTATTTATTTATATAATGTTCCCTATGTATTTTCATATGGAATTTGAGTTTAAACAACCCATTTTTCACTTTGTAGTAAAAATACTAATGCTGAATTTTGCGAAAAAACATTGAAGTGGTCATTTTTGGGTGCTTTTTGGCAGTTTTCGGACAGTTGTTGTGCTACCGGACATTGGTAACATATTAGACCAAACCCTTGTATTTCCTATCAAGGTTTATTGTATAATTGATGTTGGACTTTCGTCTGAGTCCTAAAAATATCGTTACACTAGTTTCTGCAGATCCTGAGTTTTTGTCAGCACGCTAGTTTACTAGGCACTACTCTAGTTGTTTCGATGCACTGTTTACACTGTTTCAAATGTAACCACTAAAAATGAATCATGTGCATCATAAATGAATATTCCATAAGTATTCTAAGATGTATAACATGAAATCATGCATTTCGGATATTCTAATCATGTATTTGTATAATGTAATTCATTGCTTTAAATGTAAGTAATTTACCAGAAAGGGGCAGTTGTCACATTCTCCCCCTGTTATTGGGAATTTCGTCCCGAAATTCGAGCTTTGTTATTCTTTGTAGGAGTCTTCGGAAACAGGTGAGGATATTTTGCTTTAATTTGATCTTCACGTTCCCATGTATACTCAGGTCGGTGACGAGAGTTCTAACGAACTTTTACTAACTTGATACGACTTCTCCGTGTTTTCTGAACCTTCCAGTCCGTGACCTCAACAGGTTCTTCGGTGAATTGGAGTTTGTCGTCAATGTGAATTTCATACGCAGGGATGATAACGGTATCTTGTGTTAGACTCTTTCTAAGATTCGACACGTGAAATGTGGTGTACACTGCTAAGTTCATCTGGTAACTTCAACTTGTAGGCAACGGTGCCAATCTTTTCTAAGATTTCAAATGGTCCGATGTAACGTGGGTTTAGCTTTCCACGCCTACCGAGCCTCGCTACGCCTTTCCAAGGCGAGACTTTCAACAAGACTTTGTCTCCCACCTCGAAAGATAATTGTTTTTGCTTTTTGTTTGCGTAGCTCTTTTGTCGATCGCGAGCCACCTTGATACGGTCTCGGATCTGGAAAATTTTATCCGTAGTCTCATGGAATAATTCCGGACCGATTAGTGGTTTATCGCCCGCTTCCGCCCAACATAGCGGTGAGCGACACTTTCGATCATAAGAGCTTCGAACAGTTTAGCTTGTATGCTTGTATGGTAGCTGTTGTTGTAGGAAAACTCAACCAAAAGTAAATGAGTATCCCAGTTGCCGCCTAAATCCATAACACATGCACGAAGCATATCTTCGAATGTTTGGATTGTCCGTTCGCTCTGGCCGTCAGTTTGTGGATGAAAGATCATGCTGAGATTTAAATGAGATCCAAAGGCCTCTTGAATTGACTTCTAAATTCGTGAAATGAAGCGACCGTCTTGGTCTGAGATGATTTAAATAGGTACTCCATGATGAGCCACTATTTCCTTGAGATAAGGTTCTGCTAGTTTCTCTATACTATCCTCCTCCCGAATTGGTAAGAAGTGTGCGGACTTTGTTAGTCTATCGATAATTACCTAATCATGTCATGACCGCATGAGGTCTTGGGTAAATTCGTAATGAAGTCCATCGATATTTGTTCCCATTTCCAAACGGAAATCTCGGTTTGTTGTAACAAGTCCGAGAGTTTCTGATATTCAGCTTTGACTTTTGCGTAAGTCAAGCATTCTCCGACATAAGTCGCGATATCACTTTTGAGATTAGGCCACCAATAGTATTCTTTTAATACTTAGGCCTATGTGCTTCCTCAAAATATCATCTCGAAGGCCGCCAAAGAATGGAACCTATTTTCGACCCATAAGGTATAAAGTTCCTTCGTCTTTCGGCGCTAATTGTTCCTTCCATGCCTCGAAGTGTTTCAGCTTGAATATGCTCTTCCTTGAGCGCTTCTTGTTGTGCATTATGAATCCGAGTGGTAAAATCTGTGTGAATTGTCATTTCTAATGCTCGGACTCTTAGTGTTTTAATTCGCTCCTTGCGGCTCAAGGCGTCAGCTACAACATTCGCCTTGCCCGGATGATACTTGATTTCACAATCATAATCGTTTAACAATTCAACCCAACGTCGTTGAGACATATTTAATTCTTTTTGGTTGAATATGTGTTGTAGACTTTTATGATCCGTGAAAATAGTACATTGAGTACCATATAGATGATGTCGCCATATCTTCAAAGCAAATACCACTGCGCCTAATTCAAGGTCGTGAGTGGTATAGTTCTTTTCGTGAACTTTTAGTTAGCGAGACGTGTACGCGATAACTTTTTCACGTTGCATGAGTACGCAACCCAAACCTTGATGCAAAGCATCACAGTGGTACCATCGGGTAATGATAAGATTGTAAAATGCTATGCACCAATCTTAAGAATAAGTTTTAATGCTATTTCTTGTTTTTCGATTGGGGCGAATTTATTGTCTTTATCCCAAAAAAAATGTCGGACCCCGGTTGGAGTCTTGGGCACTTCCCAATTCTCATTTGTATCAATCTTAGTTGGGTCTACTTGAATGCCTTTCTTTTTTACTACATGCCTGAGAAATTGTACCTAGCGAATCCAAAATTCGCACTTGGAAAATTTCGCGTATAGTTTCCCCTTCTTTAGTAGCTCCAAAATGGTTCTCAAATGTTGTTCGTGTTCATCAGTCGATCGTGAGTATATTAATATGTCGTCAACAAATACTATGACATTTGTCGAGGTATGACTTGCACACACGATTCACTAAATCCATGAAGATCACTGTTGCTTTCGTTAAACCGAAAGGCATAACGAGAAACTCGTAATAACTATAACGAGTTTTAAAAGCCGTTTTCGGTATGCTTTCCTCATGAATTCATAACTGATGATACTCCGATCGTAAGTCTATTTTAGAGTAGAAGCTAGAACCTTTCATAAACCATTTGAGTTAGTTGGAAATTCATTTGTAACATGGTTTAGAAATATGAATTTTCATTCATCGAAATGTTGTGCACTTTTCCAAAACATTCATGTCCTTCCACTCCCAAAACCTTTATAAAGATGTATAATGGTAAAGAGTGGGGGTTATGAACTCACAACATCCTTATTCGGTCAACTACAAGGTTCAAAAGGTGCTAATCGATATGAAGATCTGGCTATGGGTGTGGCTCCCGTTACCAAGTCGATGTGAAACTCGACTTGTCGATATGGTGGTAGTCCTGGCAAGTCTTCAGGAAAGACTTCAGGGAACTCTTTTAACACAGGAATATCTGTCATCTGAGGCCCATCGGCCTTCTTGTCGATAACAAGTGCTAGAAAGGCAATACAACCTTTCCGTAAGCACTTTTGTGCCTTCATGCAATTTATGGTCCGCAATGATGTGTTGCGCTTCTCTCCATGGATAACAAGTGTATCTTCGTTCGGTAGTGGTAAGCGAATGATCTTCTCATGACAGAAGACTTCGGCTCGATTATTGGGTAGTCAATCCATGCCAACCACTACGTCGAAAATACCTAACTCAATGGGTAAGAGATCGATATGAAATTTCTGCTCCAGACTCGGCTAGTTTACCGTTTGCCAATTCTATAGAATGAGGAGACGTCTAGCTTACTTAACTCCAGGCCAAGTACATTTTGAATTCTATGTAGTAAGGACTTCCCTGTACAGATGTAGAGGACAACCCAATCCCTATGTTTAGATGTAGGATAACCCAATCCCTATGTTTAGATGTAGGATAACCCAATCCCTATGTTTAGATGTAGGATAACCCAATCCCTAATTGTAGCTAGGACAATCCCGTCACTAGCCATGAAACTATGCATGTGAAATGTTGAGATAAAGCTAAAAATCGGCAATGGTATCAAATAATATGGACGTGATACGTTGATTGATAGGATACGTACCGGTGACCCTTAATGATTTGACATGTCTCAGCTAATTCCCCATTAGCTAACTTGATATAGTAATGTGTGTCCAACATGACTCTAATTCGAGTATATGCTTAACATTTAAAGACACTAGCTAAGCTCGGTGTTGGTATTAAAAGAATTGATACATGATGATCGTAGAGTGTACGTACTCATGACTTCATTGGGATTTTGTGGAGTATTCATAGTTCTAACCACACACACACTTATTCACTAGCTTGATCCCTTCTTAAGTATTATCGTCTTACTAGTCTTTGTTTTGCGCCCGGTCTCAGCACACTTCTATTCTTGGCGCTTTTGCAATTGCCCTCATGTTGAACGTCTCACTTGTCGCATTTAGGATTTCGGCAAGTTACCAGCATACATCCTGGTGACAAAATCGTTTATGGCAGCGATTGCCTTCGTTTCTGACATGGCGAGTTATTGTTTGAGTGATCGAGGAAGGGAGGGATGATGCGGTCATGCTTCGGATCTCTGAGGCTAAACCCGAAATGTAACACTCAGTGTGTTTGAATTCGGGTGTTACCCAGTATGGAACAACCCTTGAGAGACCGTGAAAGCAACAAGTGTAACCATCAACATTGGCTCCAGTTATGATCGAGTTCTTTTATAAAATCATATGAAAATAGATATGAAAATCTGTATGGTTAAATAAATAACCAATAGAAATGTAGTGTATAAATATATCATGTCTTGAAAAGAATATTATGTCTTGCGTAACAATGTCATGTATAAACCATGTCTTGTGTAAAAGCAATGGTTTTTAACACATAACTTTTGACTTAAACATTTGTTTCTTTTGGCGCCATGATCTTTTTTAATACACACTATTAAAAGAATCTAGGCATATATTTGGATAAATATAGTCTATCATGTGCCCAAGAAGGAAAGAACGCAATCACTCGGTCATGGAAACCTCAAGACTGCATTGTTCATACATGTTTGAATAAATGATAATGTAGATAACCAAAACCAAAAGGTGTAATGCCTCTTGCGTGTATTGGTCATATGTCTAAAAAAAAGAAAGAAAAAAAATAATTCGTTGAGGAGGGGAAACCAACCAGTGGTCTTCGTCCATATAATATGTATTCCCTACTCTAGGGACCTCGATTGTCCTAAGTAGAGAAAATCCTTTGTCTTACCTGTCCATGTGACAATTATGGTAATAGTGCTTGAGTTTCACGAGCTCTAGCAAGATTATTAGAATCTCCAAAAATGTCGAATAGAATGCAATGGGGAAGTTGCAGCATGGCTCATGCCATACCCTTCCTTGGGAAAAGACAAATGTCAAGTGACGGAATTTATTGTATCATTTCCAATAAATATGATAAGGTGGATTATGATAAGGTAAGGTAAGGTAAAGTAGGGTAAAGTGTCATAGACACCATGGAACCAACCCATGCTCAAGAATTTCGAGAATGTTGAGGAAAATCCTCCATGAGTGGCTAATAAGTTTTGTTTGTTTAAATGACTAGTCTCAACTGAATCGTGATATAGATCGAATGTTAGGTGTGAACAAATACGTGTCGTCTTCCTGTATTGTATTGTATTGTATTGTATTGTATTATACTAACCACCTCAGTTTGTGTTCTAATAGATAAGAAAAATTGAATCTCAAGTAATAACTTAAGAATTTTGAACGAATAGTGATCATTAGCTTGGCCCGCAGAGTCCACCAGAATTCCCATGCACTACAAGTTGTTATTACGTTGGCCACCGTAATAATAAATTGCCTTGCATGGTCACCCTAGCGTTCTCTCGTACGAAGCAGCCGATCAGTAAGAGAGGAAATACTATTGTCAATATACCTTCAACATAGGAGGGACCTTCGTGATAGCTCACGTGTCAACGTTCGTTGTCATTACTCACAAAACGACACGGCGTTAGATGAAATAGAAATGGAAAGAATCTGTAACAATAACAACTGAAGGGGCACCTTAAGATGAGTACTTCATCTTCTTTGTAGGGACAAGAGTATATCAACCTTGATTAGTATGAGTCACAGGGATCTCGTCCCACTAATGGAGTTGTTGTCCAAGGTTACCACCTCCGCCTCGTCGTCATTATCATGGTCAGGCATCTCAGCATTCGCGAGAAAGCAACCATATTTTACGGAGTTAAGTTTAATATTTCACTTTGGAATCATGTTCGCCATAAGCTCCGCAGAAGACGTGAGGTCGATATTTTCATCGTGTGAGTAAAGAATAATAATAGAGTTTGAAGTCGAAGGTATTTTGTTCTTGGCAAAATATTTTGTACAACACATATATAAATAAATCATATATATATATAATCACATGAAATCCTATCTAACAAGGATTTCTATCTTGCATAAGCTGAACTTGTAAACCGTTTATAATGCGTAAACTGATAATGTAATGCATTGTAGGCACATAGTATGTTAATGTAATGTGTCTATTTCTCATAGACTTCACCCATGGAAATGTCCTTGCTCGGTTTTTATGAAATGAATTTTTGTTTGTAGTGGACCTTGAAAAAAGTTTATGCAATGAAAACTTCTCGTTCTTGTATAAATTGTTTTCGTGAGAGGTTCCTAGTGATTGTAGACTAGACTCGAGAAAGAATCCTGGTTCACTACAATCGAAGCTCTGATACCAATCTGTCACACCCTGCTCGTAGCGGAAGCGCGAGGTGTGATCTGTTGGTTCTCATTGCATAACGATATAAGTAAACATACTAAATGAATAAAACATACTCCATCGCCATTACCATAATTGTTCAAAAGATGCGCAACATACATTAAGTTTATAATTTACAAACCATTCAAAGAAAATAAGTTGTTATTATTTCATACATCCAAAACGGAAGTTTTAAACATTAAGGCTTTGTCCACTAAAACACCGCAAAGCGACAGTATAATAGATAAACCCTTCAAAAGATGGCATGGAGTCTTGATACTTGTTTCTTGAATTAGAACCCCTGACAAGGTCCATTAATTCCCTGAAATACATGTTTAAGTAGAAAAATCAACAAAGGTTGAGCGAGTTCATGTAGTTTAGTTATGTATGATACACCCGAAAAATGTAAAATGTATTTGTATTTGAATCAAATATAGTATGAAAAGTGTCAATGAAATCGTGATCATTAATGTTTTGCAAGGACATTAATATGTGTGACGAATTAGGAAGCAACCCAACCCTAGACGATTTTAATTGTATCGACACCATGTCGTAGGGCAACAAACGCACTCCTAGGTAAATGAATGACCATGAGTGGGGCTCGCCAAAACCCATTAGATCTAACCCTTTGTTCCTTGGTCCAAACTGGATTAATGGTGCTTTAGTTATGGCCCTAATTTCGCACATGATCTAAGGTGTTTCATTCCTTGACTTATCATACTTATTGTACATGTATTTTCCCCGATAGTTGTAAAGCTTGAAAAACATTTAAAATGAAAAGGGAACATGAACTCACAGTATCGCTTCAGTGAGTAGAAGTAAATATGATTTCACGTACGGTAGTCCTGAACAGTATTGCGACCTACAATCGTTGTTATATTTTGTTAGACACTTCGGTCTTTGTAAATAACTTGAGTACAAGTCTTATGTCTTAATTATGTGTAAGACTTGTATGTCTTTATTGTTTAACCGTTATATATATATATTTTTCTTTTCAAATTAACATCAACAATTTACTCATAAGTTTTATAAACAATATACATAAGATTTATAATAAGATTTATAACATAATCTTATCAAGATGATCTCAACATCATGTAGGGTTTTGAACATGATCATAACATATGTTAACTAGTTCAAAAACCAAGTTTACTTCTAGTTTTAACAACTTTTATAAAAATCTCATGTTGTATGTTACTTTTTATAATCTTGTAAAAAGTCTTGTTTTTAATTAAAAACCTTAGATACTTTAATTACACCATAAATTTTGATCATCCATTACCTTTTAAGTCTAAAAATTTTTTTTTAACATATTCATGTATACTTGTTAGATCATATTTTTAGAACATCATCTAACAAGTTATACATGTCTTAATCATCTCAACAAGATCAAATATGCAAATAACAATCTTAATCACAACATAAACAAACGTATACATATCATGATTTGTATTTTTGCTTCTTTGTATCTTCATATTATTATGTATGATTATTTTGTTATTTCACTAGTTCTAATAATAATCATAACATAAATAAGTAAGAAAAATAAATTTAGAAGCTCACTTCTAGCTCTAGGCTAGGGATGATCTAGATGATGTTAAGATCCAAAGAAGATGAAGATCTTGTTGTTAGAAGACTCTTGGATGGATGAAAAAAAATTGCTTTAGCTTGTAGGTGCTTTAAATCTTCTTATGTTCCATGAAAATCCATGTTGACTATAAAAAAATGAAGATGAAGAAGTGGGTTTCTATGGTGTTCTTGGTGGGGTGATGAAGATGAAGAGAGAGTTTGTTAAGTGTGTGAAAGTAAAGGTGAAAGTAAGAAGGAATTGTGTTAGTGATTTAGGAAATGTGTTATAAGTCTTACACCTCATTACTAACCCTTCCACCTCATAATCCACCTTAGCTTTGGATAAGTATCCATTAAATAAAATAAAAAAAAACAAAGAGTGGGGGGGTCCACATGGTAAAAATGTGATGGTGAATTTTTTTTAAGGTTAAAAGGTAAAAAGGTTTAAATGTTTAGGCTTTTATGGATTACCAAGTTTCAAGATGTTTCAATACTTAAAATGATCAAGAATATGATGAAAATGACCAAAAATAATGTTCACTAGTTCACTACATATGTCAAATTGTAGTTCGGATAGTCTTTTGTCGCTTGTTCCGCAAGAAGATAGTCGAAAGGTTAACTTATATGAATTATAGGGAAAAATTTGGTTATTTATTTATATAATGTTCCCTATGTATTTTCATATGGAATTTGAGTTTAAACAACCCATTTTTCACTTTGTAGTAAAAATACTAATGCTGAATTTTGCGAAAAAACATTGAAGTGGTCATTTTTGGGTGCTTTTTGGCAGTTTTCGGACAGTTGTTGTGCTACCGGACATTGGTAACATATTAGACCAAACCCTTGTATTTCCTATCAAGGTTTATCGTATAATTGATGTTGGACTTTCGTCTGAGTCCTAAAAATATCGTTACACTAGTTTCTGCGGATCCTGAGTTTTTGTCAGCACGCTAGTTTACTAGGCACTACTCTAGTTGTTTCGATGCACTGTTTACACTGTTTCAAATGTAACCACTAAAAATGAATCATGTGCATCATAAATGAATATTCCATAAGTATTCTAAGATGTATAACATGAAATCATGCATTTCGGATATTCTAATCATGTATTTGTATAATGTAATTCATTGCTTTAAATGTAAGTAATTTACCAGAAAGGGGCAGTTGTCACAGGTATCCTACTGATACCACAACCTCTTTAGAGCATATTGACTTAGGAACCTGTGTAAGACTCTTACGGTTACCCGTTACGCCAATTACGCGTTCGGTCCTGTTTATGTAACTAGTTTACATAAATTAGCCGAAACGGGTCAAACCATGTCATTTTTACCTCAAAATCCAGAATGTGTTTAGTTTACCCATAATATGCAAGTCTCCAAACTTGCTGGGTCCAAACCACATTCCATTCCCGGTTTTCGCCTTTCATGCGATTAAACCGTATTTATCCTTTGAAACTAACCGGTCTAAGCTTAGGCTAAATTAAAGACCCGTTAGGATTCTAATAGGTTATTATAAACCTTCGTTCCAGAATAGGAGACCAGTAAAAGATACTTGCATTTGCTTGTTGTGGTTATTACTTGCTCAGGTAAATACCTTTAACTTATTTTCCCTTATACGGGCTTGGGGTACGGTATATAAAATACCGCTTGGTCAGACAATTGACCCTAACTCATTAGTAGTTGGGTATTATCAACGTGACCCGCTTGAAAATCTGTTTTGTTTGTTTTAAGCCTTTGGGAGCTTAATGACCATGTCCCGGATATCCTTGGCATCATTTTACGAAATGGCCACGACCTTGACACGCAGGTGTAGGCGTACACCCGACAATGTGTCCATATTTATAAAGGTATGACCGTCGGTTTTCCCACCGCGGTTTTGTACTTTGTGGTGTGTCAATTAACCTTAAACCCGGAACGAACCGGGCGACTGAACACATAACGAACATGTAATTCTTTTACAAGATTAAATTTGATTAATTATCCCAAGTTATAAAAGTTTGTGCCTCGTGCATTCAAAACAATTTTATTAAACTTTTTTTAAAGTGTCGGTTGAATGTATTTACCAGTGTAAACTGACGTATTTTCCTCAAAAAGATTAAATGCAGGTTCTACACGAAATAGGCTGGCCACTCCTTAGCATCGTTAAATTCTCGCAAGCCTGGATGCCACTATCTGTTGAACATTATATTACTATTTTATTTTGATCCCCTGTGGATTATTTCGACTACTTGTGATACTTGGATATTGCATTTGTTGGTTTGAAATATATCTATCTTTATGCTTCCGCTGTGCATTTAAATATTGTGTGGTTTGACTATATTGTTGCCAACTACGTTACGGTAATCCCCCACCGGGCCCACCGGTGAAACGTGTGGAAAATCGGGGTGTGACATAAAATCAAGACACGTGTCATGAAATGCAAACGTGTTATAAACTCGAATCCAGATAAAGGTGTACGCTAGGATCTAAAAGTGTCGACATGTTAATTTATACCTCTGAGTGACCTATTAATAAATCCCGAACCTTAAAGTGTTTGATAGACATCTAATATACATGATACAAATCTGGTTATCCATAACAAAATCAATCAAAACTCACGAATAAGAATCCTATGAGAATTTTCGGCAAAGAATTATGCATTTAAGTTCCTTCAAAAGAATCCAAGACCAACACAAATGCATGGCATCTTCCTAAGGCATGCAATGGCTGACTACATGGTCCCCATACTGATTAAAAAGACCCAAGATTCGGACTTGTAAGGAATGCATGGTCAAAACCTTAGAGTTTGCAAGATTTTGGCTTTTGGTCATCGGATACGGACCGTATGGCCTTAGGCTTACGGTCCGCAAGCTCTGCAACTGGGCGTTGTAATCCAAGGGCGGTTACGGACCGCAAGGCCAAGGGCTTACGGTTCGTAAGAGGTGCTTACGGTCCGCAAAGCCTCTTGCTTACGGTCCGTAAGACTGTCGCTGGCAGCAGGTTTTGGACAGCTGCCTGTTCAGCCTGTTGCACCGCCTTACTTGTATGGTTTTCAAAATCAGGGGCTTGATAAGTGGTTTTTGGCATCATAGGGACACCTGGGAAGATCCCATAACATCAGTAGAGTTACATGGATTGATCTTGTGCATTTTAGTTCACTATATAAGAAGAACAAGTTGTGACATTTTCTTTTGCTCACTTGGAAATTTATTCAAGACTTTTCTGGAGCTTCTCTGATCAGCAACCACCTCCTCTTATGTCCCTAATCATACATAGGACTCTTGTAAGTGTCCTTAATTCTTTATAATTCAGTTTAGCTTAGTTAATTAGCTAAAAGTCAAACCGTCGTAATTAAGGTTTGACTTCGAGATTAAGCTATAATTATCCAATCAAATCTCGAATTAAAAATACCTATAAGTAGGTAATTATGTGGGTAATAAACCCTTAAAAGGGTATTCTCAGATTCCTACTCTAACTATTTCAATTGTCGGGTCAAAGCTAATTGCAAAAAGTCAACAAAAAGCTTCATTTCAAATTAATACATAATTAGCAATGTAGGATCCATGCAACCTGTTTTATCATTAATATAACTTGGTAATTAATGTAAGAACATGTCTAAACATGTTCAACTCGACAATTTTCAGTTTAGGCTCGGTTTGGAACCGAAAGTCGCATAGTTTGACTTATACTTTGACTTTCAGTTCTGACCCATTTAAGCCAAGTTTAGGATTGCCTTAGAGCTTCTTTTGGACCTAGCTACATGTTAGTATAACCCTCTGTGATTATACGACTTGGTTCATTAGTTGTCTACTTATTATGCAAGTTTCCGTTAATTGCCTAAATGTTGACTATTATGCCCTTTCCACCTTAAATTATGATTTTTGAAAATGTAAAAGAATAGACACCTTAGTTACTGGTTTATAAACTTGTACCTAAAATTTGACATCAGTTTGAGGTCTAGAGTTAGAGTTATGCTCGTTAGCGTAATTAGAAGCCTTCTTAGTAATTAAATGGCGTAATTAGCATATAGCCTATCTAAACCCAAATTTTAATATCAAACTTTTTACCTACTGATATAAAATAATATTTTGGGATTTTTAGAGATTTTTATTTATTTTTAGGCTGAGCATAACTTAGAATTCTAAGCTTATTTCGGTTATTGCCGGTTTTGCCCTTTTGGGCTATAAAATGAGTTTTATAAATCCTTTTGACCTCAAACCTTTTTCTACTGATTCATTATGTTAAATAAATTATTTTGAGCCTTCTGGAATATTAAAAATATCAGCTTTCTATACAAAACCCGGAAATGGCTCCAGATCGCCTTTTTAAGCATTTTTACGACATAGTATGTATCAAAACTAGTTTATATATATAAGGTTTGATACCTACTGATATATTCAGTAAATTTTTATATTATAACAGTAAACAAAGGTTTTAAACTCAGATTTTCAGTTTTGACCTTTTAGGCTTATGTGAAATTACCAAAATGCCCATACGGTGCATAATATGGTTATAATTAATAAGTTTCACATATATGTGATACCCTACTGTTATAACTTATTAAATTAAGTATATTTACTAAATAAATCAGACCTGTAACTCAGATTACAAATTAAACTCTTTTATACCCTTTAAAATGACCAAAATGCCCTTATGAGGCATAGTTTGAGTTTAAAATCATTTTGGGCATAATAGGAGATATCTTACTAATGTCACAACATATTTAGTGCATATTAACTCAGGGAACTTGTATATGATTCATATGGTTACCCGTTACGCACTTACGCGTTCGGATCGGCTTATGTAACTAGTTTATGTATATTAGCCGAAGCGGGTTAAACCATATCATTTTTGTCTCAAAATCCAGAATGTGTTTAAGTTACCCATATTAAAAAAGCATGCAAGCTTATCAGGTCAAAATCACATTCTAAACCGGTCTTCGCCTTCCATGCGATTGAACCGTATTCTTTCTTTAAAACTAACTGGTCTAAGCTTAGGCTAAAATAAAGACCCGTTAGGATTCTAATAGGTTATTATAAACCTTCGTTCCAGAATAGGAGATCCAGTAAAAGCTATTTGCACTTGCTTGTTGTGACTATACTTGCTCAGGTAAATACTTTTAACTTATTTTCCCTATACAGGCTTGGGGTACGGTATATAAAATACCGCTTGGTCGGGCATTGAATCTTTAATCAAATGTAGGTTAAATCATTGAAATGACCCGTTAAAATTATTTTGTTTGCTTAAAGTTTTTGGGGGGTTAATGACCATGTCCCGGATATCCTTGGCATCATTTTACGAAATGGCCACGACCTAAGC
This sequence comes from Helianthus annuus, assembly GCF_002127325.2. NCBI lineage: Eukaryota > Viridiplantae > Streptophyta > Magnoliopsida > Asterales > Asteraceae > Helianthus > Helianthus annuus. The sequence continues at coordinate 95,851,857 of NC_035441.2, forward strand.
ATACGGGTGTAGGCGTACACCCGTTGTGCATAAATATTAAGGTATAACCGCCGGTTTTGGGTTAAAGCGCTGCGGGATTATATCATGTGGTGTGTCTATTGATCTTTAACCCGGTGTAGACCCGGGCTACTGGACGCATAAGAAACATGTAAATCTTTTACAAGTTTATATTCAAATAATTATCCCAAGTTATAAAAATCTTTTTGTGCCATGTGCATTCAAATCAATTTTCAAACATTTTCAAAATGAGTCAGTTAAATTGTATTTACCAGTGCAAACTGACGTATTTTCCCAAAAAGTTAAGTGCAGGTACTACGCGTAATAGGCTGGCCTCTCCTTAGCATCATTTAGAGTCTCGCAAGCTTGGATGCAAATAAATCTGTTGAACAAGTTTCCTTTTTCTTTTGATCCGCCTGTGGATCTATTTCAACTATTTGTGATACTTAATATTACAATAATTATTCGGTTGAAATAAATCTACCTTTTTGCTTCCGTTGTGCATTTTAAATTTGTGTTGTTTGACTATGATGATATCAACTACGTCACGATACTCCCCACCGGGCCCACCGGTGACACGTGGAAAATAGGGGTGTGATAGGTTGGTATCAGAGCCAACGCTGAGTGAATTAAACACTAGCCTTTTGTGTTTAATCTTAGTGCACAAATTGCACATTCCTCGAGTTCCGAGTCTAGACAAAGAACATAGGACAAATTATGTTTTTGTTTTATTTTTGTCTTTTATTTTATATATTCTTGTTGTTGTCTTTAATTATATTTACAGGTTTAAGAATGCCGCCCAGGATGAGACGAGGACGAGGTAAGGCTCCATTTACTAGCCATGACCATGAAGCCGGGCCTTCTCACCGGCGTACACCCTCGATCACTATGAGCACGAGTCCTCAGGAGCCCTGGAGGACGTATATCGAACCCGGGAGGCGATCTGTCTACCTAAGCTCCTCACCATCCTATCTACACTCATTTGGGCCACAGTCTGAAAACGAGCCTAACAACCCCCAAGCATCCTTCATACCTTTGCAGCGATCAAACTCACACCATTCTTTCGGTGACCCTACCCCTGCTTTTCAGAGCCGGTTCAACCCGGCTAACTACATTCAAGAACCCGTGGGTTTTAACCCACTAGGACCCGAAGATCATTTTTCGGGTGACAACGACATGGATGAAGATACGGATCCCGTGGAGCCTGCAACCGGGACCCCAAACCATCCCATCGAGATCTCGAATGGGTCCTCGTTTTACGGATCGCCTTACCGCAGTCCAGAGAGCTTCCAGGCGAGGTTCAACCAGTGGGACTGGTATTTTACACCCTCTAAACACTCGTCTCCGTACCAGCAGCAGCAGCAGCAACAGCAGGATCCTTCCGAGGATTCCCGATTTGTGGCAGTCACTCCGCCACCACCACCACCAGTGGAGCAGCCACTTCCGGAACCACCGAGGCGGAGAAGATCAAACGTGCGGATGTCCGTGCGAGGAGGAGTCCGCATCAGCACTCCTCAGCCCTCGAGTGGCAGCCACTATCCGCCACCCCAGGTAGAAGACCCGCAGATGGGGTGACCATCAAATCCCATTTCGGAAGCAAACTCTGCGCCTGTGGCGCCACCATTGGGTTTTGATAACCCAATCCCTGCATATGTCGGTTCCGCGGCATATAACCCATTCGAGCTACTGGGCCACAACAGCTACAACTATGCCAATGTGGACCCGTACCAGGAGGCGTGGGACTACAATGCTCGTCACCCGGAAGGACCCTATGGTGGTCTTTGGACCACAGGTTACCCAACTTATGGGTACCAGCGTCCGCCACCTCCTCAACCTCTGTATCAGCCGCCGCAGCCGCAACTGATCCCGCCAGAACGCCAACAAGAGGTTCTCGATAGGTTGAACCAAGTTGAGCAGGAAGTTCAAGAAGACTGCAGGGAACGTCAAGGCTTCTTCAAGGTCTGTCGGACCTACTCAAGGGGAAGTCCAAAGGAAGGGGTCATTGAAGACCTTTATTTATTTTATTTAGATGTAATCAAGTCCCTGCGTGGACTTTTGTTTCAGTACTCAGCCCCTGCGTGGGCTTGTCTTTTTGTACTCTGCCCCTGCGTGGGCATGTCTTTTGTTAACCCCTACGTGGGTTTCTTGTTTGTTTCGCCCCTGCGTGGGCATGTTATTTTGTAGAAGTCCCGTTTAGGGCAAAAATGTACCTGTTTGAATTATTAATAAGATGTTTAATTTAAGTTTTCATTTTGTTTGTTATTTATTATGTGTATGAAACATAAAATAAATGAAAATAAATTTTCCTATTAAAAGATCTACCATTATATTAAAATGGCAAAATCTAAAAAGGACAAGACCTAGCCATGTGTCATCATAAGACATGGCCAAGATGGTAGTTCCATAATTAGATTCAGATCCATATTAACATCTCAATTTAGGACTATTCTGCGTTAATTATTAAAAAAAATCTTAAAGGTAAAACCTAGCCTACATGTCGTTGCAGACATGTCCAAGATGGTAGAACCTACACAAAAGATTCCAATTCTTATAAACATCTGAAAGCATGTTAACATTCATGACAAACTGTGATGCGAAAAGATCACATAGGTCATCTCTTAAATTGGGTTGTTTTAAATTCCCTTAATTATATGACCATCCCTTAAGGATGAAGTGCCTACAGGCTATAACTAATGTCCTTGGGACTATAAGACAGTAGTAGCCTACGACTCCCTGTCTAGAAAAAGGTAATGGACTTTGATTCAAACCTTAATACCTTGACTCCGTAAAAGTCTTGGTTTATAAATTAAATTTGTCTCTGTGACTATGCCCTTTTTGTGCTAATATTAATTAAAATATAGGATTATAATAAAGGTCCTGAATATATAAATAATTATCAAATTAACCAAAAATGGCTATTAAAACCATGGTTAATAAATCATAAAATACTGTAAAAGCTTCTAAATAAAACCTTGCCCATTATTTTTCTATATGTAGCAATTGAAGCTACATGGCTGGGTCGGATGAGGTAAACAGTCATCCGGTGGAAAACCACGATAATGATAGGGTACAGCTGACTGGTGCAGAACTGCAAGCACTAGTTGATAATGTTGTTACAAGGGCTTTGGATCGGCAGAATAGTGAGTCTAGTGGGACTCGAAGTAGGACCCTATCTACACCGCATTCCAAGCCTAAGACTCATTCTGAAGCTCACAGTAAGCCACCCTCTATCTAGCCTAAACCTAAGAAGGAAGAATCAAAGAAAGATGATGATCGACACTCCTCAAACCAAAACGGTGTCCCCTCCAAGAAGATAGTGTTTGATAATGCACCACGTGCCAAAGGTTGTACATATAAGTACTTTGTTTCTTGCAAACCCCGGGATTTCACTGGGGAGAAAGGGGCAGTGGATTGCATGACTTGGTTGGATGAAATGGACACTGTGGTAGATATTAGTGGGTGTGCTGAAAGAGACATTATGAAGTTTGTATCTCAGTCTTTTAAGGGTGAGGCATTAGCTTGGTGGAGGTCCTTGATCCAAGCTACATGGAAAATCCCATTGTACAATATGTCTTGGGAACAGTTTGTGTCACTGATCAAGGAGAACTATTGCCCTTAGCATGAGGTTGAAAAGATTGAGTCTGGTTTTCTGTCATTGGTGATGAAAAACCTGGATTGCCAAGCTTACCATACGAGCTTTAATACTATGTCAAGGTTGGTTCCTTATCTTGTGACCCCGGAACCCAAAAGAATAGCTCGTTTTATTGGGGGTTTAGCCCTTGAAATCAAGGCAAGTGTGAAGGCCTCTCGGCCAACTACATTCAGGTCTGTAGCTGATATATCCTTGTCCCTCACTCTGGACGCGGTCAGGCAGAGATCGCTAAGGAACACGGATGCAGAGAAAAGAAAGCGTGATGATGACAATTCACGACGGTTAGACAAGAAGCACAAGGGAAACAATGACCAAAAGAAGGGGTCTGGATCCAAGAAGGACGGGCATCAGTCTAGAGATAAGCCCAAGTTTAAGGTCTGCAAGAAGCACCACTTTGGGAAGTGCAGATATGACTCAAAATCCCAGTCTCAGCCGAGGCCATGTGGGATTTGCAAATCTTCTGAGCATAAGATCCTAGAGTGCAAGAAACTGAAGGATGCAACTTGCTACAGTTGCAATGAAAAAGGGCATATTAAGACAAATTGCCCAAAAGCTGCAAAGAAAGCTGATGAAGGGAAGAAGACCAATGCGAGGGTCTTTCAGATGAACGCACAGGAGGCGATCCAGAATGATAATGTCATAACAGGTACTTTTCTTATTAATGATGTCTACGCAAGAGTATTAATTGATTTAGGAGCAGATAAATCTTTTGTAGATAATAAGTTTTGTGAGTTGTTAAAAATGCATGTTAAAGCCTTAAGTGTGAAATATGAAGTGGAATTAGCTGATGGAACCATAGAAACCGCATCAACCGTTTTAGATGGATGTTTCATATCCATTAGGAACCACTCTCTTCCTTTGTCCCTGTTTCCCTTTAAGCTAGCTGGTTTTGATATAGTAATAGGCATGGATTGGTTATCACATAACCAAGCCTAGATTGTATGCAATAAGAAGCAAGTGGTGATCAAGACTCCGTCTGGTGAGCCACTTACCATCCAAGGAGATACCCAGTACGGGTTACCCGAGCAGGTGTCTATGCTCAAAGCATCTAAATGCTTGAAGAATGGTTGTGTCATTTATATGGCACAAGTGACTGTTGATGAGCAGAAACCCAAGATTGAAGATATCCCAGTCATTTCTAAATACCCTGAAGTTTTCCCGGAAGAACTACCTGGTTTGCCACCAGATAGACAAGTAGAGTTCAGAATTGACATCATTCCAGGAGCAGCGCCTATTGCAAGAGCACCTTATAGGTTGGCACCAACAGAGATGAAGGAATTGAGGACACAGTTAGATGATTTTCTAGCCAAAGGTTTCGTTAGACCTAGCTCGTCTCCATGGGGAGCACCAATCTTGTTTGTCAAGAAGAAAGATGGGTCGATGCGTTTATGTATCGATTACCATGAGCTTAATAAGGTCCCTATCAAGAATAGATATCCTTTGCCCAGGATCGACGATCTATTCGATCAGTTACAAGGAGCAAGCTACTTTTCCAAGATCGATCTGAGGTCAGGTTATCATCAATTGAAGGTTAAAGATGAAGATGTACACAAGACTGCATTTAGGACTCGCTATGGCCATTACGAGTTCCTAGTGATGCCTTTTGGGCTCACTAATGCACCTGCTGCATTCATGGATCTCATGAATCGCGTCTGCAAGCCTTATCTGGATAAATTTGTCATCGTCTTCATCGATGACATCCTCATCTACTCGAAGAGCCAAGCTGACCACGAGGAGTATCTCCATTGTATTCTGAAACTGTTTCATCAAGAAAAGCTCTATGCCAAATTTTCTAAGTGTGAGTTCTGGCTTCGTGAAGTCCAATTCCTTGGACATGTTGTTAGCGAGCGTGGTATCCAAGTAGATCCCGCTAAGATTGAAGCTATCATGAACTGGCAAGAGCCGAAGACGCCTACGGAGATTCGCAGTTTCCTAGGATTGGCAGGATACTACAAACGCTTTATTGAAAACTTCTCAAGAATTGCAGCACCCCTGACTCTTCTCACTCGCAAGAATAGAAAGTTTGATTGGGGGCCTAAGTAGTAAGAATCCTTCGATATTTTGAAGCAGAAGTTGAGCAACGCTCCAGTGCTGATGTTACCTGAAGGAATTGATGAGTTTTTAGTATATTGTGATGCATCACACACCGGGATGGTGTGTGTGCTTATGCAAAAAGGCAAGGTCATTGCCTATGCTTCACGACAATTAAAGGTGCACGAGAAGAACTACACCACCCATGACTTGGAGCTGGGTGTCGTTATATTCGCACTAAAACTGTGGAGGCATTATCTGTATGGAACTAAGTGTGTGATCTATTCTGATCACAAAAGCCTTCAGCATCTGTTCAATCAGAAGGATTTAAATATGAGGCAGCGACGTTGGATGGAAACTTTGAATGATTATGACTGCGAAATAAGATACCATCCAGGCAAGGCCAATGTAGTCGCAGATGCCTTGAGTAGAAAAGAAAGAGTGAAGCCGATAAGAATCAATGCCAAAAGCATTGAAATCAAGAATAGCTTGAACGAAAGGTTGTTAGCTGCTCAGAAGGAAGCTGTTTTGGAAGCTAACTATCCTGATGAAAAGCTAGGAGTAACTGAAGAACAGTTATCCTATGGCAAGGACGGAATCCTGAGGTTAAATGGAAGAATATGGGTTCCTGTTTATGGAGGACTACGGGATGTCATCCTTCAGGAAGCCCACAGTTCCAAATATTCCGTTCATCCTGGAGCTGATAAGATGTACCAGGATCTGAAGGCAATCTATTGGTGGATAGGCTTGAAGAAGTCTATAGCTGCCTATGTAGCTAAATGTTTGACGTGTGCGCAAGTCAAAGCTGAACATCAGAAGCCGTCAGGTTTGCTACAACAGCCTGAAATTCCCACTTGGAAATGGGAAATGGTGACAATGGATTTCATCACCAAATTGCCAAAGACAAAGAAAGGAAATGATACTATATGCGTGATAGTAAATAGACTGACTAAGTCAGCACATTTCCTACCCATTAAGGAAACTTACAGTTCTGACATGTTAGCCCAATTGTACGTTGATAAGATTGTGTCTCTGCATGGAGTACCAGTGGCTATTATCTCTGACAGAGATACCAGATACACGTCACACTTTTGGAAAAGTTTCCAACAGTCTTTGGGCACGCGCTTAAATTTCAGTACGGCTTACCATCCTCAGACGGATGGGCAGAGTGAATGTACCATTCAAACTCTGGAAGACATGCTGTGTGCATGTGTGATTGACTTAGGTGGTAGTTGGGATAAGCACCTGCCATTGGTTGAGTTCTCCTATAATAATAGCTACCATACCAGCATCCAGGCTGCTCCTTTTGAGGCATTATATGGTAGAAAATGCAGAACGCCTATTTGTTGGGCAGAAGTAGGAGAAGCTCAGTTATCAGGTCCTGACCTAGTCTTTAAAACGATGGACAAGATTGTCCAGATTCGTGACTGCCTGAAAGCTGCCAAGGATAGGCAGAAGAGCTATGCGGATAAAAGAAGAAAACCTCTAAAGTTTGAGGTTGGTGATAAAGTCCTGCTTAAAGTGTCACACTGGAAGGGGTGATTCGATTTGGTAAGAAAGGTAAGTTAAGCCCAAGATATATAGGACCATTCGAGATCATCGAATGTGTAGGAACAGTGGCTTATAAGTTAAACTTACCTGAAGAGCTCAATGGTATTCACAATGTATTCCACATCTGCAATCTGAAGAAATGTCTAGCTGATGAATCACTAATCATACCATACACAGATGTGCACATAGATGAGAGCTTGAAATTTGTGGAAAAACCTTTATCGATTGAGGATCGACAGGTAAAGAAGCTTCGAAGGAAGCATCTGCCTATTGTTAAGGTGAAATGGGATGCCCGCAGAGGCCCCGAATATACGTGCGAGTTAGAGTCCACAATGAAAGAAAAGTACCCTCATTTGTTTTAGCAAATCTCAAGGTCGAGATTTCTTTTAAGGGGGTGAAGATGTAACACCTCGTAAAATCATACCCAATAAAATAAAGACACGTGTCATGAAATGCAAACGTGTTATAAACTCGAATCCAGATAAAGATGTACGGTAGGATTTAAAAGTGTCAACATGTTAATTTATACCTCTGAGCGACCTATTAATAAATCCCGAACCTTAAAGTGTTTGATAGACATCTAATATACATGATAAAAATCTGGTTATCCATAATAAAATCAATCAAAACTCATGAATAAGAATCCTATGAGAATTTCCAGCAAAGAATTATGCATTTAAGTTCCTTTAAAAGAATCCAAGACCAACACAAATGCATGGCATCTTCCTAAAGCATGCAATGGCTGACTACATGGTCCCCATACTGATTAAAAAGACCCAAGATTCAGACTTGTAAGGAATGCATGGTCAAAACCTTAAAGTTTGCAAGATTTTGGCTTCTAGTCATCGGATACGGACCATATGGTCTTAGGCTTACGGTTCGCAAGCTCTGCAACTGGACGTTGTAATCCAAGGGCGATTACGGACCGCAAGGCCAAGGGCTTACGGTCAGTAAGAGGTGCCTACGTTCCGCAAAGCCTCTTGCTTACGGTCCGTAAGACTGTCGCTGGCAGCAGGTTTTGGACAGCTGCCAGTTCAGCCTGTTGTACCGCCTTACTTGTATGGTTTTCGAAATCAGGGGCTTGATAAGTGGTTTTTGGCATCATAGGGACACCTGGGAAGATCCCATAACATCAGTAGAGTTACATGGATTGATCTTGTGCATTTTAGTTCACGATATAAGAAGAACAAGTTATGACATTTTCTTTTGCTCACTTGGAAATTTATTCAACACTTCTCCGGAGCTTCTCTGATCAGCAACCACCTCCTTTTAGGTCCCTAAACATACTTAGGACTCTTGTAAGTGTCCTTAATCCTTTATAATTCAGTTTAGCTTAGTTAATTAGCTAAAAGTCAAACTGTCGTAATTAAGGTTTGACTTCGAGATTAAGCTATAATTATCCAGTCAAATCTCGAATTAGAAATACCTATAAGTAGGTAATTATGTGGGTAATAAACCCTTAAAAGGGTATTCTCAGATTCCCCCTCTAACTATGTCAATTGTCGGGTCAAAGCTAATTGCAAAAAGTCAACAGAAAGCTTCATTTCAAATTAATACATAATTAGCAATGTAGGATCCATGTAACCTGTTTTATCATTAATATAACTTGGTAATTAATGTAAGAACATGTCTAAACATGTTCAACTCGACAATTTTCAGTTTAGGCTCGGTTTGGAACCGAAAGTCGCATAGTTTGACTTATACTTTGACTTTCAGTTCTGATCCATTTAAGCCAAGTTTAGGATTGCCTTAGAGCTTCTTTTGGACCTAGCTACATGTTAGTATAACCCTCTGTGATTATACGACTTGGCTCATTAGTTGTCTAATTATTATGCAAGTTTCCGTTAATTGCCTAAATGTTAACTATTATGCCCTTTCCACCTTAAATTATGATTTTTGAAAATGTAAAAGAATAGAAGCCTTATTTACTGGTTTATAAACTTGTATCTAAAATTTGACATCAGTTTGAGGTCTAGAGTTAGAGTTATGCTCGTTAGCGTAATTAGAAGCCTTCTTAGTAATTAAATGGCGTAATTAGCATATAGCCTATCTAAACCCAAATTTTAATATCAAACTTTTTACCTACCGATATAAAATAATATTTTAGGATTTTTAGAGATTTTTATTTATTTTTAGGCTGAGCATAACTTAGAATTCTAAGCTTATTTCGGTTATTGCCGGTTTTGCCCTTTTGGGCTATAAAATGAGTTTTATAAATCCTTTTAACCTCAAACCTTCTCTACTGATTCATTATGTTAAATAAATTATTTTGAGCCTTCTGGAATATTAAAAGTATCAACTTGCTATACAAAACCCGGAAATGGCTCCAGATCGCCTTTTTAAGCATTTTTACGACATAGTATATATCAAAATTAGTTTATATATATAAGGTTTGATACCTACTGATATATTCAGTAAATTTTTATATTATAACAGTAAACAAAGGTTTTAAACTCAGATTTTCAGTTTTGACCTTTTAGGCTTACGTGAAATTACCAAAATGCCCCTACGGTGCATAATATGGTTATAATTAATAAGTTTCACATATATGTGATACCCTACTATTATAACTTATTAAATTTAGTATATTTACTAAATAAATCGGACCTGTAACTCAGATTACAAATTAAACTCTTTTATACCCTTTAAAATGACCAAAATGCCCTTATGAAGCATAGTTTGAGTTTAAAATCATTTTGGGCATAATAGGAGATATCTTACTGATGTCACAACATATTTAGTGCATATTAACTTAGGGAACTTGTATATGATTCATATGGTTACCCGTTACGCACTTTCGCGTTCGGATCGGCTTATGTAACTAGTTTACGTATATTAGCCAAAGCGGGTTAAACCATATCATTTTTGTCTCAAAATCCAGAATATGTTTAAGTTACCCATATTAAACAAGCATGCAAGCTTGTAGGGTCAAAATCATGTTCTAAACCGGTCTTCGCCTTCCATTCGATTGAACCGTATTCTTTCTTTAAAACTAACCGGTCTAAGCTTAGGCTAAAATAAAGACCCGTTAGGATTCTAATAGGTTATTATAAACCTTCATTCCAGAATAGGAGATCCAGTAAAAGCTATTTGCACTTGCTTATTGTGACTATACTTGCTCAGGTAAATACTTTTAACTTATTTTCCCTATACGGGCTTGGGGTACGGTATATAAAATATCGCTTGGTCGGGCATTGAATCTTTAATCAAATGTAGGTTAAATCATTGAAATGACCCGTTAAAATTGTTTTGTTTGCTTAAAGCCTTTGGGGGGTTAATGACCATGTCCCGGATATCCTTGGCATCATTTTACGAAATGGCCACGACCTAAGCATACGGGTGTAGGCGTACACCCGTTGTGCATAAATATTACGGTATAACCGCCGGTTTTGGGTTAAACCGCTGCGGGATTATATCATGTGGTGTGTCTATTGATCTTTAACTCGGTGTAGACCCGGGCTACTGGACGCATAAGAAACATGTAAATCTTTTACAAGTTTATATTCAAATAATTATCCCAAGTTATAAAAATCTTTTTGTGCCATGTGCATTCAAATCAATTTTCAAACATTTTCAAAATGAGGCAGTTAAATTATATTTACCAGTGCAAACTGACGTATTTTCCCAAAAAGTTAAGTGCAGGTACTACGCGTAATAGGCTGGCCTCTCCTTAGCATCATTTAGAGTCTCGCAAGCTTGGATGCAAATAAATCTGTTGAACAAGTTTCCTTTTTCTTTTGATCCGTCTGTGGATCTATTTCAACTATTTGTGATACTTAATATTACAATAATTATTCGGTTGAAATAAATCTATCTTTTTGCTTCCGCTGTGCATTTAAAATTTGTGTTATTTGACTATGATGATATCAACTACGTCACGATACTCCCCACCGGGCCCACCGGTGACACGTGGAAAATAGGGGTGTGACAAGTAGTAATTAGATGGGTGTTACAAGTTGGTAATCAGAGCTTAAGGTTGTCAACAAAGTGTTTGGTTCAAGCTTGATCGATCGTCCGGTAAGAATTAATTTGTTATTCTAGTAGATTATATCTTATGTGAAAAATGAGATGTGAATTGATGTGCATGGGAAGAGTGTGTTAATTCACTCAAAACCGGAAAGTGCACCAAATGTGAACGGTTAAAGCAAGTTAGGAAGTTGGCTAAACCGAAACAAATGAAGAAATGTTATAATGAAATGTTTAACGTTTAATGTAAACATTTCAGTTTCAAGATGTCGGAAAGAAACGATGATGATCCAGTGCAGACAAGCACCGAACAAATGAAAGAGATAATTGCCGAGGAAGTGGGGAAGGCAATTAAAGGTAGTCTATCCGGGTTTATAGACAAAATTCAAAACACGGTGTTGTCACTTGTCGAAGAACGAGTCAAAAGGTTGGAGGATAGTGTCAACCTTATGAAGGAGAAATCGGGAGAACGTAAAGGGTGTTCATACAAAGAATTTATGGCGTGTAAATTGCCAATCTACAACGGGGAGCTTGACCCGATAATTTGCCAAAGATGGTTGGGCGACGTTGAAGGGGTGTTTGAAAGGACCCATTGCGACGAAAGTGACTTCGTTGCTTACGGAACGGGTCAGTTGAGAGGACAAGCCAAAGATTGGTGGGACAATAAAAAGAATGAAATAGGGGCCAAAGCGGTAAGGGCCATGACATGGGAAGAGTTTAAGACGCCATTTCTTAAACATCCTAGTCCCAAGGCGGTCATTAATAAAATCAAGGAAGAGTTCATGCAACTTAGGCACAAGGGCGAGACCATAGACAAGATCATGGCGACATTTATGGATAAGATGAAGTTTTGCAATGAATTGGTGACGAATGAGGAACAAAAGATATACTACTACTATAACATGTTGAGCGCTGAGTATAGGGAGTTCATGACTCCTTCAAAATACGAGACCCTTACCGAGATCATAAACGTTGCTCGGGAATGGGAAATCGAGTTAAAGAAACAAGTTGAAAAGGGTGAGCGAAGGGCACAGGATGTGAATCCAAGCCCTACAAAGAAAGCTCGAACTGGAGAATCGGGAAAGAAGGTGGATGCTAAAAGTGGGTCGCCAAGTTGTAAAGTATGTGGGAAAGGACACAATGGAGAGTGTCGGTTCAAAGACAAACGTACCCCATATGTAGTAAGACGGGGCACACGGCGTCTCTATGCCCGGGTAAAGTCTCGGTTTGCTACAAATGTTATCAACCCGGCCACAAAAAGTCCGAATGCCCAGACTTAGTTGGAAGGAGAGACGTTAAAGAATCTCCAACAGAAGCCCCTAAGGCAAAGGCTAGGTCCTTCCAACTTACCGCGGCTGAAGCGAAAACAGAACCCAATGTGGTCTCAGGTATATTCACAATTAACTCAATTCCTACACGTGTATTGTTTGATACGGGTGCAAATAAATCCTTCATTTCGTATGGATTTATTCCACATCCTTCATTTGTATTGACGAAATTATCTGTGCCCTTAGAAGTTGAAACAGGGGACAACAAAAGTTTTATAGTTTGTGATATTTGTCGAGGCTGCAAATTAAGCATCGATGATGAAGAATACCTGATAGACCTAATCCCGATGTCAATGGGGGAATTTCAAGTTGTCGTTGGGATGGATTGGCTATCTCAGCACCACGCAAAGGTCGTGTGTTTTAGTAAGGAGATAAAGCTAACATCTCCGAGCGGGAAACACGTCATTATCTATGGCGAAAAAGGAGGTAACCCCATAATATGCTCGATGTTGAAAGCTCACAAGCTTATGAAGCAAGGATGTAAGACATTGATGATATACACAAATGAGCCCGAGAAAGAATCACTGAAGATTGAAGATGTACCGGTAGTACGGGACTACGAAGATGTGTTTCCGGAAGATTTACCGGGGATACCGCCCGAACGGGAAGTAGAGTTCGGGATCGAATTGATTCCAGGCGCAAAACCCGTAGCTAAAGCACCATACCGACTCGTGCCGTCGGAATTACAAGAGTTGATGTCCCAGATTCAAGACCTGCTTGACAAAGGATTCATAAGGCCGAGTGTGTCTCCTTGGGGCGCACCGGTACTGTTCGTGAAAAAGAAAGATGGAAGCATGCGCATGTGTATCGATTACTGGGAGTTAAACAAACTCACGGTAAAGAACCAATACCCGCTTCCGAGGATAGATGATCTATTCGACCAATTACAAGGTGCGAACTGGTTTTCAAAGATTGACCTTAGATCGGGGTATCACCATCTAAAGGTCAAGGAGGAAGATATGCCGAAGACGGCTTTCCGCACGCGAAACGGACATTACGAGTTCCTCGTAATGTCATTTGGGCTGACAAATGCACTCGCGGCTTTCATGGACCTCATGAACCGGGTTTACAAGCCAATGCTGGATAAATCGGTCATCGTGTTCATCGATGATATTTTGGTGTATTCGAAAGGTGAAGCTGAGCATGCACACCACTTACAAGAGGTGTTAGAGACACTTAGACGAGAAAGGTTGTATGCGAAATTCTCTAAGTGTGCCTTTTGCTTACGAGAGGTGCAATTTCTCGGCCACATCATAAGTGCCGATGGAGTATTGGTAGATCCGTCAAAGATCGAGGCCATATCAAAATGGAATCCCCTGAAGAACCCTTCGGAAATTAGAAGCTTCTTAGGGCTTGCGGGGTACTATAGGAGATTCATTCAAGATTTCTCCAAGATTGTGTCGCCACTAACAAAGTTAACCCGGAAGGAGGAGAAGTTTATTTGGGGTGTAGAACAAGAAAGGGCGTTTCAGACGCTAAAAGAGAAGTTAACACAAGCTCCGGTATTAACGTTGCCGGACGGAGTCGAGGACTTGGTGGTTTATTCAGATGCCTCATTATCGGGGCTCGGATGTGTTCTGATGCAACGGGGTAAAGTTATAGCTTATGCCTCGAGGAAATTGAAGATACATGAGAAGAAATATCCCACGCACGATCTTGAATTGGTTGCGGTGGTATTTGCGTTAAAAATATGGAGGCACTATTTATATGGGGTAAAGTGCACCATATTCACCGATCACAAGAGCCTAAAATACTTCTTCGATCAGAAGGAGTTAAATATGCGCCAGAGACGATGGTTAGAAACGGTGAAGGATTTCAACTGCGAAATACACTACCACCCCGGAAAGGCAAATGTTGTTGGATTGTGTTCGTGACCCTAAACAGTCAGTAAAGGAAGTTCATCATTGAATACTAAGGCGGAATCAAAGTAAACAACGTCAAAACAGCTTGTATCCTTTTAACTTTCTTTCTATTGCAGATTGTGAGACTTTACACGTATTTCTGATAGAATTTTGGCAGCACCTCGTCTCTAATCACATGACCTAATTCCGCTCCAACTGTTACAACTGACATCAAGCGGAACCTATTTATAGACAGGCTGATTTCGCTTGAAACACACAAGCGGTAGCTGATTTCGCTTGAAAAGTTCAAGCGAAATCACCTTTACAATTCAAGCGGAATACCTAGGTACAAGTTCGAGCGGAATTACAAGATTTATCACCAAACTTGTTTTCCAAACCCTAAACAACCTATCTTGACCTAAGACTCGATTAAGACGTAGTAAACAGACATTCAGTGCACCAACAAACTCCCCCTTGGATGTTGACGAAGTCTTCAGCGTCGAGTCTTCAGTCTTTGTCTCTTTCCAACTTTGTCTTCTCGTGTAAAAACTCTTTCTCTTCACAGGTTCACGATCTCATCCTATCTCTATCTTCAATCTCCCCTTTGACTGTTGATCCAGAATTCTGACTCCCCCTTTCATAGACTCCCTCTCTCGGAATGCTGGGACTTGAATTCTAGTTCAAACTTTGTCATTTTGCTGCCATGGGGATTTTGAAATCCACAACCTGTTTCTCAAACATATAACATACAATCTATTGACTTTCAACCATAACTCACAATATCTATCAGTTTTAGAAAACCACTCAAGTATTCAGGTCCAAGTTAATGACCCTGATTACTCAATTAATCTACCAAGTCCAACTTAATGACCTTGGTTGATTTCAGACAAACCAAACTGATTTAGTTCAAGAATGTCTCAAACATTTTCTGAAAATAACAAGTTTCAAATTAATGAACTTGCTTTTGTCTTTTCAACAATCAGATTTTAAACAAGATAAGCTCTCCTCATTTTCCAGTCCAGAAACTTCCTGCATCTGCTTTCAACTTCGAGATTCAGACAATCAACTTTCTACTTTGGTTTGTCTGAAAATAAAGCAGAAATGAAAAATCTTTTTGGATTTTCAATAACCTTTCTAAACTAGAAATGAAATGCAGAAACTTAAATTGCAGAATGTAAAGAAAGTAAACTATTTACAAACATATTTTTGGTGAGCGTGTTAGGGAATCATATTAGTTATCAGACAAGTCACTAGTACCGTTAAGCTTTAATTTCATACTCAGAATTAAACAATTCACGTAGATTGTCGATATGCTGGTCCACTTAAATTCTCACACAATTTTCAATCTGTTCAGGATACTATTTAGATGAATTAAGAACTTAAACTCATTCACGTGTCCCACCTCTTGAATATACTCCCGTATCCAGATCCCAATATTCAGTCTTATAGGTGAGTATACCACAAATGATATCTGTAAGGGGTTAAATGCGAGGGCCGTGAGAGCTCAGGTCGATACTTCCGTATACGCAGAGAGATGACAGCTTCGTCTTTTCGGTGTGTCTCCTTTAGAGGATCTTTTTTACAACAGCAATGACAATCAATTTTATTGTTTCATCAATTTGTTGAGGGCGATGCTATGTTTCAAGCAATGTAGAAAGTATTATTTGGGGACTAGGTCAGGACTTCCATTCAGCAGAAGTCCCGGAATAATACCCCAGATATCACTGAGTATAAAGACCTAATATTTCAGAAAGAGGGACCTTTCAAACGAGATTTCAGGGGTTACCTATATATACAAGTAGTGTGTCACAACCCCCGATCCCTATCTCCCGGGAACGGGCGGCCGTGAGCCAGTTTCGGTGGTATCACGTTTATTTATCCAATTTGGCAGCGGAAATTTTCATCAGGACCGTAGTTAGGAAATATTTTAATCAGAGTAAACCACCATGTTTTATAACATTAAACATATGGGTAAAAACCCAAGTTTTCAATACACACGTTTCATAGGAATAAATCCTATTTATTTAATAAAACATCCATTTTATTCTTAGGTAACTTTATTGCCACTTTTCCAAGCCTTCAGTGCTGTCCAGCTGGCTTCTATTTGGCTTTCACATTTTTTTACCTGAAACGCGTTTTAAAAATATTTTGTCAGTGGGAAATACTGGTGAGTGAATCCCAATTTAATCAAGTTTAAGTAAAAACCAATTTGCAGTATTGAGGGCACATCCGCAATTACATTTGTATCCAAGACATCACAATTAACATCAGTGGTACGGTCATACTCAACATATGGGATGTTACCACGCCAGTAACCAATTTTGTATACAAAACCCCAACATACCCACTATAATTGTATTCTTTACAAATACTCAATAACTGGTTTGTATGTATTTAGTTAAGTGAGGTTTTGTAAAAACAGTTAACAAAAAGGTTTACAAAAAGTGGATCAACTCACAAAAATGAGTTCATAAAAAGAAGAATCACTCACAAAAATGAGTTCATAAAAAGAAGGATCACTCACATTGCTGTTTTAGGTTTTTCGTAAGGATTTCCTGGAGATAATCTATAAATTACACAAATGCACGTGTGTTAGTATAATAACCCATTTTAACATTAGTAATACCCTCCCCGAGACGGCATTCCAACGACTACGTCGGGCAGAACCACGACAGCCGTTACGGAACCCTAGATCAATCGGGCAGCGTATCTAATACGTCTCCAGGGGTTATAATACTTACATCGTAGCAGAACCTCGCTATTTTAGGGGGTATAATGCCCGGCTATAGTGTATACTACTTCAGAATTTTAGAAAGAAAGAAAGTTGTGAGCGACGAAAACCGAAAGCCCGTTGCCTTCTTATATAGGGCTGTAATTGGACTTCCTCGCGGCCCGCGTGACATTAGGGCTGGGCTTTACGCGGCCCGCATGGCCTAGGGGTCTAGGCTAGCTGATCCGGGTCACCACCTAGGTTCAACGCGTGTTGGGCCACGTGGCGGCCCAAGGCTGCGCCACAATTCAGGACGCTCGCGGCCCGCCTTCACTTGACCAAACTTGTACGCGGCCCGCTTGGGCTTATGGTATTAGCGAAGTCTGGTTACACACTCGCGCGGCCCGCTTTAACTTGAGGTGAGGCCCTACGCGGCCCGCCTCAACTTAATAATTATTGTTTTTATTTATTTTATATAGTATAATCTATTTTGGGGCTCGGTTTTCACATACGGGGTGCATATAAAGACAAGTTGATATATTTAAAGATATATTAGGGCGTCGGAAATATTATGAGGATGTCTGTTTTACCAAGGGTTGTTATATCCTCCCCACCTTGTTTTAGAGCTCGTCCTCGAGATCTACTGGAACAAGTGTGGATATTTCTTTTGCATTTCGGATTCAAGCTCCCACGTGTACTCGGGTCCTCTTTTGGAGTCCCATTTTACTTTGACCAGAACTAATCTCTTATGCTTGAGATTCTTAATCTTTCTATCTTCAATCTGTAGAGGCTTCTCCACAAACTTGAGTTGCTCATTAACCTCTATATCCTTAAGAGGTACTACGAGTGATTCATCAGCTAAACACTTTTTGAGATTAGATACATGAAATACATCATGTATTCCTGCCATTTCCTCTGGCAGTTGTAGCTGATAGGCTACAGGTCCTATTTTTTTAAGAATTTTGAAAGGTCCAATATATCTGGGACTAAGCTTTCCTCTTTTGATGAATCTTACCACTTCTTTCCAGGGTGAAACTTTCAATAACACTTTATCTCCTACTTGAAATTCTAATGGTTTGCGTCTATTATCAGCATAGCTCTTTTGGCGATCACGTGCTGTTTTCAGTCATTCCTTGACTTGAATGATTTTATCAGTTGTTTCTTGTACTATCTCAGGTCCAGATAATTGTTTTTCCCCAATTTCTGCCCAACAGACTGGGGTTCTGCACTTTCGTCCATAAAGTGCTTCGAATGGTGCAGCATTGATACTTGTGTGATAACTGTTATTATAAGAAAATTCTATTAAAGGTAAGTGTTCGTCCCAATTACCTCCAAAGTCAATTACACAAGCTCTAAGCATGTCCTCCATTGTCTGAATTGTTCTTTCGCTTTGTCCGTCTGTTTGAGGATGATAAGCTGTGCTTAGATTTAACCTGGTTCCCATTGCTTTTTGGAAACTTGACCAAAAATGAGAAGTAAAACGGCTATCTCTGTCGGAAACAATTGATAAAGGAATGCCATGTAAAGAAACGATTTCATTTACATACAATTTGGCTAATTGTTCCATACTAAAGGTTTCCTTCATTGGTAAGAAATGAGCTGACTTGGTTAATCTATCTACAATCACCCAGATTGTATCATTACCTTTTCTTGTTTTAGGTAATTTGGTAACAAAATCCATTGTTATCAATTCCCATTTCCAAACTGGTATTTCTAATTGTTGTAACAATCCTGAGGGTTTCTGATGTTCAGCTTTAACTTGTGAGCAAGTTAAACATTTAGAAACATAAGCTGCTACATCCTTTTTCATTCCTATCCACCAGAAATTTTTCCTTAAATCCTGGTACATTTTATCACTTCCTGGATGCATCGTATATTTAGACTTATGGGCTTCTTCTAATATACGGTGACGTAATTTTCCTAATTTAGGTATCCACATTCTCTTTTGATGGAACCTCCAAATTCCATTTGTTCCTTGTTCTAATTCCTTAATCATTCCTTTTAATTTTTCAGTATCCTCCTTGATTACTGATTCTTGTGCTTTTCTAATTTTATTGTTTAAATCTACTTGTAGATTTAATTTAAGAGAACGTACCCTTCTTGGCTTTTCGTGATATTTTCGACTTAAAGCATCAGCCACCACATTTGCTTTTCCTGCATGATACTGGATATCACAATCATAATCACTAAGTAATTCCATCCAGCGTCTCTGTCTCATATTCAATTCTTTTTGCCCGAAGACATATCTTAAACTCTTATGATCCGTAAATATGGTAAACTTACTACCATAAAGATAATGTCTCCAAATCTTAAGGGCAAAAATTATGGCTCCTAATTCCAAATCATGGGTCGAATAATTTCCTTCATGATTCTTAAGCTGTCTAGATGCATAAGCTATAACCTTTTGACGTTGCATTAATACGCATCCATAACCTAATTTTGAAGCATCACAAATGACTACAAAATCTTCAGTTCCTTCTGGTAATGCTAGTATTGGTGTATGGGTTAATCTTTGCTTAAGAATTCTAAAGGCTTCTTCTTGTTTTGGTCCCCATTCAAACTTAACAGATTTACAGGTTAACTTAGTTAAAGGAATGGCTATTCTAGAAAAATCTCGAATAAATCTTCTATAATAACCTGCCAATCCTAAGAAACTTCTAACTTCAGTTGGTGACTCTGGGGTTTTCCATTTGGTAATTGCCTCGATTTTCGTTGGATCTACATGAATTCCTTCATGATTTACTAAATGTCTGAGAAATTGCACTTGTTCTAACCAAAACTCGCACTTTGAAAACTTAGCATAAAGCTTTTCCTTTCTCAATAAACTTAAAAGTAATTGCAAGTGCTTTGCATGCTCTTCTTTACTTTTAGAGTAAATTAGAATATCATCTATGAAGACAATTATGAATTTATCCAAATATGGCTTACATATTCGGTTCATCATGTCCATAAATGCGGCTGGGGCATTGATTAAACCAAATGGCATCACAGTAAATTCATAATGACCATACCTTGTTCTGAATGCGGTTTTAGGAATATCCTCTTCCTGTACCTTTAATTGATGATATCCTGATCTTAAATCGATTTTAGAGAAAAATCGAGCTCCTTGAAGTTGATCAAACAAATCATCGATCCTCGGTAATGGGTACCGATTCTTAATCGTGACTTTGTTCAATTCACGGTAGTCAATGCACATACGCATTGATCCGTCCTTCTTTTTAACAAATAAAATCGGCGCTCCCCATGGCGATGAGCTTGGCTGTATGAATCCTTTCTCCAACAATTCGTCTAGTTGTTTCTTCAGTTCTTGCATTTCAGCGGGTGCCAAACGGTAAGGTGCTTTGGCAATCGGTGCTGTTCCTGGTAGCAGATGGATTCTGAATTCAACTTCCCTGTCTGGCGGTAGTCCTGGCAATTCTTCTGGAAAGACATCTGAAAATTGGGATACTACTGGGATATCTTTTAACTCTTTTCCTTTAGTGTTAGTGATTATAGAAATCAAATACACTATAGATCCTTTCCTTATACAACTTGCAGTTTTCATCACAGAGATGAATTTAGTGGATCTAAAGGGTTTATCTCCTTTAATTGTGATCTTTTCACCTCTTGGTGATTTTATCTGAATTGACTTTTGATCACATAAGATATTTGCTTTGTTGGCTATTAACCAATCCATTCCTAATACGACATCAAATCCTACCAGATTTATTGGGTAAAGGTTTGCAATAAATTTTTGATTAAAAATTTCTATTCTCGCTCCCTGCAAGATTTCAGAAATTCTAACGGTTTCTCCATTTGCTGTTTCTACTAGACATTCTTGTGGTAGTTTAGTTAATGATTGATTTAGGAGTTTGCAAAATGAAGTATTAATAAAACTTTGGTTGGCACCAGAGTCAAATAATACTTTAGCAAAAATATCATTAACTAAAAACGTACCAGCAATGACGTCTGGGATCATCTTGGCTTCGTCTGTAGTTAGCACGAATGTTCTAGCATTTTTAGGATTTTTGTTGGTTGCAGCTGGAGCCAATTTCGGACAGTTTGTCCTAATGTGACCTTTTTCTCCACAATTGAAACACATTCCATTACTGGATTTCTTCTTGCAATTCTCTTCCTTGTGTCCTGGGGCCTTGCAAAAATTACAGTAAGTAGAGCATCTTCCAGAATGCTTCTTTCTGCAGGCTTTGCAGTAGGGTGCAGAGGTAGAACCTACATTCCTACGATTGGAATTCCCAGAACGGAATTCTTGAGTAAGCCTTTGGGTTAGGTTTCTCCTCTGGTCTTCTTCTCTAGTACGGATTAACTCATCTGTCAAGGTATTGGCTAGTTCTACAGCTTCCTCTATGGTTTGGGGTCTAGCTGCCTTGACTACATGTCTAATCTCTCCAATTAATCCCCAGATATAACGGGAGATTAATACCGGTTCAGGTGATGCAAGGGTAGGTACTATCCTAGCATATTCAAAGAATGTGGTAGTGTAACCCTTACTATCTACCCCGGTCATTCTTAGATTCAGAAACTTATTTGCTATCTGCTCTTTTTCATTGGGAGGGCAGAATTTCCTTTCTACCATGTTCTTGAATTCTTCCCATTCCATATTATAAATCCTATCACTTCCTCTGGATTGGAGGATAGTGTTCCACCATTCTAAGGCTGCATTTTTAAACAGATTTGAAGCAAACATTATTTTATCCTCTTCAGCACACTTGCTTATTTTCAGAACAGCCTCAGTTTTCTCTATCCATCGTAAAGCTGCAATGGGTCCTTCATTGCCCGAGAATTCTATTGGTTTGGAGGACCAGAATTCTTTGTAAGAACAACCATGTGGCATGGTTCTTCTTCTTTTGGGAACGGGCGCTTGAAGTATGGGTCCATTGTTCACGCTGTGTTCCGGTTCACTTGGTCGTTTACTGCTATGCTTACTTTTATTATTCGCTTCCTGAACTGTTTGAATAATAAATGGCATTGCATCTATAATTCCCTGTGCCACAATATGCTGAACGGCACTATTATCCATTTGGTTTCCGTTGTTATTATTGTCCGAATTCTCATTAACCACGTTAATGTTACTCTGGTTATCGTTATTCAGATTTTCTTGATTTCCCGCGTCGGCCATCTGAATTTTAGACATTTACCAAATATTAATATCACAAATAATATTTATATATAGCCAATCACATGACACGCACTTTTTAACCAAAAGTGTCGAGCATTGCGACTTTTACTCTTTTTATATAGTATGCATCAATACACACCAGTACAGAAATAAAAATTACAGTACCGACTGAAATGTAAAGCTACAATACTAATAGTAGGCATCCGTAGTTTTTTTTTTTTCTAACACATACACACATATATTATTTTATTATTATTACTATTACCGTACTGTCATTACGTTCACTGATATGGATTCATCCAAAAATCCATATTACGCTCATCGTATTTCCATACGAGGCGTTCTCCCACCTGTCGCATTCTATCACTGCTTTCTAAAATTTCCTCCCCGAAAGTCCTAAGTTCTTGGACATTTTCTGCACTCATTGGGGGTGCAGGTTCTAGGACTGGGTTTGGAAACTGAGGTACGGGTTCCTGATACGGAGGCATAGGGGCTTGGTACGGGTATGGATTCTTTAAAATTTCCCTAACATATGCATCACTAATGTTGTAGGGATCTTGAGGATCTAACCCTGGGTAAGCTCCTAAGTTGGGTATTGGCACATTTTCCTGAATTGGGTTTTGTTGTACGTAGTCCCTAACATCGTCCCACCAGGGGTCGTAATTGTTTGGGTCTAGAGGATCAGGTGCAGGTACCCTAGGTATCTCCTCCGGGTTGAATTCAGGCATTTCTATCTGGTCTTCTATTTCCATGGGTTGGTCAGGATTTTGTGGTTGTGGTGCTAGCATTTGTTCCAGGTTTGGGTCGGCAGCAGTGGTTGCTAAAATATGGATATTAGCGATACCCCTATTGAGCATATCCTGATTATAAGCATCAGTTTCTCTTTTTGCTGCGGCTAACACTCGCTGTTCCTGCAACTTTTTCATTCTTTTCCTACGCTCGTGCGCTCCCCTACTGAACCATCCCCTCTTTTTCTGAGGAAATGGCTCTTCAGACTGAGCCTTAAACACAAAGATCCCTTCTTCTGTGTCAGCAGAATACCCTGAGAGGGCAGGCTGAGAAGAGGAGGTGCCTTCGCTCCTAGGCGAACCAGACAGTTGACGATAGGCGTCAGAAGGTCCTTGGTCACTCATACTGTAAACTAACAAATAGTCAGATAACACATAGCAAGAAATACAATTATACACGTATTTCCATAATTTATTTCCTAACACTTTGAATTTTTATGTCAGCAGAACACTTCTGTGGCTGAATCAGTGGCATAGCTCTGATACCACCTCCTGTCACAACCCCCGATCCCTATCTCCCGGGAACGGGCGGCCGTGAGCCAGTTTCGGTGGTATCACGTTTATTTATCCAATTTGGCAGCGGAAATTTTCATCAGGACCGTAGTTAGGAAATATTTTAATCAGAGTAAACCACCATGTTTTATAACATTAAACATATGGGTAAAAACCCAAGTTTTCAATACACACGTTTCATAGGAATAAATCCTATTTATTTAATAAAACATCCATTTTATTCTTAGGTAACTTTATTGTCACTTTTCCAAGCCTTCAGTGCTGTCCAGCTGGCTTCTATTTGGCTTTCACATTTTTTTACCTGAAACGCGTTTTAAAAATATTTTGTCAGTGGGAAATACTGGTGAGTGAATCCCAATTTAATCAAGTTTAAGTAAAAACCAATTTGCAGTATTGAGGGCACATCCGCAATTACATTTGTATCCAAGACATCACAATTAACATCAGTGGTACGGTCATACTCAACATATGGGATGTTACCACGCCAGTAACCAATTTTGTATACAAAACCCCAACATACCCACTATAATTGTATTCTTTACAAATACTCAATAACTGGTTTGTATGTATTTAGTTAAGTGAGGTTTTGTAAAAACAGTTAACAAAAAGGTTTACAAAAAGTGGATCAACTCACAAAAATGAGTTCATAAAAAGAAGAATCACTCACAAAAATGAGTTCATAAAAAGAAGGATCACTCACATTGCTGTTTTAGGTTTTTCGTAAGGATTTCCTGGAGATAATCTATAAATTACACAAATGCACGTGTGTTAGTATAATAACCCATTTTAACATTAGTAATACCCTCCCCGAGACGGCATTCCAACGACTACGTCGGGCAGAACCACGACAGCCGTTACGGAACCCTAGATCAATCGGGCAGCGTATCTAATACGTCTCCAGGGGTTATAATACTTACATCGTAGCAGAACCTCGCTATTTTAGGGGGTATAATGCCCGGCTATAGTGTATACTACTTCAGAATTTTAGAAAGAAAGAAAGTTGTGAGCGACGAAAACCGAAAGCCCGTTGCCTTCTTATATAGGGCTGTAATTGGACTTCCTCGCGGCCCGCGTGACATTAGGGCTGGGCTTTACGCGGCCCGCATGGCCTAGGGGTCTAGGCTAGCTGATCCGGGTCACCACCTAGGTTCAACGCGTGTTGGGCCACGTGGCGGCCCAAGGCTGCGCCACAATTCAGGACGCTCGCGGCCCGCCTTCACTTGACCAAACTTGTACGCGGCCCGCTTGGGCTTATGGTATTAGCGAAGTCTGGTTACACACTCGCGCGGCCCGCTTTAACTTGAGGTGAGGCCCTACGCGGCCCGCCTCAACTTAATAATTATTGTTTTTATTTATTTTATATAGTATAATCTATTTTGGGGCTCGGTTTTCACATACGGGGTGCATATAAAGACAAGTTGATATATTTAAAGATATATTAGGGCGTCGGAAATATTATGAGGATGTCTGTTTTACCAAGGGTTGTTATATAGTGTTCCCCACAAAATAAGTAAGTTTGAATTTTAGGTTTATATCCCAAACAAATCTACTAAATGTGTAAAAACCTATCGACACATCATCAGTGAGACTGTTTAACGCTTTAAACTTTACAAATCTTTAGCGTACAGTAACTGTCAAACCGATGTACTATCGTTTTCCCTTTTTCACACAAGCTCTTTTTTAATTTTATATTGTTTTTGAATTTTGAAATTTTCTCATGTTTTTGTATTTTTGAATTTTTTACTGTTTTTGTGTTTTCTGAAAATATATCTACTCCCCCTAAATACCAAAACAAGTAAAAAATCGACAAACCGTTGCAGATTGTTTCTCATCATCATCCACAACAGTACCTTCATCAACGCCAATAATGCCATCCGACATCGAGAGAAGCATCATACCATTTAGTTTTAAAATAAATTTAAACCGTGTTTTGTCAAAAGCTTTGGTATGTAAATCAGCTTTCTGATTGTCAGTGTGGATTTTCTCAATTCGTATCAACTTCTTCTCGAAGCAATCTCAGATGAAGTGATGTCGAATTTCTATATGTTTAGTTTTAGCGTGATGTACTGGATTTTTCGTTATATTTATTGCGGCCTCATTATCAACAAATAGAGGTGTGTTAAGAAACTGCAAACCGTAATCACGCATCTATTGCTGTATCCACAAGATCTGAGAGCAGCAACTGCTAGCAGACACATACTCCGCTTCACATGTGGATAGCGCCACAGACGTTTGTTTCTTACACTGCCAGGTAACCAGACGGGGTCCAAAGAACTGGCATCCTGCTGTTGTTGATTTTGCATTGAATTTGCAGCATCCGAAATCCGAGTCGGAATACCCTTCGAGCGTAAAGTCGCCTTTTCTAGGATAACACAACCCCAATGTTGGAGTTCCTTTCAGGTAGCGTAATATCCTCTTCACAATAATCATATGCGAAGCTCTCGGGTTAGATTGAAATCTTGCTGCGAGACACGTTGGGTACATTATATCAGGTCTTGAAGCAGTTAAGTACATCAACGAACCGATCATGGAGCGATAAAGTGTCTCATCTACCCTGTCTCCGGTGAGATCTGGGTGTATCCCATGATTCGTTGCTAGTGGGGTTGACGCCGGAGTAGAACCTGACATTCCAAATTTCTCCAGAATATCATGAACGTACTTCGTCTGGTGAATGAAAATTCCCTCGGGTAGTTGATCAACTTGTAGACCCAGAAAGAACTTCATCTCCCCCATCGATGACATTTCGAATTTCTGCTTCATAACTGATTCAAAATATTTGCACAATTTCTCATTCGTTGACCAAAATATTATGTCGTCCACGTAAATCTGCACGATCAGAAGATGTCCGTCGACCTCTTTGGTGAAGAGAGTGGCATCCACTTTCCCTCGGATAAAGCTGTTGGCTAGTAGGTGTTGAGACAAAGTCTCGTACCAAGCTCTCGGGGCCTGGTGTAACCCAGCAAGTATACCTTGTTTTTGTGGATTGGGTCGATGAAGCCCGACGGCTGTCCGACATAAACCTCCTCTTTAACCTTCCTATAAAGAAACGCCGATTTTACATCTAACTGATATACTTTGAAGTTTTTCCACGATGCAAATGCCAGGAAGATTCTGATTACTTCTAGTCGAGCCACAAAAGCGTACACTTCAGTAAAATCAATCCCTCCTGCTGACTAAAGCCCTGGACTACGAGTCGAGCCTTGTTTCGCACAACTACTCCTCGATCATCTCTCTTACACTTGAACACCCATTTTGTGTTGATCTTCCTGTGACCATCCGACAAATCTACTAACTTCCATACTCCTAACTTTTCAAACTGACTCAATTCTTCTTGCATCGCATTGACCCAAGAATCTTCAGTAAGCGCCTCTTTGTAAGTTCGCGGTTCGATCTGTGAAATAAAACAACTCAATGAAAATTCAGTTTGTAAAGGTGCTACTGTAGAATAAAAACATGTAAAGCCTTGGTCAGTTTGACGTCTAGTGCGAACGCCTGATTGTAGTTCTCCTATGATCAGCTCCTCTGGATGGTATGAAAGAGTTCGTGGCATCACTTCACCTGGAACATCTGCTTCGCCTTCCAGATTAGTAACATTCTGATTTGCACCATGTTCACCGACTGGGTTTGTTTGACTTGAAAGCTGAATTTGCTCCCCCTCAGAATCTGAATCACTATGATCAAATACCAGCATGTTCTCAGATTCTTGATTATCATCCTGTGCCGTCTGATTATCATGAGCAACTTCATCTTTTTAAATATCATCATGTTCACCAGCATTGCTAGGACCTGCTTCATCGTCGTTCGAAGTTTGTCGTGGTCTCCATGAATACTCGGCTGGGAACCTTTCCTGCGATGACTCATACTCTCGCAAAATATCCAACTCATCAAAGAAATCTTCTTCTTCTTCTTCTGGTTCTTCCATCATGTCAAACGAATCCCACAACTTGTCGTAATGATAACGCCATGAATCTCCAGGATTCTGCGGCGGCATTGTATAACCTTGACATTCAACATTTTAAGCTTCAATAATCCGCTTTTCACTTGGAACGAAGACACGTCGTAATGGACTTGCATAACCAATGAATATTCCCCCAACACTCTTTGGACCAAACTTTCCAAAAGGCTCAAGAACTGTACAGGGTGACCCAAACGGTTCAAGATACTTCAGATTCGGTTTGCGGTTATTGATCAACTCAAAGCACGTGTTGTTGAATTTCTTTACAGTGAGAACTCTGTTGAGCGTATAGCATGCGGCGGAAACTGCTTCTGCCCAAAAATTTATCGGTAGCTTTGAATCAGCAAGCATTGTTCTAGCCGTCTCGATTAGTGTCCTGTTTTTGTGTTCTGCGACTCCATTCTGCTGCGGAGTGTACGGAGCACTAAACTCATGCAATATACCTCTTTCATCACAAAATTCTTCCATCTTGTTGTTCTTGAATTCAGTACCATTATCACTTCTAATTCTTTTGATACGCCTTTGGTACAAATTTTCAATCTTTTTGAACAACGCCATCAAACTGTCAAACGTTTCATCTTTTGACTTCAAGAAGGATACCCACGAAAATCTGGAATAATCAGCAGTAACCACAAGACAATAACATTCTCCAGTAATACTTTTGACATTCACAGGACCAAACAAATCCATGTGAAATCTCACCAAAGGTCTTGAGACTGAATTGACTTGTTTTTTAGGGTGTGACTTTTTCTTCTGCTTGCCTTTGATGCAGCTAATGCACTCCCCTTCTAGATGAAATCCTTTTACATGAACTCCAGTAACCAAATCATTGTGCACCAAGTGATTCATTTTTCTAAGATGAATATGCCCCATTTTGCGGTGCCATAATCTTGATTCTTTCTCCGTTGCTCTGGACACAAAACAATGAGCCTGACCCGTGGTTGTAGTAGCTACACTCATGTCCAACACGTACAGATCATTGACTCTTGGTTCCCTCATGATAATCCATTCCTCAGGAACAACAAATCCTGGCTTCAAGATCAAACATTCTTTGTCAGTGAAGTGAGTGGTATACATCCTGTCACAAATCTGCGAGATACTCGGCAAATTGTTCTCCAGCTCGGCAATGTAATTAACTCTTTCAAACGTCACAATCCCATTGGACAACGTTCCTTCACCAATAATCCTACCACCTTGATTACCCACGAATCCTACGTAACCTCCATTGAAATTTCTAACATTATACAACAATGCAGTTTTCCCTGTCATATGTCGAGAAGCTCCACTATCCATAATCCATCGTGAAACTAATATCGAAAGATCCTGCACATATCACAAATTGATTTAAAAACACATTTCAATACAGATGCCGATTCAAACTTCGCGAACAAGGAAGCTCCGGCATGTCAGGTTTTTCAAACAAAGAAAATATCCACCCAGGCCTGACCAGCCTTGGGTAAAACCTTGTTAACTTCAACTTTTCCATTTTGTTTCTTAGAATTTTTAGCTTGAAGTGGTGGAAAATTTGCATCATCCACAATTGGGACTGAATTCACCACCTCTTTTACTTGTGGAGTTGAAGTTTGTTTCTCTGTTTTAGGCTTCCAAATTTGTTGAGGTGACGCAACCCGTTTGTAAAACTTGTCATTTTTAGTTACCACATTCTTTACGGGTTTAGTTTTGACTTTGATATTTTCATTTTTCAAAATCTTTTTCTCAACAAACAATGGAGCTTTTCCCTTAGGATTAACTTTCTTCTTTTGAACTTCAACAATTTTCTCTTTTTGAATCTTCACAACTTTAGTCTTAGGCTTCAAGTTGGTACACTTTCGTGCAATATGTCCAACTTGATTACATTTGAAGCATGTTCGAGTGTCAACTACTCGACTTGTACCTTCAGACTGGCTGTGAAACTTTCTTCTCAAAGAATTCTTCATTTGATTTCGAAAAAATCTTTGCCTCTTCATCAGAAAGTGAACTTGAACTGTTCACAAACATTTTTTTCTCCACAAACTTCTTGTTTTGAACATTTCTCTTTTGATAACTCTTACCACCCTGATAACCACCCGACCAATTGTTTTGATTGTTTCGATTGTTGTTATAAAAACGCGGTGGAACAATAGGCTTCTTGTAGTAAGCTTTATCTTTCTCAAAATTCATTTGTCTTTTTGTTTGTTTTAAATTTTTCACTTCAGACAAATCAATTTCAACCATTTTAAACACATTTGTTAACTTGGCAACATTTACATTCTCCAGAGGAAACTCGGAATCCGAATACAACTTATCAGATCCCGACATCTTGTACATGACAAGAGTAGGTTCATCATTTAAGTTGTTTTTTGGACTTTTGTTTCGAAATGTATTTGTCCAAGAAACATACATCTTCCTCAGTAGTGTCACTGTCCGATTTTAGAACATTCTCAACAAAACTGTTTACCACTTCAGTTTGGACACTATCATCATCGGAAGATGTGAAGGTGACATCAATCGTGTCTGGAAGTTTCACTTCATTTTCTTCTTCAAGATCAACCAACCCAGATTGCTTTTTCGAATAATTGTCTAGAACTGGTGGTGGAACTTGATGATAACCCACCCCGGTTCCATCCGAAAAGACATCTTCGCCAGCTTTGTTTTTGCCTATAGGTTTTGGAACAATGTGTTGCAAAACAAAGCTTGCGGAGTTGTAACTTTTTAGCTTCAACTGGATTCGTTCATTTTCAATTTCAGCTTCTTGAAATTTAAGCTTCAACTTTGCAATTTCATCCAGTTGTTGATTGATTAATTCTTCTTTTATCCGAAGCACTGTCGACAGATGAACATTTTCCTTATATGTCTTACCATTTCTTTCATCATTATCTTTAACCGTGCTTTTAAGCTTCTCAATTTTTTCAGTGATCTGACGATTTTCAAGAACTAACCTTTCATTTTCTTTCCTAACCGTTTCTTGGTCAATTTTATCATTTTCAATTTTGCTAGTTAATTCTTTTAATCTGTCAATTGAAGCTTTCAACATTTTATCACGGTCAAGGATCTGATCCTCAACGCTTCTGACTCTTGCAGTCAGATCATCAATTTTCTTACCATTGAGATATGTGATTGTACTACAAACTTTGCATTCTTTGATGCAATTTTTGCAGTCAATATCACCATTGACTTTCTTACCTGACTCAGTCGTTGACGCATTTGAATTGACCTGGCTTTTAGACTCAGAGACAGATTTAGAGTCTACCTCAAGTACCTTAGCAGCCAGCACCTTGTCAGCCATCTTTCCCATGTTTTCAGCATTCAACTCTTGAGTCATGTCAATGATCCCATTATCAACCTTCTTTGGCTTTTCTTCTTTCTCTTTCTCTTTCTCTTTCTCTTTCTCTTTCTCTTCTCCGCTTCCCCGCCATTTTCTTTGCCAATACTCATCTTCTTCAGCCATTTCTTTAATTATGGTTTCAAGATCGAGAGTGGTATGGTCAATGGCTATGTTTCCATCGGGGTCAAGATAACATTCCCTTTCTGGATCCCATCTCCTCGCTCTTTTTGCTTCAAGATAGATACCAGATATTCTGATCATTCTGTTCTGAGCTATCATCTTTCTGTAAGCATACTTTTGTTCTTCATTTCTGTTGTCTTTAAAAGGAACAGGTTCAGTAGATCTTGCCATGAAAGCATATCCAACCGCATCCTCCTCAGGTAACAACTCGCTCTAGTCGAAACCTTCATCGTCATGAATTACTGCAAGAGCTCTAGATTTCTCTTTGTTATCCTCAAGCTGCTTCATTCTCGGCGGCTCCGATTTATTCTGATGATAAATCGCTTTCTTGTAGTAATCTTCTCTGAACGGGTTTTCAAACTCATCAGCATACGCATTTCGGCATTCACGCTTAAAGTGACCTTTCTGTTTACACTTGAAACACGTCACTTTAGACTTATCAAAGCCCAACTTGGTAGATGGTCCACCAATCGACTTTCTCCCGGTTATCTCCGTGAAACGTTGTGCCCGACGAACTGCACTGGCCATACACCACCTTATGCCAATCAATTCCATTTCCTCAGGATCAATCTGATCGTAATCTTCCTTTGTCAGGTTGGTGTTGCCTATCTTCCCTGCTACAAGGCTTTCATATGATTCTAGCACAGACGCTAAGAAAACCATCTGTTGCTTTGCCGACTCCTCGCTAAAATTTTGAGCGTTCTTTAAGTCTACAACGATGTTGCATTGAAATAAGTTCTTTGCATCAGACTGGCTTGAATGTGACGAAGAACCACTGTGAAATCCACTGCTTTGATTCTCTTTTCTTGAAGTGTTGGAATTTCAGCAGAAAAAGCTGTCTTGGGAGATGTATTCTTTGGCATCATGCTTTTTGGATAATACAAATCCAGGTTCTTCTGGTAAGATGAATGATTGACTTTGTGTGTTTTCCTTAACTCTAGCTCGTGACTCTCTAGTCTCTCAATCAACAAATCTACAGTCAACACTTCTGGCGGCTTGATAGTATTCTTCAACATCAACGCATAATATTGCCAATCCATCTCATCTGGCAATGAATCAAACAATTTGTCGATTAGCTCATCTTGAGAATAGAAAATTTCATGTCTCGCCAGCTCTAGCTTCAGGTGCCCAAACCTCTCAATCATTTTAGAAACTGATTCATTCTTTAAAAAACCAAATAAATCTGTTAGTGCAGTTGTCTGTCGACTATATCTTCGTTTGAGTCTTAGATAAAGAGAGATAAGCCCAGAGACTGATCAAGACTGAAGAAGTGCAGACATGAAGTGGTCAAAGACTTGATGAACGACTCGTCAACATCTGAGGGGGAGTTTGTTGGTACACTACATCTGTTGACTTCGTCCTGGATCGAGTCTTAGTATTAGAATGTTAGATTAGGGCATATTGTATGAGATTTCCTGCCATGTCTGTATGTGGGAAACCACCATGTCCGTATGTGGGAAACCACTATGTTCATATGTGGGAAACCATTATGTTCATATGTGGGAAACCACTATGTTTGTATGTGGGAAACCACTATGTTCGTATGTGGGAAACCACTATGTTCGTATGTGGGAAACCACTAGTTTCGCTTATATGGACATGAGACGTTCGCTTATATGGACATGAGAGGTTTCACTTATATGTCAAACATGTAGTTTCGCTTATTCGAACATGTAAGGTTTCGCTCATATGGACATGTCCATAAGAGCGAAACCACAAGCCTATATATAGGTCCCAAGAGCGAAATCATTGTAACATTTGTGCAATTCCATACCGAGGTGCTGCCGGTGTGAAGACTACTTGTATTTGTGATTTTATCAATATAATCAGTAGTTAAATAGTGAAATCAAGCTAAACAAAGACCGAATCAATGAATTCCGCCTCTGATTCGGTCTGAGCACTCTTCTGATCGACTCGTTAGGTCGTTTCATGTTCCTACAAGTGGTATCAGAGCTCAGGAGGAAGAGTTCTTACCGTTTAGCTCGTTTTCGCTCAAAAATTCTGATTTCTACTCCTTCTTTCATCATCAGATCAAGTTTTAACGGTCAAGATTCGCTCAAAATTTCACAGATTGTGTGTTATTGGACAGAGGCAAACCCTGGAAAGTTTCGGACCTAAATACGGATTAAAAATGGATCAAATTACCTTCGGACTAGGTTTCGCTCATACGGAAAAGCCCTAGTTTCGCTTATTAGTCACAGGGTTTCGCTTATTTGTCACAAGGTTCCGCTAATTTGTCACAAGGTTCCGCTTATTTGTCACACGGTTTCGCTCATTTGTCACAGGAGGTTCCGCTTTTCTGAACATTAGGAGGTTCCGCTTTTGTGAACATTAGGAGGTTTCGCTTTTGTGAACATTAGGAGGTTCCGCTTTTGTGAACATTAGAAGGTTCTGCTTTTGTGAACATTAGGAGGTTCCGCTTTTGTGAACATTAGGAGGTTCCGCTTTTGTGAACATTAAGAGGTTCCGCTTTTGTGAACATTAAGAGGTTCCGCTTTTGTGAACATCAGGGTTTCACTCTTGTGAACATCAAGGTTTAGCTCTTGTGAACATCAAGGTTTAGCTCTTGTGAACATCAAGGTTTAGCTCTTGTGAACATCAAGGTTTAGCTCTTGTGAACATCTGGGTTTCGCTCTTGTGTCACTCACATCTTGGGATTTCGCTTTTGTGACATTCTAGAAAACGTGTCGGGATTGTTAGAAAAATGGCAATGGTCTTTTATGAACAAGAAAACTATTATTTTGAGAATTTTAACAATTGGAATCGAGGATTTCTAGATGGGAGTTATAGAAATGTGAAAAAGGAGGTTTGGATCAAAAGGTTTAAATATTTTGTATGTTTGAAAAATGAAACATTGGAAGATCTAGAAAACCGATATGGAGTCTTACTTGACTACTTAAAAAATCATGAGATATTTCTATCAGATGCTGAAAAGATAGAAAAGTTTGCAGATGCATTACCTATTGAATGGAGGGAATCTTTGAAAAATTTAAGAAAGGATTCAAATTTTTCAAAATTACATTTAAAAAGATTCATCAGCATACTTAAAACTCATGAAGTTGAAAACGGAAAGAAAAGGAAAGAAATGATAAAGGTTTTAGAAAATCATTTGATGGATATGGGATTAGATATGATTGATGAGATGAACAAAAGGATTGTTGAATGTGTTAGCGCAAAATATGTGATGAAATACGATATCAAGAGAGGTTGTTATATTGATGAGAATTTAAATCCTCTTGATTTTGTTAAAATCTTTTGTGCAGGTACATTTAGGGCAAAGGAAGAAGAAGCTTCAAAAGATGAAGAATCTGTAAAGAATGAATCCTCAAATTCTGCATCAGTGTGTTTTACATGTGACAGCTTAAAGACGGAAAATGATAAACTCGTGAAAGATGCGGAAAGTTTGACTTTGGAAGTCAAAGAGCTGAATGATAAGAAGCAAGCTGATGATAAACAGATTCTTGTTCTGCAGGAAAACTGTGTAAAGCTGAACTCTGAAAATGACAAACTGTTAAGTAACTTGAACAGTTTGACATTGGAAAATCAGAAATTGAAAGAAAATGCAAAAAATTTTGAAGATAAACTGAGAGTTTTTGAAATAGAAAAATTAAAAATGGAAAAAGAATTTCAAGTTCAAATAAAAATTCTTGAAGATGGGAGAGATGTGTTTAGCAAAAACAACATTGAAAAGCAAAAAATGATAAATTCCCATCTTCAGAAAATTATTAAACTTGAAAAAGAAGGTGAATGTGCTCGAAAGAAAATCAAAGAGTTAGAAGAAAAGGAGTTGAATTCAGAAAATGAAGATTTCTGGATAAAGCTGGAAAACAAGAATTTGAAAGCAAATGAAATAAAATTTCAAGAACAGATAAAAGTTTTGGAAAATGAAAAATCTGTTCTTGAAAACATGAAAAATGAGAATGAAAAATCAATCAAGTCTCATCTTGAAAGGATATCTCAGCTTGAAAATGAAGCTGAGAATTCAAGAAACAAGATTGATGATCTTGAGAAAAAATTGAAAGGTTTTGTGACTTCATCAGACAGTTTGAATTTTCCCTGTCCAAAACCGATCAATTCAGTTCCAATAAGTGATAGTGTCACAAACTTTGACAATGTCAAAGTTGAGGATTGTGATGTGAAATCTCATGATGAAAATGAAAAAATTGAAAAACAAAAATTGTTTTTGAAATTAAAAGAAAAATTTCTGAAAACTGTTCTGCAATCAACTGAAAAAGGTGAATGCTCTAAGCAAAAACCTTTGAAGAAGAAAGCGGAACAGAAACAAAAAATTAAAAATGAGAAAAATGTTCAAAAAGATAATAAAAGCTCATCAAATCGATCATCCAACCAAAATCAAAAATCACAAAAATTGAAAAATGAAAACTCAAAAACTGTTGACAATAAGTGGTGCAGGTCGGACCACAGTGCTCAAAAGTCAAATCCAGCAATCAATAGGAGAAAGGAATATCACCAAGCCAAACAATGCTTTGATCTGAGTATTTGGGCTGAAAATGGTGATTGGTACGATAACAGAGTGTGTTACCGATGCGGTTATCAAGGACACATTGCTATTAACTGCCAAAGTTGGAATTATGAAACGAGAAGATGCTTTAACTGCAACATCAGAGGTCACATTGCCAGAGATTGCCCAAGGAGATCGAATGACAGATCAAGGGCTAAGTCTCAAAAATTGGCAAAGATTCCAGTCAAAGTCAAGCCCCATGAACAGAAGGTTCTAAAACCTAAAGTTCAAGAACAGATAATTCAAGAAAAGAAAGTTAAACTTTCACAGGGGCAGAAAGACAGACTGAGGAAAAAGAGGAAGAAGCCAAGAGAGTATCTCGAGAAGATATTGTCCTCGGGTTCATCTGGTGGATCAAATAAGAGTTCTGATGAATCGACTCCCTCGATTGCAAAGTCAAGCAAGATGAATTCATCGGATACAAGTCTGAGGACGAAAGAAGAAAAGAAGAAGAAGAAAATGGTCGGCAATGAATCTGACTTGTCAAAGTCAGACAAGCCACCTTCAGGCGATGAATCTGATTTGTCAAAATCAGACAAGCCATGTGCAGGCAATGATTCTGGTGTGTCAAAACCAGAGGAGCCTGGTTTTGAGGTAAAAAAGGAGAATTCAGGTTTAACAATGGATGATGTAAATTTTCCACCATTGTTGAACAAGAATTCGAAACCACCCAAGGACCGTCAGGCTTGGGTGAATCTGTTTAAATAGAAAAACCTGACTTGCCGGAGTTCCAAGGTTGGTAAGCGTGGAACATGAATCAGCACATTTCTTGAGAAATTTCACTCTGGTGATTTTTCGCCTTACATGTGGTAAATCAGGGACATTAAATTGTACTTGATTTTCTACAAAGTGATATTTGAGATCTAAAAACTGAAATTGTAAAATCTGTCATGTGGATGAAGAAAACAATGTGATGAAGTGACCCCGAACCTACAAATGATTGGTAAACAAACTAATTTTCCCGGAAAAACCATTTTGATTAAAACAAACTTAAGTGTTTTGAGATCATAATGGGAAAATAGTTTGTTGTATGGGGGAGTTCTGATTGTTTATGCCAAGTGGATGGCGAATTGAAGTGATTCAATATCATGCTGTCAAGTTTGTACAGATTGTTTCAAATTTTTCTAGAAAATCAAAATTGAGACATATTTTGATTTTAGGGGGAGTAAAATTTTTTAAAAAAAATAGAAAATTTGAAAATGTCAAAAACATAGAAAAATTTAAAAATGAGTTTTGCTGAAACAAGAGGAAATGATAGAAATTCAGTAGACTATCACAGCATGCTAAAGAAATGAAATGTCAAATGTGATAAATAATCTCACTGTGGATGTGTCAGTAGGTTTTCGCACATTTAGTAAAATGTAACGAGATATAAACCTAAATTCAAACTTGCTTATTCTGTGGGTTAACAAAACTGCTTGGATATATAGGTAACCCCTGAAATCTTGTTTGAAAGGTCCCTTATTCTGAGATACTAGATCTTTATACTCAGTGATATCTGGGGTATTATCCCGGGACTTCTGATGTATGGAAGTACTGACCTAGTCCCCGGATAATGCTTTCTGCATATGCTTGAAACATAGCATCGCCCTCAGCAAGCTGATGATACAATAAAATTGATAGTCGCTGCTGTTGTAATCAAAAAGATCCTCTAAAGGGGACACACCTAAAAGTCAAAGCCGTCATCTCTCTGCGTATACGGAAGTATCGACCTGAGCTCTCACGGCCCTCGCACATAACCCCTTTACAGATATCATCTGTGGTATACTCACCTGTAAGACTGAATATTGGGATCTGGATACAGGAGTATATTCAAGTAGTGGGACACACGGATAAGTTTAAGTAATTAAGACACTAATTGTGTATCTCGAAACAGTTGAACTTTGTGTGAAAATTTAAGTGGACAAACATACTGACAATCTAGGTGAATTATTTAGAACTTAATATGTTTAAAGCTTAACAGTGCTAGTGATTTGTCTCAAAAACTGATATGATCCTCTTACACAAACTCACAAAAATAGTGTTTGTATATATTTTATTTCTGCGTTTAAATTTTGTTTTTGCACTTATGTTACATATTATTGAAAAAATCCAAAAAAATTTTCGACAACTGATGTTGAAAAGCTGATATTCAAAATCTCAAAGGCTAAACATGATGAACAGATGGGTTGGTTAATTGATTTGAAATGTTTAAGATGATTCATTAATTTGGATCAGATTTCAGAAAGTTTCAAAGTTTGATAAGTTTTACATGTGAAGATTCTCAAAGGTTTAGTTGATTTATTAAGTTGAATCACAATTTTGTTTGGTTGTAATAGAGTGTTTTGAGTTGTGTAGGTTTCTGATCCTGTTGCTACGGAAAGCCAGGAAATACATCAGAACCTGAGAAAAGCTTTGACTGAAAAAGCCAGGATTTGATTTCAATGGTGATAACAAATTCCAGACAGCGATCCCAGCTTAATGATAGGGGGAGTCTGACAAGAGTTAGAGCCAGAGAAAGATCCGGGTACATGATTCAAGGAAGAGTTCCTGAAGAAGACCGATCAAGATTGAAGAATTTTCATGTTTGAAGACTCTCACTAAAGATTCCGTCAACATTCAAGGGGGAGTTTGTTAGTGTAGTTGTCCGTCGACTACATCTTTGTTCGAGTCTTAGATAAAGAGAGATAAGCCCAGAGACTGATCAAGACTGAAGAAGTGCAGACATGAAGTGGTCAAAGACTTGATGAACGACTCGTCAACATCTGAGGGGGAGTTTGTTGGTGCACTACATCTGTTGACTTCGTCCTGGATCGAGTCTTAGTCTTAGAATGTTAGATTAGGGCATACTGTACGAGATTTCCCGCCATGGCCGTATGTGGGAAACCACCATGTCCGTATGTGGGAAACCACTATGTTCATATGTGGGAAACCATTATGTTCATATGTGGGAAACCACTATGTTTGTATGTGGGAAACCACTATGTTCGTATGTGGGAAACCACTATGTTCGTATGTGGGAAACCACTAGTTTCGCTTATATGGACATGAGAGGTTCCGCTTATATGGACATGAGAGGTTTCACTTATATGTCAAACATGTAGTTTCGCTTAATCAAACATGTAAGGTTTCGCTCAAATGGACATGTCCATAAGAGCGAAACCACAAGCCTATGTATAGGTCCCAAGAGCGAAATCATTGTAACAGTTGTGCAATTCCATACCGAGGTGTTGCCGGTGTGAAGACTGCTTGTATTTGTGATTTTATCAATACAATCAGTAGTTAAATAGTGAAATCAAGCTAAACAAAGACCGAATCAATGAATTCCGCCTCTGATTCGGTCTGAGCACTCTTCTGATCGACTCGTTAGGTCGTTTCATGTTCCTACAAGTCTTTTCTTAGAAGTTTCTTTTTGTTTTTCACTATTTCTGCACTTCCCAAACATTTATTTTTCAGCTTTTTCCAGAGATCTGTAGAATTTTTGTACTCTATCAAGGATATTATATCTTCTCGGACAGACTGAAACAGCAACGCGATGCACTTTTGCTCGGCGACAAATGCTTCTATTTCTTCAGTTGTTGTCAAACTTTCACCAGTTTTGCCTCCATCAGCGTAACCATTCTTTAGACTCTTCCAGCTAGGATAAGCAAACGCCTTCAGCCATTCTTCAAACTTCTTTACCCACCGACTGTACTCTTCGATTGCCATCAACTTCGGGGGTTTGTTAAAAGTTCCGAAAGTACTTTCCACACCCAAAGCATCCGATAAGCTTTCTTTGTACTCGGCGTGTTCTCATTGGTGTTGCTTGACGAAGTATCATCTCCAGAATTTCCAGCAAAGGCATACATATCACTAAACGGATTCATGAATAGATCATCCATCTTGCACGTACCTGAAAAATCAGCAAACACTTAGAAAAATTTTTAAGTTTTGAAAAACAGAGGTTTCAAGAGAAATCACTTGAAGCGGAATCACTTCAAGCGAAATTAGACAGTTCTTTTCAAGCGAGATCAAACAATTCAAGCGAGATTTCTTATTTCGCTTGAACTTTCAAGCGGAATAAGAATTTAAGCAGAATATCAGACACTTTTTCAAGCGGAATATGAATATAATATGATTTCGCTTGAAAATACACAAGTATTTCAAGCGGAATCAAACTCTCGAGCGAAATCAACCGTATATTTCAAGCGGAATAAGAGTTTTGAAGGGGTTTCGCTTGAACTTTTTAAGCGGAATCTGATGACGTCTTGTTTTTCGAACCAATTTTCAAGCGAAATCTCAAATTTTTGTATGAATTTGATTGATTTTAGGTCTAATTTTCTTAGGGATTAGTTAACACTGTTATACGCTTGATATATGTCAATTTCAGGTCATTTTCACCGCTGAAACATGTTCAAATCAGATAAGAATGAGTAGAAGAGTGAAAATCCGATGATTTGAAGCTGTAATGGTATGAACTCCTCGTCCTGAGCTCTGATACCACTTGTTGGATCGTGTTCATGACCCTAAACAGTCAGTACAGGAAGTTCGTCATTGAATACTAGGGCGGAATCAAAGTAAACAACGTCAAAACAGCTTGTATCCTTTTAACTTTCTTTCTATTGCAGATTGTGAGACTTTACACGTATTTCTGATAGAATTTTGGCAGCACCTCATCTCTAATCACATGACCTAATTTCGCTCCAACTGTTACAACTGACATCAAGCGGAACCTATTTATAGACAGGTTGATTCCGCTTGAAACACACAAGCGGTAGCTGATTTCGCTTGAAAAGTTCAAGCGGAATCACCTTTACAATTCAAGCGGTATACCTAGGTACAAGTTCAAGCAGAATCACAAGTTTTAAGATTTCGCTTGAAATGACAATCATGTCGTTTCAAGCGGAATTACAAGATTTATCACCAAACTTGTTTTCCAAACCCTAAACAACCTATCTTGACCTAAGACTCGATTAAGACGTAGTAAACAGACATTCAGTGCACCAACAAATGTGGTGGCGGATGCTCTGAGCAGAAAAGCAGACTATGTCCCTATACGAGTAAGGTCGATGCAGCTTGTGGTGACCTCGGGTATACTTGAACGTATCCGGGAAGCACAAGTAGAAGCAGTGAAAGAGGAGAATTGGAAGAAGGAACGAATAATCGGCCAGTTGAAAGACTTGTCGGATGGAAAGAACGGGTTGAAGACTCGATCCGGAAGAATATGGGTTCCAAATACTTGTGGGGTGAAGGCGCTACTACTTGATGAAGCCCATAAATCCCGATATTCTATTCATCCGGGTGCGACCAAGATGTACAACGATCTGAAACAAAATTATTGGTGGCCTGGAATGAAGAGGGATGTAGTGAGATATGTGGAGAAGTGCTTGACTTGCTTACAAGTCAAGGCGGAACACCAGAAACCTTATGGGAAACTGTAACCTTTGGAGATCCCGGTTTGGAAATGGGAACATATCACTATGGACCTATTGACCAAACTACCTAAAACAATTCGGGGATTCGACGCCATATGGGTGATTGTGGATAGATTGACGAAGAGTGCACATTTTATTCCTATACGTGAAACATATACTTCGGAAAAGATGTCCGAGGTATATACAAACGAAATAGTGGCACGTCAAGGAGTACCGGTATCCATCGTGTCGGATAGAGATACCCAGTTTACTTCAAATTTTTGGCGAGTTTTTCAAGAACAGATGGGAACGAAACTCTTCATTAGCACCGCCTACCATCCTCAGACGGATGGGCAGAGCGAGAGAACAATACAGACGCTAGAGGATATGTTACGGGCGTGTATCATCGACTTCGGTGGAAGTTGGGATGTTTATCTACCCTTGGCCGAATTTTCGTATAACAATAGTTACCATTCGAGTATCGGCATGGCACCTTACGAGATGCTATATGGTAGAAAATGTAGAACCCCAGTGTGTTGGGGTGAAGTGGGACCCCGTGAATTGGCACATAAAGACATAATCCAAGCCACTAATGAGAAAATGAAGTGGTGTGAGCCCATTTCAAAGCAACTCAAGATAGACAGAAGTCTTATGCTGACAAAAGATGAAGACCTATTGAATTTCAGATAGGCGACATGGTTATGCTAAAAGTTTCCCCATGGAAGGGCGTTATCAGATTCAGAAAAAAAGGGGGAAACTAAGCCCGAGGTTTATCGGGCCATTTAAAATCATCGAACGGGTTAGCAAGGTGGCTTATCGCCTCGAGCTATCGGAAGAATTGAGTGGAATACATGGCACGTTTCACGTGTCACAATTGCGGAAATGTCTAGCGGAAGAAACAGCTTATATCCATTACGACGATATCAAGGTGGATAATAGCCTGAATTATGCGGTAAGGCCATTGGAGATTTTAGATCGAAAGGTCAAGCACTTGCGAAACAAACAAATCGATCAAGTCAAGATCAAGTGGGAGCATAGGAAAGGTTCGGACACTACATGGGAGTCCAAAGAGGAGATGCGACGTCTCTACCCTACATTATTTGGTACGTACTTTGGTTTCGGGGACGAAACCCTTTTTAAAGGGGTGGACTTGTAACATCCCGAAAATATAAATTCATAAAATTGCAATTTGATAGCAAATAAAATAGTAAAATAAACTAACTAGGAATGACACTAACCTAGTTAGATGATGACTTACGTGTATTTAAAGACATAAAAATAAACTAAAAGAAACTAGAGGGACCAAAAGTGTTTAACTTGAAACAAGTTTTAATAAAAACATTTTAATTAAAACACAAACACTCCTTGTGAGAGTGCTGGAGGTCGATCAAAGCAGGGGGGGCAACCAAGCTTGTCAAAACCCTAAATTCCACAAAACACCTTGTAGGATCGTTTGGAGACCCGAACGAGTCGTTCAGAGGCTTTCTCCTTGGTTTCAGGTGCGGAATAACAAGAAACTAAGGTAGAAACAGCACAAGTATCACTTTAACTACTTGTTGTATTGATTTGACGCTGGTTACAACTTAAATCTCGCACCGGCAGAACCTCGGCACGATTTCACCAAAACGTTACTTCTGTTACTGTTCAGATCGCTCATCATGTATATATAGACCTCTGGGACCGCTTATTGGACAGGCCCAATAAGCAGCCCATACATGATATCATATAAGCGGTTCACATAAGGTAACTTTGGAGCGGTCCAGCTGGTTTGCCACAAAAGCGATCCAGCTAGTTTGTCACAAAAGCGGACCAGCATGTCCGTTCAAGTGACCCATACACCTAAATGTCCTAAAGAGCGATCCAACCTCTAAACCTATACAATTACTATTTCTGATATTTACAATCATTTAACAACCATTCCTATTCTGAAACTCTAAGACTCGAACGAAGATGTAGTCGACAGACAACTGCACCAACAGACTCCCCCTTGAATGTTGACGGAATCTTCAGTGAGAGTCTTCAACAAGACATTTCTCGGATATAGTTCGGTCTTCTTCAAGAATTCTGCCTGGATCTAACTTTCTTTGGCTATAACCTTCATCAGACTCCCCCTATCACTCTGCTAGGATAGTTGTCTGGGATTTTGTTACCACCATCGAAATTATCTCCTGGCTTCTCTCTGTTCAGTTCATCATCTCTGGTTCTGATATATCTCCTGGCTATCTGTAGCAACAGGATCAGAAACCTGCAAAACTCAACCACTCTATCACAAAACAGAATAATTGTGATTCAATTTAATGAATCAACTTAATCATGTGATACCGTTTTCAATTAACCATTGCTTCACAAATTTGAAACATTTCAATTACTGATTCAACCTACTGAATCATTTTAAACATTTCAAATGTCTTAACCAACCTGTATGTTCATCAAGTTTAGCCTTTGAGATTTCGAAAATCAGCTCTTCACCATCAGTTGTCGAAAATCTTTTTGGATTTTTGAAAATATGAAATATAAATGCAAAAACAAAAATTTAAATGCAAAACAAACATATTTTTGTGAGTTTGTGCAAGAGGATCATATCAGTTTTTGAGACATAACACAAGCACCGTTAAGCTTTTAATCGTTTTAAGTTCTAAACGATTCACGTAGATTGACGATATTGTTGTCCACTTAAGTTTTCATACAATTTTCAATCTATTCAGGATACTATTTAGGTATTTTATGAACTTAGTTCAATTCATGTGTCCCACCTCTTGAATATACTCCCGTATCCAGAATCCCAATATTCAGTCTTACAGGTATGAACACTACAACGATGTCTGTATATAAATTAGGGGAAAGATGCGAGAACTGAGGGATCTCAGGTCAGAACTTCCGTTCAGCAGAGAGATATCAGCTTCGACTTAGCAGTGTGTCCCCTTTAGAGGATCTATTCAGCTACAACAGATGATTATCAATTTTATTGTCTAATCAACTGAGGGCTTTATGCTATATTTCAAGCATTTTGTGGAAAGTATTAGCCAAGGACTAGGTCAGAACTACCGTTCAGCAGAAGTCCCGGAATAATACCCCAGACATCATAGAGTATAAACACCTAGTATATCAGAATACGAGACCTTTCAAACGAGATTTCAGGGGTTACCTATATATCCAAGTAGTGTTCCCCACGAATTTCATAAGTTTGAAATTTTAGGTTTATATCCCGAATAAATCTACTAAATGTACAAAAACCTATCGTCACATCATCAGTGAGACCGTTTATCACATTTTACATTACATTTCTTTAGCATGTTGTGATAGTCCACTGATTTACAATCATTTCCTCTTTTTCACAACAAAACTCATTTTTAAATTTTTATTGTTTTTGACATTTTCAAATTTTCTAATTTTTTTTAAAATTTTTCTCCCCCTAAAATCAAAATATGTTTCAATTTTGATTTTCTGGGAAAATTTGAAACAAACTGTACAAAACTGACAACCTGATGAGAATCACTTCAATTCTCTATCCACCTGGCATAAACAATCAGAACTCCCCCTCACAACAAACTATTTTCCCATTG
The DNA here is from genome assembly GCF_002127325.2 of Helianthus annuus. Taxonomy (NCBI): domain Eukaryota; kingdom Viridiplantae; phylum Streptophyta; class Magnoliopsida; order Asterales; family Asteraceae; genus Helianthus; species Helianthus annuus. Next base: position 95,896,246 of record NC_035441.2, read on the forward strand.
TGATTTCAAAACACTTAAGTTTGTTTTAATCAAAATGGTTTTTCCGAAAAACTTAGTTTGTTTACCAAACAGTTTAGGTACGGGGTTACTTCATCATCTTGTTTTCTACACAAAAGTAGGAAAATCCAAGTACAAGTTAATGTCCTTGATTTACCATATGCAGTCCAGAATCCTCTGTACCACTTGTAAAACATTCACAAACACAACCAAACCTCTTTACCGTTTGCATGATTGACGTTACCGAATAAAATTCAAGAAAGATGCCGATTCATGCTCCACGCTTACCAACCTGGGAGCTCCGGCAATTCCTGCAAAAACTTCAAACACAGATTTAAAAAGATGCCGATTCATGCTCCACGCTTACAAACCTGGGAGCTCCGGCAAGTCAGGTTTTTCTATTTGAAAAGTTTCACCCAAGCCTGACCAGCCTTGGGTGATTTTGAATTCTTATTCAACAATGGTGGAAAATTTTTCTCATCCATTGTTAAACTAGAATTCTCGACCTTTACCTCAACACATGGCTCTTCTGGTTTTACCATACCAGAATCATTGCCTGAATGTGGCTTGTCTGACTTTGACCTGTCAGATTCTTTGCCGACATGTGGCTCCTTTGTTTCCGAAGAAACAGATTCATCGCCAGGAAGTGAAAACTTCACTTTCTTCTTCTTCTTATCCTCTTTAGTCCCCAAATTTTTATCTGATGAATTCTTTTTGCTTGTCTTTACAGCGGAGGTAGTAGATTCATCCGAACTTTTATTCTTACCAACGGATGAACCCGAGGACAAAATCTTTTCGAGATATTCTCTCGCTTTCTTTCTCTTCTTTCTCAGTCGGTCTTTCTGCCCCTGAGACAGCTTCACTTTTGTTTCTTGAACTTTAGGTTCTTTGACATTTTGGCCCGAAGCTTTCAATTCTCTGGGCTTGACAACGACTGGTTTCTTCTTTGCCATTTTCTGAGAATTGGCCCTCAATCTTTCATGCGATCTCCTTGGGCAATCTCTGGCAATGTGACCTCTGATATTACAATTATAGCACCTCCTGGTCTCATAGTTCCAATATTGGCAGTTAACAGCAATATGCCCCTGATATCCGCAGCTGTAGCACACCCTGTTATCATACCGGTTACCACCTTTTTCACACCAAATGCTCAGATCATAGCATTGTCTGGCTTGGTGATATTCCTTCCTCAAATGTGCTGGTTTTGACGCTTTAGCACTGTAGTTCGTCCTGCACACAACAAATTTTGAATTTTCATTTTCAATTTTTTGTAATTTTTTCTTTTGATTGGATGATCGTACTGATGAGTTTTTTCTTTCATTTTTAAAGTTTTGATTCTGTTTTACAATCTTCTTCACAGGTTTTTGCTTAGAGCATTCACCTTTCTCAGTTGATTGCAGAACAGTTTTCTGAAATTTTTCTTTCAACTTTAAAAACAATTTTTGTTTTTCTTTCTTAACATTTTCATCATCAGACTCTGTCACAGACTCATCTGCTGAATAAAAATTCTCATTTTCCTCATCAGTTTTATCATCACAATCTTTGACTTTGACTTTGTCAAAGTTTGTAGCCTTTTTACTCATCGGAACTGAATTGATCGGTTTTGGACAAGGAATATTCAACTTGTCAGATTTAGTCGCAAAACTGATCAATTTCTTCTCAAGTTTATCTATCTTGGTCCTGGAATTCTTAGCTTCTTCCTCAAGCTGAGATATTCTCTCAAGATGAGACTTGATGGAATTGTCATTCTCAACCTTCAAACTTTCAAGAACAGACTTTTCATTTATCAAAATTTTGATCTGTTCCTGAAATTTTGATTCATTGGCTTTTAGATTCTTATTTTCAAGCTTAATCCAGAAATCTAAATCTTCTGAAGATTTCTGTTTGTCTTCAAGCTCTTTTACTAACTCTTTGATTCTTTTTTGAGCGCTTTCACCTTCTTTTTCAAGTTCGACAATCTTCTGAAGATGGGAATTTATCATCTTTTGTTTTTCAATGTTGTTTTTACTAAACACATTTTTCTCATCTTCAAGAATTTTCACTTGCCCCTCAAATTCTTGATTTTTCAAAGTCAAACTGTTAAAATCAATCAACAGTTTGTCGTTTTCGGCTTTCAACTTCTCACAATCTTTTTCCAGAGAAAGAATCTGGTTTTCAGCAACGTGCTTCTCGTCTTTCAACTTTTTGACTTCAAATGCCAAACTTTCTATGTCTCTCACAAGTTTGTCATTGTCAGTCTTAAAGTTATCGCATGTTGAGCACATTGTTTCATTCTTCACCGATTCTTCAGCTTTTGAAGTTTCTTCTTCCTTTGCTATCAATGTACCTGCACAAAAGAGTTTAACGAAATCAAGAGGATTACCAACATTATCAATATAACAACCTCGTTTGAAATCGTATTTTAGCACGTTTTTTGCTCTGACACATTTAGCAACTCTTTTGTACATTTCCTCAATCACATCTGTATCCAAATCTAGCATGTTATACTCCAAAACCTTAATCATCTCTTTCTTTTTCTTACTGACTTCAAGTTCATGAGCTTTAAGTTTGCTGATGAATTGATTGAGAGGTAATTTTGAAAAATTTGAGTCCTCTCTTAAATTTTTCAAACATTCACTCCATTCAATTGGTAATGCATCTGCAAATTTTTCCACTTTTTCAGCAGTTGACGGATATATCTCATGATCTTTCAGATAATTCAGTAAAACATCATATCGGTCTTTAAGATCATCCAACATTTCGTCTTTCAGACACACGAAATATTTGAACCTTTTTGCCCAACCATCTTTGCTCACTTTTCTATACCCCTCATCTAGAAATCTGTTATTCCAGTTATTAAATCTTTCGAAATAATAATTCTCCTGTTCATCAAACATCATTGCCATATTTCGCAAAACAGAACGACACGTGTTTGTTGACGAATACGCGATCTAAATGTGATAGAAAAGCGAATCAAACAGCAGTTATGCCAAATAAGCGATCCAGATGACAAATAAGCGATCCAAAAATTGTCTGAAAAAACGATCAGAAATGATCCAAATAAGCAATCCAAATCAGTTCTATAAGCGATCCAAATTAGTTCGAATAAGCGATCCAGAAACAATTCGACCGGATGAGCGATTCTAACCGACCGGATAAGCGGTTCCAAACTATGTTCGAATAAGCGATTTACTATCCGTCCGGATGAGCGGTCCACACTCGTCTGGATGAGCAATTCACAATGTCCGGATAAGCGATTCAAGGTCGATCTGACCGAATGAGCGGTTCCTGATTCGTCCGGATAAGCGGTTCAAGAGCTTGTTCGAACGAGCGGTTCAACTTCAATACCAATTTTGATCCACTAAAACTTTGAATTTAGATCTGAAACTTTCTAGGGTTTATCTCGATACTATTTCGCACAATCTGTGAAAAATTGAGCAAATTCCGACCGTGAAATCTTCTCGAATCAGAAAAAGAAGGTGTAGAAGTAAGAAAAAGTGATGAAATCCGGCTAATTTCTGCAGAGAACCTCCTCCTGAGCTCTGATACCAATTGTAGGATCGTTTGGAGACCCGAACGAGTCGTTCAGAGGCTTTCTCCTTGGTTTCAGGTGCGGAATAACAAGAAACTAAGGTAGAAACAGCACAAGTATCACTTTAACTACTTGTTGTATTGATTTGACGCTGGTTACAACTTAAATCTCGCACCGGCAGAACCTCGGCACGATTTCACCAAAACGTTACTTCTGTTACTGTTCAGATCGCTCATCATGTATATATAGACCTCTGGGACCGCTTATTGGACAGGCCCAATAAGCGGCCCATACATGATATCATATAAGCGGTTCACATAAGGTAACTTTGGAGCGGTCCAGCTGGTTTGCCACAAAAGCGATCCAGCTAGTTTGTCACAAAAGCGGACCAGCATGTCCGTTCAAGCGACCCATACACCTAAATGTCCTAAAGAGCGATCCAACCTCTAAACCTATACAATTACTATTTCTAATATTTACAATCATTTAACAACCATTCCTATTCTGAAACTCTAAGACTCGAACGAAGATGTAGTCGACAGACAACTGCACCAACACACCTAAATTGAAGGTTCAAATCTGATTCAAAACGAAATCCGAGCTGAGATTAGTGATCCTCATTGCAAGGGGGTTATCAGGTATGTAAAATTTGATGAAAATTCCCCACTTGAAATTCTCATGAAATTGGGAAATTTGAAATTTATGGTTGCATGTTTATTTCATGGATGGATTAGGAGCAATATAGTGTCTAGGGGAAAATCCTAGACAAATACGAGTTGAAATCATGTGAAATTTAAGTAAAATCCATGAACACCTTTGTAGGTGGTTAGTGAGTTATGTAGAATTTGATAAACACTAGGAAATTGGGTGTTGTTCTAGTGTAACTTGACAATTGTGAAGTGAATTCAGAATTATAGAAGCTAACAATTATGTAAAATGGTTTGATTGATATAAATTCGGGCTAAATGATAAGCTAGGGACTTGCTATATAATCATGTATAATTTTTGCCCTTAAAGTGTTCGTAGAAATGCCTCAAAGAAGGCTCGAAACTGAAATTTAAAGTTAAACGCATAATTGTGATGTTTTGGCAAATTATGCGACATATGATTAAAAAGGGGTTCTAAATGTATCATGATTGAACTCTATAGGAAAAGATACCGGAGTGTCGAGTGGACAAGCCGGTGGCGACTTACGTTTGAAGGGCGCGCTTTGAAGGTATGTAACTTGACCCGTTAAATTAAATGAATTGTTGTTAAACTATGTGTAGTTGCATTGTAGAATAGAAGTTGTGTTGATTTTAGTGACCATGATCGTTGCTTGAATTAATAGGGTTAGAATTGATAAGGAACCGTTTGGTAGTCATCACGTTGGAGGATTTCCACAAGATGAGCCAACGGGTCGAATAATAGTGTAAATTGTGGTATTAGTGTTTTAATTAGTTAGCAATGGCGATATTAATCACAAGAGCATTAAACCATGGGATTGGTAAGGAAATGCAAGTGATGCTAAGCCCTGGATGATGGGCATAAGGCGCCATAGGCTTACTAGTGAAATGGTAGTAAAATGGGTAAAGTTAGAATGGGTCAAATAAATGCATAGTGACATTTAGTCGTTCGGTCTGTAAATCGAATTTTTGGTATGATAAATGTAATAGGCACGTCGGTAATGAATTTACAGACGTATAGGAAAAAGAATCACCTAAAACGGACTTACGAGTCAAAAGTTATGGCCAAACGAAGTTAAAAATCTGAATTTCCGGAGCTGGCAGCAAATGCAGGACACAAACCTGCATCTGCTGGAAAATCGACTCCCCCGCGCCACGTGATAGGATCACTTAGATCCGGCGCGACACGCGGGAGCTGTCGTGACACGCGACAAAACGAAAGGTACCTCGCATGACACGCGACAGAATGAATTTTGAAATTTTATTTTATTTGTCATGATTCGATGTCGAAACTTGTTTATATGTACTATATCAATGCCAAAACTAACATTCTTAGTGGTTTTGACCTTAGGTGACAATGGGGATCTTACGGATGGCGATCAAGCAAGTTTTTGAAGAACCGAACACACTTTTGAAGCTTCCGCAATATCTAAACTTTATTAGATAATGTTTTAGTATGTAAACAAATTGTTAAATATGTCATGAATGTTCAAGCTAGTCAGTAGTTGTCTAGTTTATGGTTACTTAGAACGATGTTTTGGTAACTTATGTTTTAACTTAGATGCCTTTTATATAAAATCATATGAATTTTGATTAAAGTCGAGTAGTAATTAGATGGGTGTTACAGTCTCGTAATTCAACCTTGTCGCGCGACGCGAGACATATTAGGGTTACCCTCGTGGTGTGACATGAGGGCCCCTTATTACCGGATGTTGAATTAAACTGTTGTCGCGTGACGCGGCGAAAGATGATCTTGCCCTTCGCGTGACACGGGGGGTTGTTTTTGCCGAAAAGTGACTTGAAACCCTCGCGTGACGCGAGAGCTTAAAGAGGGCCCTCTCACGCGAGGTGAGAGGGTGTTTTCCACAGAATGTTTCATCCATTGTTCAGCTTTATGCCTTAGAATATTTTTCAACATTACCCAAACCTCCCAAAACCCATTCCAAGGAAAATTTTACAGTGGTGCGTACCTGGAATAACATTTCTCGATGCTTTCCACCCCGAACACGTTACAAATCCCTGCACAAAGACTCAAAAGACAAAAACAAAAACCGAAACAAAAACAAAATACTACCAAACAAGACCGGAGAAAGAGAACTATGACCATGACTCTAACCTATACTAACTCTACAAAATGGGTCCTCTAAACTCTCTCTAACTTACGGAGGATCATGAAGATCCAGCTCACCGCCGAAATTAATCTTACGGGCTCTAGCACAAACACTAGAACTACTTCCTATTCCTCTCCAAACCTCCTCCTCTTCCTCACTAATATTCTCATCCAACCTAAAATCAAGTTTGGGGAACTTAAAACTTGAATTACAAACCACTAAATCCTTCCAAACTTAGGCTTTTTCACATCTCCTAACCTAAGATCAAATTAATTTATTTCTCTCTCCAACTCCTCCACAAAAGTATCCCCACATTTGGGTTCTTGCACAACCTCAAGAGTAGGCTTATCTAAGTCCATCTCTTTTTCTATCAGTCTCATCTCACCTTCTCCTTCAAGGTTGATCACCATACACGATGTGCCTTCAAATAAAGCTTTTAATATTGCAATGTCACCCTCCGGATCAAACTTTTCGTCTACCTCGTATTCCAAAAAACCAATCAACTCCTCCCCGAACTTTTCCTCCAATGTCAACTCACGATCTCCTCTTTCTCAACCTTACACGCACTAATAGAGATGTTAGGACCGGTTTGACTCCGAAACGATTGCGTAATCGAACGTGTGACGTGCGGAATCCGTACACGAACTCGAGCTAACACACGAGACGTAATATAAACGTGATTCTATTAACGAATCTGAAAGTGTACAGCACCTGAATCACGTACAATGAACTTTCTCTCTCTAGCTTTCTCTCTCTAAGTTGTGAAAATGACAAGAGTTCCAAAAGTTCTAAACTAGAAGCCCTAGAGATCTATTTATAGGCCAAGGCATTTAATGAGGAATCTCATTAATTACAATTCTGCCACCTTGCCTTCTTTACTAACTATCACTAAAATAACAATCTAACTCTCGTTTTCTTCGGTTTTCTGCTACGGACTAGATTGACGGAGGCGATAGACAGATAATGCACTAACAGACTCCCCCTTGGATATTGCTGTAGTCAATCTGTAGTCAACTCGTAGCGTCTTTTCTCTCTTTCTCTGAGTCTTCTTGAAGTTTTAACATCCTCAGCTACACAGACTCCCCCTTGCTCAAACAGAATCCCGGTGGATCTGTCTTCAGCTTCAGTTTCCCCTTTCTGTAGACTCTTTTCTTCGTCAGGCTCCCCCTTTCGTCAAGCTTCCGTGCTTTGGGATCGACACCTTGCTTTCCGGTTACAAGCTCTTCCCTGAATGATATCTGGCTCTTTGTACGCTTCTGTTTGCGTTGAGCTCGTCTTCAGACTCCCCCTTAGACTCAGCTTTCGGGATCGTAGTCTGGTATAACATCTGCAACACTCAACAAATGATAAGTAACAATGTTTTGAACATTCAATTAAATTCTCTAATCCACTCCCCCTATCAACTAACTTTACAGATATGGCAGCGTTAAAGAATCCAACTCCTTCACAGTTAATCATCCAAGTCCAAATTAATGACCTTGGAGATATCACAAACTGTTTTTGAAAATTTTTGATTTTAATTCAAGTATCAAATTAATGAACTTGTTTTATTTTTCAGAAACACAATCAGCTTACTCAGATTTTGAAACTCAGCAACTCAGACATCGGTTTATCGAAAATAAAGCAGAAATCAAAATCTTTTTGTATTTTCTGAAAATATAAAGCAGTAAAGAAATATATACAAACATATTTACAAACAATATTTTTGTTTGAGAATGCGACAGAGGATCATATCAGTTTTGACAAATTACTAGTACCGTTAAGCTTTAAATCATACTCAGTATTAAACAATTCACATAGACTGTTTCTAAATTCTCACAAATTTTCAATTTACTCAGGATACTATTTAAATGTCTTATGAACTTAGCTCATTCATGTGTCCCACCTCTTGAATATACTCCCGTATCCAGAATCTCAATATTAAGACACACAGGTGATTTTACTAAAATGATGTATGTACATAATTTAGGACATGCGAAGACTGAGGGATCTCAGGTCGATACTTCCGTATGCGCAGAGAGATATCAGTTTCGACTTTGGTATGTCCCCTTTAGAGGATCTTTTAGCTACAACAGATGATTATCAATTTTATTGTCTAATCAATCTGAGGGCTATAATGCTATGTTTCAAGCATTTCAGACAAAGCATTATCCAAGGACTAGGTCAGAACTTCCGTTCAGCAGAAGTCCCGGAATAATACCCCAGACATCAATTAGTAGAAAAACCTAGTATATCAGAATATGAAACCTTTCAAACGAGATTTCAGGGGTTACCTATATATCCAAGTAGTGTTCCCCACAAATTTCACAAGTTTGAAATTTTAGGTTTATATCCTGAATAAATCTACTAAATGTGTAACAATCTATTAACATATCATCAGTAAAACTGTTTAAAACTTTATACTATACAAATCTTTAGCGTACAGTAACAAGTCTACTGATGTACTATCATTTCCTCTTTTTACGCAACAACTCAAATTTTTAACTTTTATCATGTTTTTGTATTTTTCAAATTTTCTAATGTTTTTGTATTTTCTGACAATACTTCTCCCCCTAAAATGCAAAATCATTAAAGAAATTTGATAACCGATGCCGATAGCTTTGTCTCGCCATCCATTTTCTGCATCTCATGCTCTGTTTTGCAGAAAGTATAATGTACCCCCATGATTTACAACCCATTGATTTTTACAGTTTGAAAACCGTTTCTCAATCTGATGAATGTAATCATGTTTGTTCAGTCGTGAGGGTTTCGGCGTATTCCATCAACACATATTTTTGGAATTTTCTATTTTTGACAAAAATTAAAAAACAAACATATTTTTGGTTTTTCAAATTTTAACAAACTAAAAACATATTTTTGATTTTTAATTTTTCAAATTTTTAGGGTTTTGAAATATTGTTTATTTATATACAGAAAACACATAAACTCCCTGTTTCAACCAACACAGGGTCCAGCAGCCTCTGCTTCCTCTTCATGTGCCAGGCTGCTCCAACTTTCAATCTCACAATCTTCAGTATTCTTGAGCACCTGCACATTCGAACTTTATCAAATACGACACAATAATTTTCATTCACTAAAGATGTCGATTCATGCTTCGCGATAAAGGAAGCTCCGGCAATTCAAATTGTTTAATCAAACATTGTGTCCACCCAAGCCTCACCAGCCTTGGGTGTAACCTTGACTCTAGCAATTTGAATCTTAAAGTTTTCAGCCTCAAGTGGTGGAAAATTTGCATCATAATCAATCGAAATTGAGTCCTCAGCCTTTTTCACCTCATAAGTTGAACTTTCTATTTCTGTTTTCGATTTCCAGATTTGTTTTTGTTTCTCATTTTTAACCAAATCAACATGTGTTTTAACACTCCATGCTTGACCTTTTGGTGTTCCACGTTTGTAAAAATGTGAATCTTTTTGAACACTTTGGTTTTGAACAACAACTTTTGGTTTCCAAACCTCTTGGGGTTTTGTCATATCAACTGAAGTTTTCCAACTTTGTGTTGTTCTGAACCTGGGTGTATGAGAATTCAAGGTCTGTCTTGAATCAAACCTGTTCTGGTTTGATTTCCAATTTTGATTTGAAGCAAACTTGTTTGTGTTATACCTCCAAGTTTGTTTCGAATCAACTTTTGGTGACCTTTGTCTCATAATCTCAGATTTCTGTTTCTCAGCATCAATCTTCTTTTGATCAACATCCACAGGTTTTAGATTTGGACACTTGCGTGCAAGATGTCCTTTTTGATCACATTTGAAACATGTTCTCATGGACACATCTTTGACCTGTGGTTGTTGCTTTCTCTTTTGTTCCTCAAACTCAGCATTAGACTGTCTCAATTTGAGTTCTTTTTCTTCATCCAAACTGTTTCCTTGAACAAAACTCATTTTTGCCTGAAAATTTGGCATTTCATTTTTGTTTCGATTCTGTTTCTTCTTATAACCCAACCCAGCCTTCATGTTTTTCTTTTTGAAACCAGGTTTGTTATACGAACCTTTATGACTCTTACCAACAAACTTTGAAATCTCAGATTTCTCAATCTCAACCATTTTGAAAACTTTATCAACCTTTTCTGAAATCACATTCTGAATCGGGAATACAACATCTAAGAATAATTTGTCCGATCCAATCATGGTATAAACCAATCCTTTTGAATCATCATTCAAATTTTTCTCGGATTTTGTGTTTTTTAGATATGCATCATGAAGATTTCCTTCATCTTCATCCTGTGATTCAGATTTACCTTTATCAACCGACTCTTCTTTCAACACACTTTCAACGACTTTACCTACCACCTCTGAATCATGAGAATCATCAGATTTGGAATAGGTTATGTCAATGTTGTCTGGCAATTGGTCTACCATGTTGAAAGCTTTTTCGACCTTTTCCTCATCATAAAATGCAAACTTTTCCGGTGGTGGAACTTGATGAAACTCTGAGCCAATGCCTTTCTTGTTCTGCTCAGACTCACCATCTCCCGGTTTTATATGGAAAATTCGTTCAAGCACATATGACGACACATGGTAACTTTTTAACTTGTTGTTATCCTGTTCTAAATCAGCAATCTGTCGCTTTAGCTTAGCAACATCTTCGATATATGAATTAACAACATCTTGTTTTATAGCATACATCCGTTTAAGCTCTTTGGTTGTTTCAGAAAGATAATTCATTCTAGATTGAGCATATTTCATTTCGTCTTTTATTTTATCATATGACTCTTTCATAACATGATATGATAATTTCATTGAGTCATATTCCTTTTTCATTTCTTGAACCACATTTTCTTTTTGTGAACATTCATTTGTCATTTTCAAAACGTTTTCTTTCAAAACTTCATTTTCTTTTTCTAACTTTGAACATTTTCCTGAAAGTTTTTCATCTTTTTTGTTAAAAACTTTTTCTTTTTCTAACATCTCTTTGCATTTTTCTTTGAAAATGTTTTCGATTTTTGTGAATTCAAGTTCTTTTATTCTGAATTGCTCATCTTTTTCAGTACAAGCTCTGCATGGTTCCATGCATTTCTTGCACTGTTCAATTGGTTTTAAGACTTCAGAATCGGAATGTACCTCAGTGATTGGCACTTCGATGTTTTCAGCATCTTGCTTTTCTTCAACACTGACTTCATCACCATCATCACCATCTTTCTCATTCTCATTCTTTTCTTCTTTCTTCACTTCTTCTTCAATTTGCTGTTTCACAACTTCTTCAGTAACAGCTTCTGTTTCAACCTCTTCAACAACTTTCTTCAGATTGTTCACCATCTCTTCAACACTCTTCTTCATTCTCTCTTCATCCCTTTTTCTTAGACATGACAGCATAGCATATCTGATATCTTTTTCATATTGTTTAACATATGCATCATCTTTCATCACCCTTCTGTAGTATTCGGCTCTCAACGGGACAGCAAGAAGAACATCATCAAAAATTATGTCTTTCTTTGGAACAACATGTTCTCCTTCTCTGTTGTAGTAACATTCTCTTTTCTTATCCCATCTTCGACTGCTAACAGCATTTTCATACTCTTCCTGCATCTCATCCATTCTGTTGTAAACAACGTTTCTTTCTCTGTAAGTTTTCTCACTCAAGATCTCTTCTCGAGTTCTCTCTTTAATCTCAGCCATGATGCGAACCTTGAATATCTCGAATTACAAGAATCAAACAAACACAAAACAAACAAATATCAGTTCAAACACTATCAAACAATCGAAACAAAATACTCGAACTAGTGAATATTCTGTGCGAGATTGACGGTTGAGAGACTGAAGATTGATACACCGTGCGAACGGAACTTGATGCGAACTGGGATTCAAATTTTCAAACCGTACGACAAGCTATGAACCGGCAAAATCACACGACCTGGAACAAATTTGAATTTGTACGAGCTGAACCTTTGAGTGATCAAACTGTACAAGTTGAACTGGCCCCCTCTTTTGAACTAATAAACTTTGAACTTGGGCCGATACGATAATTTAGGCTTTCAAGTTCCACTAAGCCTCATTTAAAATTGATTGTCAATCACCATAAAACTAACAAGATATGGGCTTTTCTCAATAGTGGCTAACAAACAATATTACTGGGCGGCAAACAGTGATTGAGCAAACACATAATTGGCGGCAACAAACACTTATTAACACATGGATATGGGCTGCACATGGCCATAGATTCAATACACAAATGGGGCGGCAAATATGATTGGCCCAACATATTAATTGGGCGGCAATTTATGAACCAATGAATGGGCTAACATGTGTTAGTGGGTCGGTGCTTGCCTGTGAATGGGCCGTTTATTGGTGGACGGTAATGTTGGATTGGGCCACAACTTAAATGGGCGGCACACAATGACTGACAACTATCATTTAGTAAAAAAAATATTGATCTGGGCGGCACATTAATAGTCAACAACAACTATTACACATTACATGCAGGCAACGACAACAACACATGGGCTAACCGTGATTGGCTCTTATGAATTAGTGGGGCGGTGACATGGGCTGTGAAACAAGTGGGTCGGTGTTAATGCCGTTCAAACACAATTAATTCACAAGAACACTCATTGGGCCATTTTTGTTAATGGGGCGGTGATATAATGGGGCGGTCACATGCACTTTGGGTTAAACAAGGAACCAGCCGACAAGCTCAAGTCATAACTAGCTCTGATTGGGCCGTTAATTTGAAGGTGGCCGACAACTGTTGCAAGAACAGGCTGTATGAGGAAGATGACACAAAAGCGATCCACTTTGGAACCTTATAAGCGGACCACAACCATTGACCTATGAGCGAACCAACTGTTGATACAATGAGCGATCCATAATCATTATTTTGGAGCGATCCTCAACAAATACCTATGAGCGAACCACCATGTGTTCGAAAATGCGAACCAAACAACTAATATGGAGCGGTCCTAAAACTTTGATCAAAAAGCGGTCCAAATCTGTTCAAATAAGCGAACCAGACATGTTCATACCAACAGACCTGCAACTTTGACGCGAATACGAACGAAAAAATCTGGATTTCTCCTAAACGGTTTGGAGTTTCAATCTGAAACTTGGTAGGGTTTTAGATCAGGTATAGGCGCACAACATATCCAAAAATCAGCTGAAACGGGCCATGAAAACCTGTTCAATTCGATGAAAAACAGTAAAAACTGTAAGAATATGAAAAAGATGAAGAAGAAGAAGAAGAAGAAATCGGATCTGATTCTGATGAAATCCTATGCGAAAACGCGTGAAAGATCAGTGCAATCGAGCTCCTGCTCTGATACCACTTGTTAGGACCGGTTTGACTCCGAAACGATTGCGTAATCGAACGTGTGACGTGCGGAATCCGTACACGAACGCGAGCTAACACACGAGACGTAATATAAACGTGATTCTATTAACGAATCTAAAAGTGTACAGCACCTGAATCACGTACAATGAACTTTCTCTCTCTAGCTTTCTCTCTCTAAGTTGTGAAAATGACAAGAGTTCCAAAAGTTCTAAACTAGAAGCCCTAGAGATCTATTTATAGGCCAAGGCATTTAATGAGGAATCTCATTAATTACAATTATGCCACCTTGCCTTTTTTACTAACTATCACTAAAATAACAATGTAACTCTCGTTTTCTTCGGTTTTCTGCTACGGACTAGATTGACGGAGGCGATAGACAGATAATGCACTAACAAGAGAATACCGACTCAACTTATTAAACTTAGAAACATTTAGACTACAGTCTCTTCCCTAACCTGAAGTGTGATTTTTCCTTTTAAGACATCAATTAAAGCTTTGGTGGTGCATAGGAAAGGACGTCCTAAGATGAGAGGCACGTTTTTGTCGGCTTCCATGTCGAGCACTGCAAAATCCATGTGGAACACTAATTTGTCAACTTGGACAAGCAACTTTGATTTATCGACAAGCGAAAGCATCATGTGCATGGGTGTCAACTCAACAAGGCCTAGCTTTTCGTAAAGTGAATAGGGCATCAAGTTAATACTAGCACCTAGGTTCGCCAACGCGTGTTTTGAATTTCACTACCAAACAAACACGGGATCGTGAAGATACCCAGGTCCGTCAATTTCTTTGGTAGTTTGTTCAACACCATCGAAGAACAGTCCACGATCAAGGGAACATTCGAGAGCTCCCCTAATTTGTCTTTCCTTTTTAGGAGGTCTTTCGGGAATTTTGGCATATGTTGGAGGGTTTCAATAAACTAAAGATTGATTTTCAATTGTTTGAACATGTCTAGAAAATGCCCATACTCCTTAGCATATTTTTGTATGCTTTTAACGAGCGGGGTATGGCACACACGAATGGTCAATCTCCGGAATAGGTTTCACTATCTCTACTGGCTTCCTAACTACCTTCTCTACCGGGATTTCCATTTCTATCTCTGCATCTACCAGTTCCTCTTCAACTTCATGAACAGGTGGCCTTACAACCTCTAACTCTCTACCTAACCTATTAGTAATTGCTATCGCATGTGCGTTCGGGTTTGTTTGAGCTACCTGAAAACTGACCTCAGTTCTCTCATCTAAACGCTTAACAATATCTCCTATCATACGTTGCAGATCTTAGAAAGCCGATTGTTGATTTTTCAATAGGATATCGTGTTCAGCCAAGGTTTGCTGAGTTTTTTGGTCTTTGACTACTAACTGGGTCAATAAATTCTCTACTTACCCAACTTACTCTCACTACCTATACCAAACTAATCAGAATTTTTATCACTAAAACGACATTGCCCTTGGTTATAATGTTGATTCTGTTGGAAACCAAGGGATGACCGGAAGATCGCCCGTTGGTATTGTTTTGATTTCTCCACCCGGAGTTATAGGAATTACCAAACTGGTTTTGGTTCTGACGTCCTACATATTCTACCTACTCTTGTTTCATTAATGGACACTCTAGAGTACCATGCCCACCCCTACACATCTCACATTTATGTACCTTGGCTTTTATCTTTTTCATCTCTCTCGTAAGGTTTTCGAGAGCAACAACCACACTAGTATCCAAGCTAATTTGGTGAAGGCCTCGGGCAGATGAAGGCGCACTAGTGGTAGGAAAGGAATTCCCATTTGCTGACCGTTGCTCATATTCAGAATGTGCAAAGCTCTAGAAAAGGTGGTTTTATTAAGCCACACTCTTCTTTCCCATAAGGTGGCCTACTATAGAGGTATCGGAACGAGCTTTAGTCGCGTAGGTGATTCCATTGTAAAATGTTTAAACAAGAGCGCCATTGGATAGGCCACGTTGAGAACTTCGGGCAAGTTGGTTTTGGAAACATTCCCACGTAAGATAATAAGGCCCGTCATGTTCCATCCGGAACGAATGGATTTGGTCTCGAAGTCTAGGTGCTTTAGCATGTGGGAAGTATTTATTCAGAAATCCTTCATGGTGTGCTGCCCATGTAGTAAACATACTAGTAGGCTAGGAATCGAGCCAAGTGGTGACTCATCTAGCTGAAGTGAATGGGAACAACTGAAGGAAGATGGCATTAGCATTGGCACCTTAAAGCTTGATGGTGCTGCAAATGCGGGATAAGTGTGCAATGTGGGCTGAAGCATGTTCATCATCATGACCAAGGAATTTAAACGAATTAGCGATCGCGGTCATGATGTATGAAGGAATTTACGAAGAATTTTCATTATCAATGCGCGGAATGGTGATTGGGGAGTTAACTCCCATGAAGCCCTGAGTAGACTGTTGGTGAATGGTCCTACGATCGGCCATTTGGTTTAGAACGGGTTTTGGACGAGGGGTGGTGAATTGTGTGGTGAGGAATGTGGAGTGAAATCAAAAGCGGGTGGTTTAGATTGTGGAGTAAAAAAGAAAAGGCCGAAGAAGAAGCACTTATGTTGGGTTTGAAAGAGGAGTGCAAACTGATCGCTAGTGGCTTTGGAGGTTGTCCTTGCGAACGTGTATGTCGCATAAATTGCAATACAACACAAGAAAGTGATACAGAATCTAAAAACAGAAAGCCTTAAAACAAAACACACAAAGCACAAATTTAGCAAATAAGACTAATCAAAGCTAATAACGCAATCGCCAAGAGTCCCTGGCAACGCTTCCAAAAACTTGATGTGCACTGAAGCGGTCTAATTAAACTAACCGGCTTTAACCCTAAACTAGACACTATAAGTTTTAAATTTATAAACTAAGACTCTCTAAAACCTAGATAACACAGCCAAAAAGTGTACCGGTTAATGTAGTATTGCTCAAGTAAGCCCGAGTATCAAACTCACGAGACTCTACTGATTACGTTTACTAGACTCAATTAACTTACTGTGACTCGACTTAATTGTTTTTATGTTTTAGGGGGGGTTTACTAACAATCTAACGAACCAACTAAAATTAACTAGATTACTGATTAAACTGAGTAGACACGAATTAAACGAGGATGAGATCAGATGATGGAAGAAACACTACCTAGGTCAGACTCCTACACATGATTGACACATCCTATCAGTTATGGAACTATTGTGGGAACCGGGATCTTAAAATACTCAACCTAAAGGATAACCTAAATGACCCTCGACCCTTCTCGAGAAGAAACCTATGAACCCTAAAAGCCATTAAACTACCAGTTTAAAGGATTCCCTCACAGGCTTTCCTATTGTAATAATGAAGCGCCTTAAATGACGATCTATCTCACAGCACGAAAGTCTATGGAAACTAAGGAACTATGATCAAACTCAACTAGCAAATAGAGACAGGTAAACTAGGGGATCTTCTCACGAAGTATCTAACCCTGGTAATCTAATCACTCGAGACTAACTAACAACCTCTCACTTCACAACTATTAAGGTTGGTAGAACACTTAAACCTAGTTAAATCACAAATATACTCTTATGGTTACTACGTACGCTGGCAAACCAAGTAATAGTTAGAAGCACAAAGCAGTTAACCTAGCATGCAACTATTATATTAAACTGTTGGACCTATAAAAGAACAAATGATATCCAAAAGCCAAAACATGACACCAAGATCAAGAAATAAATAGTTGATGATGCAATTCTCTCCCCAAAGATGGTGAATCTGGAACACCTAAATCAGGGCATCTGTTGAAGACAAAGCAAACATTAGATCAAGCCTTTGAACTGTTGTTCAAGAAGAAACCACATCTGTTGAAGGCTAAAGTATGTTGAAGTCAAAGGTCTGATGAAGAAGACCTAACATCTGTATGGCCAAAAAGATGTTTGGAATCAAAGCAACAGAGGATACCTCCAACAGTGATTTCCCAATGTAACGGTATTTATCTTGTATTAGACTAGTTTATATACGCTATGATAAAGTCACATAGGACTAAATCACTGACCCCTAAGTCATCTTTGGTAAATATGCCGAAACCTTACACAAATACGCCTATATAAACTCTGAGTCTATGAAAACCAGAAATCCTGTTAGGACCGGTTTCGATACCGTTCGATTGCGTAACGTACGTTCGACGTGCGGAATCCGTGAACGTATGTGATCGAACACTCAATAACGTACGAGAAAACGTGATTCTATATAGATGACGTCGTGTACAATGCCGTGAATCACTTAGAGAGACTTTCTCTTTCTAGACTTTCTCTCTCTACAACTAGATCTCTAATTCTCCAAATAAGCTCCAAGTCTTCCAAAAGTCTTAATCTTTACAACTAAATAAGCTATTTATAGGCACAAGGATTATAAGGATTTCTCCTTATTTACAAGTTTGCCACCTTGCCCTTTTTAACTAGTTGTAACCTAAAAGCTTAAAACTCTTCGGTTTCTTTGATTTCTGCTACGGAATAGATTGACAGAGGCGATAGACAGATATTGCACTAACAGACTCCCCCTTGGATATTGCCGTAGTCAATCTCGTAGCGCCTTCTCTTTCTCTCTCTTGAACAGAATCCCCGTGGATCTGTCTTCAGGCTCCCCCTTTCGTCAAGCTTCCGTGCTTTTGGGATCGGCACCTGGATTTCCGTATACAAGCTCCTCCAGGAATGATACCTGGCTCTTTGCACACTTTCGTTTGCCTTGAGCTCGTCTTCAGACTCCCCCTTAAACTCAGCTGTCGGGATCGTAGTCTGGCTTTCGTTGTTTTACAAGTTCAGGATCAATTCCTGGCTTTGTTCTGCATCTGCTCAGGACTTGAAACCTGGTTAACCTGCATATCCTCTACCTCACCATAAGTTTCACAAATTTATAACCAATTAATTCCCGTAAACTTACTGGTAGAAATCATTTTCAACAACCATTTTAGTTACATCAAGTTCAAATAAATGACCTTGATTAACCAAATAAACCATTTATATATGTCATTTAAAGTTTTCAACATATTCCCCAAACCTGTTCATCATGATTAGCCCTCGAATTTTGAATATCAGCTCTTCAAAATCAGTTGTCGAAAATCTTTTTGGCTTTTCAAAAATTTATGCTAAAACACTCCGAAAATCTTTTTGGATTTTTGTTTTTGAATGAAATGCAGTAAACAAATATATACAAATAATATTTTTGTGAGTTTGTGTAAGAGGATCATATCAGTTCTTGAGACAAATCACTAGCACCGTTAAGCTTTAATCATTTTAAGTTCTAAACGATTCACCTCGATTGACGATATAGTTGTCCTCTTAAATTTTCACACAATTTTCAATCTATTCAGGATACGATTTAGATGTTTTAGGAACTTAGCTCAATTCATGTGTCCCACCTCTTGAATATACTCCCGTATCCAGAATCTCAATATTCAGTCTTACAGGCAAGAATACTACAATGATGTCCGTACATAAATTAGGGTATGCGAAGACTGAGGGATCTCAGGTCGATACTTCCGTATACGCAGAGAGATATCAGTTTTCGACTTTTTCAATTTGTTCCCTTTAGAGAATCTTTTCAGCTACAACAGATGATTATCAATTTTATTGTTTAATCAATCTGAGGGCTATAATGCTATGTTTCAAGCATTTTGGATAAAGTATTAGCCAAGGACTAGGTCAGAACCACCGTTCAGCAGAAGTCCCGGAATAATACCCCAGACATCATAGAGTATAAACACCTAGTATATCAGAATACGAGACCTTTCAAACGAGATTTCAGGGGTTACCTATATATCCAAGTAGTGTTCCCCACGAATTTCACAAGTTTGAAATTTTAGGTTTATATCCCGAATAAATCTACTAAATGTACGAAAACCTATCGTCACATCATCGGTGAGACCGTTTATTACATTTGACATTACATTTCTTTAGCGTGCTATGATAGTCCACTGATGTACTATTATTTCCTCTTTTATCAACAAAACTCATTTTTGCTTTTTTCAATGTTTTTGGAATTTTCAAATTTTCTAATTTTTTAAAATTTTTTCTCCCCCTAAAATCAAAATATGTTCCAATTTTGATTTTCAAGGAAAATTCGAAAACTGTACAAATAAAATGACAAACTGATATTGAATCACTTCAATTCGCCATTCATTTGGCATAAACAATCAGAACTCCCCCTCACAACAAACTCTTTTCCCATTGTGATTTCAAAACACTTAAGTTTGTTTTAATCAAAATGGTTTTTCCGGAAAATTAGTTTTGTGTGTTGTTTCATAAACTCGGGGTTCTTTCATCACATTGTTGTCCTTTAGTTACTTGACGGAAAGAGAAATCAAGTACAACTTAATGTCCTTGATTAGTCTTTGGTAATTCAAAATATCACAGTTACCAACCTGTGAATTTCTCAAGAAAGATGCCGATACCTGTTCCACACTTACCAACCTGGGAACTCCGGCAAGTCAGGATTTTTCATTTGAAAAGATCCACCCAAGCCTGACCAGCCTTGGGTTTGATAGTTTTTACCTTAACAACTGGCTCTTCTGGTTTTGTCGAACCAGAATCATTGCCTGAGTGTGGCTTGTCTGACTTTGACCTGTCAGATTCATCGCCGACACGTTTCTTTTTCTCCTTTTTCTCTGTTGTCCTCAAATTTGTAACTGATGAACTCGGCTTGTTTGACTTTGTAGTCGATTGAAGCGATTCATCAGTACTTTTATTCTTACAAACTGAAGAACCCGAGGACAAAATCCTTTCCAGATATTCTCTGGCCTTCTTCCTCTTCTTACGCAGTCTGTCTTTCTGTCCCTGAGAAAGTTTTACTTTTGTTTCCTGAACTTTCTGTTCTTGAACTTTTGGTTCTTGAACTTTCTGTCCTTTGGGCTTGACATTGACTGGTTTCTTTGCCATTCTTTGAGATTCAGCCCTCGATCTTCCCATTGATCTCCTTGGACAATCTCTTGCAATGTGACCTCTGATATTGCAATTAAAGCATCTTCTTGTCTCATAATTCCATCTTTGGCAGTTAACAGCAATGTGTCCTTGATAGCCACAAGAGTAACACACTCTGTTATCATACCTCTTCTCTCTTTCATATCGTATACCATTTTCATACCACACACTTAAATCATAGCATTGAGTTGCCTTGTGGTAATCACCATTTCTCTGTTTCTTATCATTGTAATGATTTATCCTTGAAGAATCTTCATCCCATCTTCTCCTGTAAGCTGGATTTGGCTTTTGAGAACTGTGGTCAAACCTGCACCACTTATTACCAACATTTTGTGAGTTTTTATTTTTAAATTTTTGTGATTTTTTATTGTGATTGGATGAATGATCTGATGAGCTTTTATTTTCTTTTTGAAAATTTTCCGATTTTATATCTTTTTGTTTCTGTTCTACACTCTTCTTTACAGGTTTTTGCGTTGAGCATTCACCTTTCTCAGTAGAATGTAAAACAGTATTTTTAAATTTTTCTTTTAAATCTAAAAATATTTTTCTTTTCTTTTCTTTTTCCTTTTCATCATCAGATACATCATCACAATCTTCAATTTTGACTTTGTCAAAATTTGTGACCTTGTCACTTATTGGAACAGAGTTGATTGGTTTTGGACAGGGAAAATTCAACCTATCTGATGAAGTCACAAAACCTTTCAACTTCTTTTCAAGTTCTTCAATCTTGATCCTTGAATTCTCAGCTTCATTTTCAAGCTGAGATATTCTTTCAAGATTAGACTTGATTGATTTTTCATTTTCAATTTTAAGATTTTCAAGAACAGTTTTTTCGTTTTCCAAGACTTTTAACTGTTCTTGAAATCTTGTTTCATTCTCTTTTAGACTTTTGTTTTCCAGTTTAATCCAGAAATCTTCATCTTCGGAAGATTTTCTTTTGTTTTCAAAAACTTTTTCATTTTCTTTCAAAGTTTTGTTTTCTGATGTCAAACTGTTTAAATCATTCAACAGTTTATCATTCTCAGATTTTATCTTTTCATAGTTCAAGCATAACTCCAAAATCTGTTCATTATCAGCCTTCTTCTTGATCTTCAGAGTATTGTTTTCCAATGTCAAACTCTCCACATCCTTCAAGAGTTTCACACTGTCTGCTTCTGATTTTTCACAATTCGAACATTTTCCATTCATCTTTTTCTCTTCCATTTCTTTTCTCTCTTTCTCTTCTTTCTCCTTTCTCTCTTTCTCTTTTTCTTCTTCAATCATCTTTGACGTTGGTGTTCCCCACCACTTGTGTTGCCAATACTCATCATCTTCTTTGTACTCTTGAATGATGGCTTCAATATCTAGCGTTTTGTCATCAATCGCCACATTGCCATACCGATCAAGATAGCAATTTCTGTCTGGATCCCAACGATTTGCTCTTCTTGCTTCCAAGTATACACCAGAAAGTCTGATAATCTTTGTTTCACCAATCAACTTCCTGTATTGGTACTTCTGTTCCTCTGTACGATCATCCTTCCAAGGAATCGGTTCATCATCCATTTTGATTGTACCTGCAAAATCAAACAACACTTAGAAAAATTTTGGTTTTGAAAAATATCAGTTCACAAAAGCGATCCTGTCTAAACAGTTTGACAGAAAAGCGGTCCAGAATATGTTCGTAAACGCGAATCCAAATATATCCAGATAATCGGATCAGATAACCCACACGATCAGATCAGATTTTTCAATTTCGCGAACTGGACAATGTCGTAAAATTGGACCAGTTGTAAAAGCGGACCAAATCAGGTTAATTGGATTAATCAATCAGACCAAAATTTTCAGTCCAATCAAATTAATCAGTCAATCGAGCGGACCCAATTGTACAGTCGAGCGGACCAGCTTCACAACAATTTGAGCGATCCTGAAGATTAGTTCGAGCGGACCAGGCTGGACAATTCGAGCGATCCAGCAAGTTAGTTCAAGCGAACCAGATCTTTCGAGTCTTTCGAGCGGACCAACCGTTCAGATAAGCGATCCAGTCCTTCGAGCGAGCCACGAATGTTCGTTCGAGCGACCTGTACTTCGAGCGATCCAAGACTTGTAATTCGAGCGGTCTAAGCTGTTCGTTCGAGCGAACCACCCTGTCCGTATGAGCGATCCAGGAAGGTTATTTCGAGCGATCCAGGAAGTCCAAATAAGCGATCCAGACCTGATTCCTTCACGATTTCGGACCGAAAAACCTCGATTTCACTCAAACGGCTTGGAATTTTGATCTGAAACTTGGTAGGGTTTTTATCTAGTATATTTCGCACAACATACTCGAAAATCAGCCGAAACGGACCGTAAAATCACGTTCAATTTGACGAATTTCCGTAAAAACCGTAAGAAATGAGTAGAAGATGAAGAATTTGATGAAATTGATCTCTGAATCTGCTGTAATCAGGTACGAAAATGCTGTGTTTGATCGTGCAATCGAGCTCCTAGCTCTGATACCACTTGTTAGGACCGGTTTCGATACCGTTCGATTGCGTAACGTACGTTCGACGTGCGGAATCCGTGAACGTATGTGATCGAACACTCAATAACGTACGAGAAAACGTGATTCTATATAGATGACGTCGTGTACAATGCCGTGAATCACTTGGAGAGACTTTCTCTTTCTAGACTTTCTCTCTCTACAACTAGATCTCTAATTCTCCAAATAAGCTCCAAGTCTTCCAAAAGTCTTAATCTTTACAACTAAATAAGCTATTTATAGGCACAAGGATTATAAGGATTTCTCCTTATTTACAAGTTTGCCACCTTGCCCTTTTTAACTAGTTGTAACCTAAAAGCTTAAAACTCTTCGGTTTCTTTGATTTCTGCTACGGAATAGATTGACAGAGGCGATAGACAGATATTGCACTAACAAATCCTTTTTGAAGTAAAATAACAAGTATGTCGAACACAAGCTAAATACGCTAGATCAAGAACAAATTCTCCCATATAATGTCAAAGAACCCCAAAAGCACACTAAAAAAGATTTTGATTAGATCTAAAGTACTTCCAAATGATTTGTAAACCCACACAAACTGTTCCATATCATATACTAAACAATCCTAATCAATCCGAACACAAATTCAAACAATTTTCATAACGGATTTGACAAAAACTTTGAAAATTGTGTTAAAATCTAATAACTTAAAAAAGTGTATAAAACCAAATAGATCAAGAGCATCAAGACTCTTATACCTAATTATATGTCCCAAATCACTAGATCTACAGTAGTGGTGATCAATTAGAAGCCTAAACACCTAGTGATTAGGTGTTTGTGAATGTATAATTAAAGAAATGGTATATACTAGATGAAAACCGAACGTAAAACATGTGAATCTATAATAATAAACATCCAATACATTGATAAAACCAAAATGCTCCTAGAATGAACAATTTCAAGTTCCTAATTACACGTTTTCCAGATACGCACACATATACATCTAACCCGAAATTCGATCACGGTTGACACATATATAGGTGACAGATATGATGCGTTGGCGTACTTAATAAGTAAGCCAGTGTGTTCTCGCAAATACGCCACTGGGTCAAACTATTCAGAACAACTTTAAATTAATTACAATACTAGTCCCTTGACTTGTAACTTTCCCACACTTACACAAATTCCCCTCGTCTTTGATTATCTAGTATGAATGGTCCCAAACATTCCAAAATTATCTTTCATGCAAATTGTGTGATGTTTATTTTAACCTAGGCACTCTAACACGTAGTAGTTAACCATGATCAGGTGAGTTTCGACACCCCTTGTACTTTACCATTTTGGGGTGGTGTGCAAATTTACGATTTTTAAAGTAAAGTGATAATGTTTTGTTTAAAGCATGATAAGCTACTAAATGGTTTTTCTAAAAATATATTGTACAGTTTTTAAGTTATAGAATGCTAAGGTCATGAATGTGTAAAGTGTTACAGTATGCATGTTGCACAATATAGTACGCCTATCACATGTTACCTACGGGGCTATGTGATAGGCAGTTATCTATAGGGCCGTGTGATAGTGGCAGTGCATTTATTGCTTGCCGGTGGTTGTACAACTATGTATAGTCTAGAATGCATGTATAGTTCATAGTAATGTGCTACAATGGTTATAGATGTTATGTTTGATACATAATGTAAAGTTATGTGATGTGCTTTAACTACTTATGATGTCTAATGCCTGTTAAAGTTTATACCTGGCAAATAGCAGAGACTTCCTGAAAGTTGGCACCGTGATTTTAGTATTTATGATTAAAGACAATGTTTTTATTTCATTTGATTGTAATAACCTATGTATTTTTCCGTTGTGTTTTAAATGAAAAGTTCTATATTAACTATACGCTAAAGAGTAAATCTAACAGCTGAGATCCCCGGGTTTGAGGCGTTTTAAAGTTAAATGAAAAAACATGATATGCACGTGTTCGTGTCCGTTCGGTACATTAACAAGCCTATTGATAACATATACACATCCGCACAACATTGATCTAGTATTTACTAGTTCATATAACTTTATTATTATTCACCGTGATACAATTTACGTTTGATGACTAATACCATATACCGAAATCAATGACTTATTAAGTTTCTCATTATGGTGTCCGGGGGACAAATTTTCGTGCCCAAACATGCTTCCCATTTATAACGTATTTCGATTTTCCCTGCAGACCATCTTTCCCTATAACTGCTTTAAGCGAAGAGGGGTTTCGAACCACAATCCTTGCAAAAAGTGGTTGAGTACCTGCTTCAACTGGTTGCATGTGCAGGGACTGTATTATATCTCCAAACATCCTGATCACGTTAAAAGAAATATTATTATAGTTACTAAAAAGGAGAAAGATATAACACGATAATTCTTAAATTAAATATCTTTTATATATAGTACCTGCAGAAGTAATCTTTTATTTCATATTCCGAAAGTGGGTAACCTTTAGAAAAGGTGAGGAAGATGGTCCGATCATCTGGTGGTACCTCTTCATCTAGACCTCTTTCCACTAGTCGGGTATGATTTAGAAACGTTCGGCCACCCACATATGTATGATTGTGGCCTAAGCATGTAGATTGCCTCACCATCTGTTGATTTTGATATTGTTGCGCCATCTGATAGTTTTGCACAAATTTTGTATCTTGATTTGCTACTCCAGCTGATGGTACTTGTTGAAATCCAACCGCGGTACCCATGTACCTGAGATCACCAAAACCGTTGGCTACTATAGGGTCTTGGTGAGGGTACATTGTAGGAGTCTCGCTATGGATGGCAAATTGTTCTAGAATATCATCAAGCGCTTTCACAGAAACATCGTTGGCTATGCAACATACCTCATTACATATCAGATCCCCATAGAGATTAAGCTCATCAAAATTTATATGTTTGCGATCAAGAAAACACTGAAGTTTTGTTATGTTATAACTATTGCTGCTTCCCTCAAACATCAAGTTGTTTGCTTTCTTTTGCAAGAACTTAATGCATATAAGGGCCTCATCGGCAACTTCATTGATTGCATTTGGGGACAAAAAGTTGATGAACATTTTACCAAGAGGGTTTGATGTATACCCTCCTCTTTCTAGCCATAGGAGAAACCCAATCACGAGTGTTGCCTCAACAACCTCACGTTGCAAGAATAGAAGGAAGATTTTGAATAGGGCTCGCTCGTATTGGTAAAAAAGACGGTACTCGTCCTTTGAGATGTCGAGGCTTGGAATCGTCATTGGAAAGAGTGAGGGTTGTTTAGATGAAACAAAGGGGTTTGCCATTGGAGTTGGTTAATCTGTTTGAGAAGTCAGGTGTGAGTTTAACTTGGTGAAATGGGTTGTGTATTTATAGGGGTTCTACGGATTAAGTTAATAGGTGTAAAAGACCAAAATAACATTTAGGCGATATACTCTAAAAACTTGAAATTAAGGCCAATATATCATCGCAATAAAGCATCCTTGAAAAGGGGGAATTTATGACAATTATATAATGTTATATTATTATTCTTATAATGTTATTCAAGAAATTATATATAATAATATAGTAATAATATTGAGTTATTACACTTAACCAGAACATCTATAGTTAAAAAATATAGTTACACTATTACAAAATAGTATTTGCCACCTTAAAATCAGTGGCACACTAGAGCAGCCTCTCTATTTTTATGGGGTAGAGCTAAGGCTGTCTACATCTTACCCTTCTCAGACCCTACATTTGCTTTGCTATTGGTGAGATTTACTGAGTATGATGATGAAATCGGTAGCAAACACCTAACTTGTTAAGGATTTGCTACTCTAGTCACATACTATAGCTACGAAATCGTATTTGCAATGGATTTAACTATAATAAGAATGTTCGTATTTTAGCAACAAATTTTACTATGAAACTTTGCTATAAATTTTATTAAGTCATTTTATATTATTTATTTTCTCAATTTTCTACGAACTTCACTACATATTAAATTCTTATATAAATACCATTTATCTAAGTTTTGTATGATTATATTCATATAAAAAATCCGAATAATCTTTGAGTAGTCGTTGATTAATCACTAATCGGAGGTTCACTGATTAATGGATGATTAATCACTAGGTAGTCAATGGTGGCCTTATTTAGGCCAAATTTTGGCCAAATCCCTGTTAAATTTCGACCAAACCTTATAAATTCTGCCAATTACTTTAAAAATAGGTCAATAAGGGATTATAACATGTCTACTTAAAAAATTACATATAAAAAAATCTCAATCGGATTAATCCCGATTAATTGCTAGTCGGTACCTTACCGACCGACTAGCGCCTAACGATTCTTACAACACTACTGATATTTATTTTCTACTGACTTTCACTTTCGAATTTTATTAAATTATTTTTTAATATTAGTTTTTTAGTTTTATATGTTTTTTTTTCTAATATTCTTAAAGTATTGTTTAAGATTTGGTTTCTCTAGTTTTGACATGGATTTTACTAAATTATATTTTAAATATTATTAAGGAGTTCTCTGTGATAAAATATATGTAGCTAAATCCTGACAAAAAGTGTCTATAGAAATTCCAGAACTAATTTGTAGCAAAATGTGCAACTGGATTTTTTCATTATAGAACAAATACGGGTTTTTTTAGTAGTGTTAAAAGTGAAAAAGCATATTTTCTTAACTTAAAATTGTTAAACATGCATT
This sequence comes from Helianthus annuus, assembly GCF_002127325.2. Lineage (NCBI taxonomy): Eukaryota > Viridiplantae > Streptophyta > Magnoliopsida > Asterales > Asteraceae > Helianthus > Helianthus annuus. The sequence continues at coordinate 95,923,887 of NC_035441.2, forward strand.
TATTTATATTTGTAACAAAATTTCATGAAGCTTTTAAGATATATTGCAACTACCTTAGTTTGCATGTTTTGAGGTACCGCTCCATGCTATGTCACTCACAAAGGGCGTTAAATACCGAAACGTGGTAGTTAAAGGAGGGCGCTGAAGTGGGGAGCGCCACCCTCTTAATAGGCGTGGAAGGGGTATGGTTGAAGTGTGCAATCCCAATCAACCAATCACATTTTTTTCTTTCTTTTATTTAATTGTTAGTTATACTGCAACGTGATAATTAAATGGTGTGTTAGTTAAAGTTCATTGTTTACGTAACAGGTTGATATGGACTTTTTAGTTAAATCACAACATATAGCCTTAGGATAACCATGATAATTCTAGTCATTTGTATGTATCTTTATTTAACCAAATAATTTAACAAGAATTTGTATATTTGGATAAATGATCACGAAAGATGTTTTAGATATAAGATGCTTAATGTCTAAATTTTGATCTTATACATGTGTATGTGATTAGTGTTTTAAGATCTCCTATATTTAAAAAAAAAAAATTTCCGAAGTTTTTAAATTTTATTATATTTGCTTGGTTTTCAAGCGTTACATGTAAAAGCCGTCAATTTTACTACTTTTCGCTGCATTTTTATATTAAGAAAGAATAAATATTTGTAAATAAAGAGAGAAATATTTGCATTTTTATTTTAATTTCCAACAAACTTTTTGTGCTCTTATGAAATGTATATAGTGACAAGAAAAAAAAAAGTTGAGTCAATTCTTTTTTCGGTTACATTTCAGAAAAAGACAAAGTGTTGTTACTAATACAAATATTAATAATATAGTGAAAACATAACATTCCATTAAATCTATGCCAGTTATAACAATTTTATATTGTCATTCTATCAAAATTATTTAAAGTTTTCAATATATGAGTTAAAAGTTAAATACATTTATAATTTATATTTATAATCTATAACATATAAAAATATAGTTGAGAGTTCAAATAAGAAGAAATTACAAATTAAGAATAAAAAAGAATAAAGAGTACAAAGGTAATTTAAACAAATTATTTAATGAGTCTATCCTTTATTTATGTTATTCAAATTAATGAACCCTAATTATTTAATGAGTCATCCTATAAAATAGTTTTGTACCTTACACAATAAAAACAATCATGCACATGATCCTACATATTCAAAGTTTCCTACACCATAAGACCACCCGTAGTGGGACGTTATTTTAAAAAAAAATTGAAAAAAAACGCCCCAAAACGCCCCCTCCCCACTACAGCAGGCGTTATACAGCGTTTTTTTTGGAAAAAATTGTTTTTGGCGTTATATTTAAAACGCTGAATTGGTTTGTTTAATTGTTGACCCACCAATCACTTTTACCCACATGTACCCACATGTCTCTGACACCTTTTGAAAGTGGTTGAATTTCGTGTGTATGTGGTGTGCTTTTTTTTTTCATTAAAAATAATATGGGCGTTATTGGGGGTTATTGGCATAATGCCCCACTACGCCACTTTTGTTATAATGCCCAAGTGTGACTAGGATGCCACGTGTCGGATAATGCCCCATGGTGGGGGCATTATAACAACTTACCACTACACATGGTCTAAAAACAACGTTTCCTACACCATAAAGACAATGTTTTGATGTAAGATACAAAATGTGTAGGACCCCAACATTTTAAAATAATTTTGTCACTCATAATAAAATATGTGTAGGATACAACACTTTTAAATAATTTTAACACTTCTAATAAAATTGGTGTATTAATGGTGGTGAAGGAGGAAATTATGGTGGTATTAATAAGACTTGAGTAACCCTTTATAATATTTATCAATATTCTATATCAAAATGTCTATTCTACCCTTATTAATTAAAGCATTAACTAAAAGTAGATAAAAATTATATCTTAATTAATAACCATTGATAAAAAGTTATAGAGCCTGAATTAATTTATTTTTATTCTTACATGAAGATTCTTCTTAAATAAATCTCCCATAAAAATATATTCTAACTTTCTAACAGTTAATCATCACAACTATTGCTGAAAGGATATATGAACAAGTAGTAATTTATTTGTTTATTTATTTATTCACTTATTTTGTTAACTTCTTCTTTAACAGAATTTTTTGATTTTCTAGATATAAACACTACAGCTTATATCGGGTAAGATTTAAATATTTAGGCAAACCATTATAAGGGCGTGAAACACTTGATAACGCCCCTAACATTACCCCCGAGTATTATAGGGGCATGAAGAGGAAAAGACATTTTTAGAATCACGTCATATGAAGAGAAAACAAAATGGAAAGTATTAAAGTAATAATTGAATGGCCAATAAGAGGCGTTAACTATTACACGTTTTTAAAGGGACGTTATGATACTAATGTGGCGGAAAATACCACTTATGCTATGCGTAATGGGCCATTATAGAGGCATGAAGGTGTTTGATAACACCCCCAACACCATCCCCTGAGCATTATAGGGGCATTGGAGGGAGGGGGGGGGGAGTTTCTAGTATCATGCCCAACGGAGAGAAATTGTAAACATATTAAAGGGCGCTAACCATTACCATTTTTAAAGGGTCATTATAATGCTGATGTAGTAGAAAAAGCACCTTAAGCCGTAATCAGGGGCGAAACCAGAGGGGGGTCAAGAGGGTCCGCTGACCCGCTGGACATAGAAATTTGTAAGATTTTATATGTACAGCCTGAGATTTTTCTAGAAAAAAACATGTTTTAGACTCTCTAGTTGTAGCCGGTAGAAAAGAGAATCATATGATGACCCTGACAAAGAAGTTCTGGTTCCGCCACTGATCGTAATGGACATTATAGGGGTGTGAAAGGGTTTGATAATGCCCCCATACCGTCCCCCATGGGCATTACAGGAAGAGACATTTCTAGAATAATGCCCAATGAGTAGGAAAAACTTGGAAAGTAATGAATGCAAGGACATTAAGGGGCTTTAACCATTACATGGGGTGTTATGATGCTGATATGGTTAAAAATACATCTTAAGGGGCATTAACCATTACCAATGGTCTTATGGTTTTTTTTTTTTTTGAAAGGTAAACTTCATTAAACAAACGGCACACCTACAAATCGAGGGGCACAACCGCCAACAAACCAAAACTACATGAAAACAAATTTACACCAATGATCCCACTCTATCTTTTTACATTTACTTCTATTACTAAACCATAAAAAACCTAAGGCTTTCACCTCATTGACTATATCCTCAATTTACACCAATGGTCTTATGGTTAATGCCCCTGAGGGGCATTTCCCGCCACATCAGCATCATAACGCCCCCCTTAAAAATGTGTAATTGTTCGCACCCATAATGCCCTTTCAATCATTACGTTTTATTTTGTTTTCTCTTTATTTGGCGTTATCCTAGAAACACCTATCCCTCTTTACACCCCTATAACGCCCAGTGGGTAGTGTTAGGGACATTATCAAGCCCTTCACGCCCTAAAATGCCCCATTACACATGACAGTGGCATTAACTATTACGAATAGTTTTAACGTTTTGGTTGTGAGACACAAACTTTTTAACAAACAAAATGTCTCATTAATGACTATTTTTTGTTAACTAACTGATGATGTTGGGCCTATATTCAAATCCAAAACATGACCTACTAATCAAGAATAAAACAATAGATAACACATTCTCTTTTCAAAGATAGTGAATCTTGAACACTAATTAGAGCATCTATTTGAAGACATCCAATGATCTGTTTGAAGTCTTGGAACCACTATTAAAGAAGAAGAAACCGTTGTTCAAGGACAATGCTCTGTTGAAGCAAAGCACTGATTATGAAGACCAAACATCTTTTGTGACCAAACAGATGTTTGATACAAGTCAACAACAGTTTGAAAAAACAGATATTTCCCAATGTAACAGTACTTAGCTTAAAACAGATGTTAGATCTCCACAAATTTTTGCTAACATTTATGGAATCTTTTCTGTTGGGAATGTTAAATGTCACTATCAGGGTGATGTCAGTTGATTGCAAACAAACATTTTGTACTTAGTATAAATAGATCTCACCTATTAGATATATATTTATCACTTTACCACATTCTCTTTTAACGAACAAATTTGTGAGTGATCAGGGCTGAGGGTGGAATTGTATAATCATTATACTATAATTGTAATCATTTAAATTTCGATAGAAAACAGTTGTTGATATGTCTTCCTACTTTGTGTTTACTTCATTACTTCATTACTTGCATTACAATTTATAAATTGTTTGTTCTTTAGTTATTTTAAACCACAACTATTACAAACTCATATCCTATTTGTAATCATTTAAATTTCGATAGAAAACAGTTGTTGATATGTCTTCCTACTTTGTGTTTACTTCATTACTTCATTACTTGCATTACAATTTATAAATTGTTTGTTCTTTAGTTATTTTAAACCACAACTATTACAAACTCATATCCTATGGATGATTTATTTATATACATTCTTAATTAGTAATACTAACCCAACAAAATTGTTGTCGGCCATTTTAGTTCAATAAATTTAAACTAAAATTGGTACACTAGCTTTAGTTCATTTCAGAACTCTAAATAACTACAAAACTTTCAGAAATCCTAGTAAACAAGCATTTTATATATAAGTTTTTGTATCTAGGATCTTTTTATCATCTATTATATGTATTTCTTTGATTACATACATGTTAAAAGTAGTTTACATATGTTTAATTGCCAAAAAAAATATATATGTGTCATAACTAATTACATATATGTAAAAAAAACTAGTTTACATATGTGTAATTATAAAATTACATATAAAAAATGATAAAATTACTCTTAACTTGTATGTAATCGTAAAAATACACATAATAAATGATAAAATTATCCTAAACATAAATATATATATAAATAAAAAGATTGTTTATTAAGAGTTCTGTAAATATTTATGGTTCTGAAATGATCCTAGCCCATATATATATATATATATATATATATATATATATATATATATATAGAGTAAGGTTAACATACAAAAAGCCTTATCATACATCACGTAGGAGACAATGGTAACCGTTGGATCAGAGGTATAATCACGCATGGGACCACATGGGACCACATAATCACGCATGGGACCACATAATCACGCATGGGACTATAATCACGCACGTTCTATGATAATAACGCACGTTATATTTTTTGTCATGTATGTTAATGTAGGTTAAGCCCTAAAGTACATTATACTTTCTATATATATATATATATATATATATATATATATATATATATAGGGGATGGTTCAAATGAAAACCACTTTTATTGTGAAAACTCGAAAACTAACTAAAAAAAGCCTAAAAAACACACAAAAAAATTTTTTTTTTTATTTTTTTTTTATAAAAATCGCTAGTTTTTATATATAAAAAAAACATTTTTTTTCAAAAAAAAAAAAAAAATTGTGTAGTGCACATGTGTAATAATACACATGTGTAGTACACATACATATGTGCAGTATTACACATGTGCACTACACAAAAAAAAATTTTTTTTTTTTTTGAAATTTTTTTTTTATATTAAAAAACCTGCGAAATTTTGATTGCAAAAAAAAATTTTTTGTATGTTTTTTTGGCTTTTTTTAATTAGTTTTCGAGTTTTCACAATAACTAGTGGTTTTCATTTGAACCTTCCCCTATATATATATATATATATATATATATATATATAGGACAAAGATCCGTTAGGAACCACCCCTTATTGCGAGAACCGCGAGAACCAGTGTGAACACAAACAGTAATTCCTGAAAAAATCTAAAAAACACCCAAAAAATTTTTTTTACTATTTTTTTTGAAAAAATCGCAATATTTTGTTAATAAAAAAAATAAAAAAAAAATTCAAAAAAAAAAAAATTCGAGTAACAGTTATCCATGCACATGTGCATATGTGTCGTTTCTTTGTCAAATTCCGTAATTCATTACAAATAATAGTCAATTGCACTTTCATTTACACTACTACGTGTAATACACTATCTTTTACATTACCAATGTTAGAAATGCACATGTGCATCTATGTATCAACAGGAAATAAGGTGTTTTGGTACTCTACTTTCTCTTTCATCTATCATTCCATCCATTATACACAAGCATGCACATGTGCATTTCTGTCATTTCTTTGACAAATTCCGTAATTCATTACATATATTAGACAATTGCACTTTCATTTACACTACCATATGTAATACACTACTTTTTACATTACCAATATTAGAAATGCACATGTGCATTATATGTATCAACATGAAATAAGGTGTTTTGGTACACCACTTTGAATACACTTTCCCTTTCATCTATCATACCATCCATAATACACTATCATTACCTCCTACCATCCATAATACAATACCATTACCTCCTACCATCCATAATACAATACCATTAACAATATTTTCACTTTATTACATGTATGTAAACACCATTTATACCATCCAATCAACATATTACATAAAAAATTGACAACTATAACCAAACCATCAACCACTAGATATAACTAACCAAAAAACATGTATATGGGTCTACTTCTCCATTCAAAATCACAAACTTTTTGTACCAAAACACGTTATATCATGGTTATACCTAATTATGCACATGTGCATTTTGAATATTGGTAATGTAAAAAGTAGTGTATTACTAATGGTATTGTAAATTAAAGTGCAATTGTCTATTCCTGATAATGTATTACCGAATTTGTTGAAGTAATGATACATATGCACATGTGCATGGATAACTGTTACTCGAAAAAAAAAGTTTTTTTTTTATGGAACGAAATATAGCGATTTTTTGTTAAAAAATATTAAAAAAAATAAAAAAAAATTTTGAGTGCTTTTTTGATTTTTTTTAGATTTTATTTTGTGTTCACATTGGTTCTCGCGGTTCTCGCAATAAGGGTGGTTCTCGCATGAACCTTACCCTATATATATATATATATATAGTAGGGTTCCTGCGGAAAGTGTCTTTTTTCTAGAAAGTCTAGGAAGCAATAAGAACGCGACATGTGGCATTGAAGGATTTTAACTAAAAGGGCAATTGTGTAATTTGAATATTATTTTAATTGTGGATTATTTTATTAGGATAACTAACTAACTAGAAAATTATGGAAACTAAATATTACATTTAATTCAAACTGATAGTTTGAATTTAAATCATACAATCCATACAACATATTCACAGGAATTCGTAAAAAAGGATTTTACAACATTGCTAGGGGATTCTTGACATTGTGTTTTAATAGCAAGCATATTTCTTGAGGTTGTGTTTTAACAGCAAGCATATTTCTTGACGTTGTGTTTTAACATGAAACATATTTCTTGACATTGTGTTTTAACAGGAAGCAGGTTTCTTGACGTTGTGTTTTAACAACAAACATATTTCTTGACGCTGTGTTTTAACAGCAAGCATATTTCTTGACATTGTCTTTTAACAGGAAGCAGATTTCTTGACGCTGTGTTTTAACAGCAAGCAGATTGCCGGCCATTGTGTTTTAATAGCAAGCAGATTTCTTGACGTTGTGTTTTAACAGCAAGCAGATTGCTGGAGGATTCTTGACATTGTGTTTTAATAGCAAGCAGATTTCCTTGACGCTGTGTTTTAGCAACAAGCAGATTGCTAGACATTGTGTTTTAACAGCAATCAGATTTCTTGACATTGTGTTTTAACAGCAAGCAGATTGTTGGACACACTGTCAGTGTCTTCGTCTTCAACACAACCCAGTGTCTTCGTCTTCAACACACTGTCATCATCAACATTAAAAATGGTAAAACACATAAACCTTAAAACACACTGTCATCATCAACATTAAAAATGGTAAAACACATAAACCTTAAACGCTTTCGCACCTCCGTTTTCGCAGTCTTGCTACCTAGTATGTCCATCGCTGACACATACTCTTCCTTGAATATCTTACCGTCTTTGTTCATGTCGAATTTGTCGAACACCCATCTCAACTCATCGGCGTTTGGTTGGAAAACAACCAGTGATGACTGAACTGGTGGTGCGGTTTTAGGGATTGATCCTTTTTTAGACCCGCCATATTTGAAACTGAAGAAACTCTTGCTAGACATTTTGTTAGTTACAAGTTTTGGTTGGGTAGAATGAACAATGATGTGTTCTATCTATATACATGCAATAAATCTATTTTTTATATTATTTTTAAATAATTTGTGGTTAATGACATGCTATTTAATCATCGTACCTGGACACCGAATCCACCACCCAAATGATTCTTTTCCATAATAGGATTTAAAGAAAAAGTTCCCACCATAGAATTTTCTTTTTTTTTTTAGGATCTTCACACCAAACTTCTTGGTATATATTTCTTCACAGAGAATAAAACATCTGAATGAACCTAACAGTGAGTTGTGTTAGGAGGTTGACGAGTGGTGAGGCGGTGGCTGCATCAAGAACTATGGCTGGTTCTTCTTTGGTTGCGGTTAGGGAGAGAGAGAGAGAGAGAGAGAGGGGGGGGGGAAATCACATGATTTTAGGGATTGGTTATTGATATGGCAGTTTCTTTACTGATTTAAAACACTTCCAATTACCAAAATACCCTCACTATATTAAAAGTCTCTAATTATATAACTCAAATATTATGAAAATGTCATCCATTTGATCTAAGCCATTAAACACACCAATCGGATGGCCCAGATCGCTTCCTAGACTTTCTAGGAAAAACACACTTTCCGCAGAACTCCTACTCATATATATATATATATATATATATATATATATATATATATATATGTGTGTGTGTATATAGGGTCAGGATTTAGAGAAAACGGTGAAAAGTGTGAGAACAGTGAGAACGGTTATGGATTGTCCGATCAAAACAATCTATGGACTAGATTGGCGCGGTGACATTTTCGTAAATAACACCAATTCTATTAAGTGGACGCGCTTCATTAAGGGTAAAAGGGTCTTTAGACTTCTCTACCCAAAACGCCAAACTCATGAATTAAACGCCATTACGCGCCATAACACATCCTATATAAACAAACATCTCAGATATTCATTAAAAACACCCCGAACCCCAAACACCATATTTACTACTATATACCATTCATGTAACACCTCGTAAATTTACGTCCTATAATGTATTGACACGTGTCATAAGCTTGAACGTGAGAAAGAATACTCTAGAGGGACTAAAGTTGACAAACGTGGAAAGTATGTGAATTCAAGAGTTCAGAATGTCAACAAGGGATAAATATACTTTACAGTAACCCTATATGATGCTCATGCCTCAAACGAATAAATCATGGATCATACGGAGCTAAATGTGAAAGAAAGTGAGAGATTACAAACTACAGGGGCTAAATGTGTCAACATGTTTAAGTTATACCTCTGAGTGACCTTTTAGCAAACCCGAAGCTTTGTAACGGTGAATTATACTCACTAGAACGCATGATAAAAATTTCATAAAGTTTCGTTGTTATATGAGAAAGTTATGATCAAATTCGTACATGAGGGGTTAAAGCGTCAATTTTAAAGGTATGACTTTTCGGGTAATAGCAAAGTGACCAAGGACTTAACAAAGTGGGTAAAAGTCTCGAGGCCCTTATACGTAAATAAGAAGGGCTCATAATGCAAAGATACCCTTCCGAAGAGCCAAGAGCCAACCTGCAATTATTGAAAGATTTGAAATCTGTCAGAATGATTCAGGCGGGCTGCGTAAGCCTTGTCAAGGCCTTACGCGGGCCGCGTCAGACTCCCAGATGCAGAATTCGTAGACAGCAGCACTGTTCAGCCTTTTAACCGACTTAGAATGATAATTTCACAGCATGGGCGTCCCCTAAATGACTCCTAGGCACTAGGGACATGTGTTGGTGATCAGGGACTGTTGGTAGAGTTGTTTGTCATGATCTTAAAGGATAAAAAGCACTATAAAAGGCCAATCATGTTGTAACCTTGATCATTCATCCCATACCCAGTCTTCTGAACATTTCTGGGGCACAAGTGCCTTTCCAAGTCATCTCTAATCGTGCATAGGACTTCAGTAAGTATGCTTAACCTTTCTTAGTTGAGTTTATACTTAGTTTTAGCTTAAAAGTCAAACCGTCGTAACTAACGGTTGACTTAACCATTAATCATTAATGGTCCAGTGATTAGTCGAATCAAAGGTAGTTATAAGTTGGTAATTATGTGGGCATTAAACCCTTAAAAGGGCACCCTCTGATTCCCACTCTAACTAGATCAAATGTCAGGTCAAAGTTGTTTAGAAAAAGTCAACAGAATGCTAATTTTCGAATTAACATGTAATTAGCAATGTAGAAGGCATGTAATCTATTTTATCACTCATATAACTTGGTAATAAGTATAAGAACTGGTCTAAGCTTGTTTGATCCGACAATTTTCTGTTTAGACCCGGTTCGGAACCGAAAGTCGCAAAACTTTGACTTTTGCTTTGACTTCAGTTCTGGCCCGTTTTAGTAGAGTCTAGAAATGCCTTAGGACTTCCTTAGGACCAGGTTACATGATAGTATAACCCTCTGTGACTGGTTCATTGTTTGTCCGAGTCGTTTGTACCTTTCCGTTAAATGCTTAAATGTTGACCATAATGCCCTTTTAACCATAAAACAAGGATTTTGGAAATGTGAGAGGACAATAATCTTTGCTACTGATTTATAAACATGTCCCTGAAATTTCATGTCAGTTAGAGGTCTAGAATAGGAGTTATGCTAAATAGCGCATTTAAGAAATCTTTTGTTAATTAAACGACGCACTTAGCATAAAGCCTATCTAAACCCAATTTCAACACCAAACCTTTTGCACACTGATGTAATATAATATTTTGGGATTTTTAAAGATTTTTTAATTATTTTTAACCTACTCATAACCTAAGGTTATGACCTTGGTTCGGTAAATACCGATTATACCCTTTTTGGTTATAAAATGGGTTCTACATAGTATTTTGACGCCAATCCAATTGCTACTAATTTCATATAATAAATCAAGTATTTTGAACCTTATAACCTGACCGGAAAACTCAGATTTTCTGTATAACCCGGAAATCGCTTAAAATGGCTTTTTACACATATTAAACACCTAGTAAGGGTTTAAAACCATTTTTGTCATATAAGACTTTTTACCAACTGATTTACCCTGTTAAAATAAGTTATTTTACTAATTACTTCAGACCCGAACACCAGAAGTATAATTAATCGCTTTTATAATCTTTAAAATGACCAAAATACCCCTACGGGGCGTATTATGGGGTTAAAACTCGTTTTGGGCATAATGGGAGATATCCTACTGATATCACAACCTCTTTAAAGCATATTGACTTAGGAAACCTGTATAGGACTCTTACGGTTACCCGTTACGCTAATTACGCGTTCTGTTCGGTTTATGTAACTAGTTTACATAAATTAGCCGAAACGGGTCAAACCTTGTCATTTTTATGTCAAAATCCAGAATGTGGTTAGATTACCCATATTAAACAAGTGTTCAAACTTGTCGGGTCTAAATCACATTCTATTCCGGTCTTCGCTTAATCACGCGTTCGAACCGTATCTTTCGTTAAAACTAACCGGTCTAAGTTTAGGCTTAATTAAAGACCCGTTAGGACTCTACTAGGTTATTATAAACCTTCGTTCCAAGATAGGAGACCCGGTAAAAGCTACACGCACTTGCTTAATTGTGATTGATACTTGCAAAGGTAAATACTTTAACTTAATTTCCCTTATACGGGCTTGGGGTACGGTATATAAAATACCGCTTGGTCCAGCATTGAATCTTTAATCGATTAGAGGTTAAATCATTGATATGCTCCGTTTTGAAATGTTTTGTTTGCTTAAAGCCTTTGGGGGGTTAATGACTATGTCCCGGATATCCTTGGTATCATCTTACGAGATGGCCACGACCTGAGCACGGGGTGTGTCTATTGATCTTTAACCCGGTCTACGAATCGGGCTACTGAACGCATGAGAAACATGTAATTCGTTTACAAGTATTATATTCAAATAATTATCCCAAGTTATAAAAGTTTGTGCCATGTGCATTCAAATCAATTTTATTAAACCTTTTCAAATGAGTCAGTTGAATGTATTTACCAGTGTAAACTGACATATTTTCCCAAAAAGGTTAAGTGCAGGTACTACGCGAACTAGGCTGGCTTTCTCCTAGCGTCCTCAATAAGTCTCGCAAGCTTGGAAGTCAAAACTGTTGAACAATGTTTCCTATTTATTTCTAGATCCCCTGTGGATTATTTTCAACTGTTTGTGATACTTGATATTACAATTATATTCGGTTGAAATATATCTATCTTTTGCTTCCGCTGTGCATTTAAATATTGTGTTGTTTAACTGTAATGTTACCAACTACGTCACGATAATCCCCCACCGGGCC